>NW_023270513.1:0-216686 GCF_011800145.1 Mirounga leonina | reverse complement strand
CTTTCTTTCTTTCTTTCTTTCTTTCTTTCTTTCTTTCTTTCTTTCTTCTTTCTTTCCTCTCTCTCTCTTTCTTTCTTTTTCTTTCTTGCCTCATTGCCCTGCTTAGAACTTCCAGTACAATGTTGAATAGCAGTTGTGAAAGAAGGAGTTCTTATCTTGTTTCTTGACCTTAGGGGGAAAGCTTTCAGCCTTTTGATATTTAATATGATGCTACCTGTGCAGTTTTAATAAATGCCCTTTATTATGTTGAGGAAGTTCCCTTCCATTCCTAAATTTCTGGGTGTTTTTATTATCAAAGGTTTTTGAATTTTGTCAGATGACTTTTTTGCATCAATTCAAACGATCATGTGTTTTTTTCATTCTATTAATATGGTGTATTAGATTGATTTTCTATTTTTATTGAAGTATAATTGACATATATTAATTTCAGTTGTACAACATAGTGATTTGACATTTATATACATTATGAAATGATCATCATGATAAGTCTACTTACCATCTGTCACCATACAGTATTATTTACAGTATCATTGTCTATATTGTCTATAGTGTACTTTACATGCTTGTGATTTATTTACTTTATAAGTGGAGGTTTGTACTTAATCTCCTTCACCTATTTTGTCCATTCTCCCAACACTTCCCCTATGGCAACCATCAGTTCTCTATGTTTATGAGTCTTTTTCTGTTTTGTTTTGTTTCTGTTTGTTTTGTTTTTTAGATTCTACATATAAGTGAAATCACACAGTATTTGTCTTTCTCTGACTTATTTTACTTAACGTAATACCATCTAGGTATGTCATGTCACAAATGCTAATATTTAATTCTTTTTATGGCTGAGTAATATTCCTGTGTGTGTGTGTGCGTGTGTGTGTGTGTTGTGTGTGTTGTGTGTGTGTAAAACCTCTTTGTTATCCATTCATTTACCAATGGACGCTTGGGTTGCTTCTATATCTTGGCTGTTGTAAATAATGCTACAATGAAGATAGGGGTGCATGTATCTTTTTATGTTTTAATTTTTTTTTTTTGGATAAATACTTTGGAAGTAGAGTTGCTGTATCATAATACAGTTCTATTTTTGATTTTTTGAGGAAACTCTGTAATGTTTTCCACAATGGCTGCACCCTTTTACGTTCCCAACAACTGTGCACAAGGGTTCCTTTTCCTCTACATCCTTGCCAACAGTTGTTATTTCTTCTCTTTTTGATTAATAGCCATTCTGACTGGTGTGAAGTGATACCTCATTGTGGTTTTGATTTGTATTTCCCTGATAATGAGTGATGTTGAGCATCTTTTCATGTGTCTTTTGGACATCTGTGTGTCTTCTTTGGAAAAATGTCTGTTCAAGCCCTCTTTCCATTTTTAATCAGATTATTGTGTTTTTTTTTTTTTTTTTTTTTTAGGTTGAATTGTATGAGTTCTTTATTTTGGGTATTAACCCTTTATATAAGATACATAGTTTATCAGATATATAATTTATAAATTTCTTCTCCAACGCAGTTGGTTGCTTTTTGTTTTGTAGACAGTTCCTTTACTGTGTGAAAGCTTTTTAGTTTGTTATAGTCCCAATAGTTTATTTTTGCTTTCATTACCCTTGCCTGAGGAGGCAGATCCAAAAAAATATATCACTAAGACTGATATCCAAGAGCTTACTATCTATGTTTTCTTTATCATATTTAGGTATTTAATCCATTTTGAGTTTATTTTTGTATATGGTGTAAGAAAGTTGTCCAGTTTTATTTTTCTGCAGTAACCTTACAGTTTCCTCAACACCATCTAATGAAGAGACAGTCTTTTCCTCATTGTAAATTTTTGTCTATTTTGCCATAGATTAACTGACCATATAAATGTGAGTTTATTTTTGGGCTCTCTATTCTTTTTTTTTTAAAAGATTTTATTTATTTATTTATTTGAGAGAGAGAGAGAGAGAGAGAGAGACAGAGCTAGCAGGAGCAGGGGGGAGGGGCAGAGGGAGAGGAAGAAACAGACTCCCTGCTGAGCAGGGAGCCCTATGCAGGACTTGATCTCAGGACCCTAGGATCATGACCTGAGCCAAAGGCAGATGCTTAACCAACTGAACCAGTCAGGTGCCCTGGGCTCTCTATTCTGTTTCATGGATCTATATGACTGTTTTTGTGCCAGTACCACACTGTTTTGATTACTGTAGCTTTGTATATCTTGAAATGTGGGATTGTGATATCTCCAGTTTTGTTCTTCTTTTTCAAGATTGCTTTTGCTATTCAGGAACTTGTGTGGTTTCATATGAGTTTTAAGATTATTTGTTCTAGTTCTGTGAAAAATGTTAGTATTTTGATAGGGATTGCATTATATGTATAGATTGCCTTGGGTAGTAGGGACATTTTAACAATATTAATTTATCTAATCCATGAGCACAGTATATCTTTCATCAATGCATTATAGTTTTCAGAGTATAAGTCTTTCAACTCTTTGGTTAAATTTGTTCCTAGGTTTTTTTTTTTTTTAATTTAATTGTAAATGGGATTGTTTCCTGCTAATTCATTATTAATACATAGAAGTACAACAGATTTCTGTATATTAATTTTGTATCTTGCAACTTTACCTAATTCACTTATTACTTCTAATAGATTTTTTGTAGAGTCCTTAGGGTTTTCTATATATAGTATCATATCATCTGCAAATAGTGAGTTTTACTTCTTTTCAATCTTGATGCCGTTTACTTCTTTTTCTTGTCTAATTGCTGTGGCTAGGACTTACAGTACTATGTTTTATAAAAGTGATGAGAATGAACATCCTTGTCTTGCTCCTGATCATACAGGAAAAGTTTTCAGCTTTTCACCATTGCATACAGTGTTAGCTGTGACTTTGTAATGTATGACCTTTATTATGTTGAGATATGTTCCCTCTATAGCCACTTTGTTAAAAGTTTTAAATTTTAAATAGATGTTGAATTTTATTGAATGCTTCTTCTGCATCTGTTGAGATCACATGATATTTAGCTTTCATTTTGTTAATGTTTTATATCATGTTGATTGGTTTGCAGATATTGAACCACCCTTGCATCCCAGAAATAAATCCCACTTGATCATAGTATATGATGATTTTAATGTGTTATTTAATTCAGCTTGCTAATATTTTGTTCAGGATTATTTGCATCTATGTTCATCAGGGATATGGACTTCTAAATTTTTTTTCATCTCTCTCTGGTTTTGTTATCAAGGTAATGTTGGCCTCATAGAATAATCTTGAAAGCATTCTTGACTTTTCAATTTTTTTTTTAATTTGAGAAGAATAGGTATTTACTCTTAATTAAATGGTAAAATTCATCTGTGAAGGCATCTAGTTCTTGACTTTTGTTTGTTGGGAGTTTTTTGATAACTGATTCAGTTTTACTACTAGTAATCAGTCTTTTCAGATTTTCTATTTTTTCCTGAGTCATTCTTGGAAGATGTATATTTCTAGGAATTTATTCATTTTTTTATAGGTTGTCCAATTTGTTGGCATATGATTTTTCCTAATAGTCTATTTTTTTTTTGTATTTCTATGATGTCTGCTTCAACTTCTTTCATTTTGAATTTTATTTATTGGAGCCCTCTTTCTGTTTTCCTTGATGATTCTGGCTAAAGGTTTATAAGTTTCATTTATCTTTTTAATGAACCAGCTTTTAGTTCCATTGGTCTTCTTTATAGTGTTTTTAATTTCTATTTTATTTATTTTCACTCTGTGCTTTATTATTTCCTTCCTTCCACTAACTTTGGGCTTCAGTTGCTTTTCTTTTTTTTAGTTACTTTGGGTGCAAGGTGAGGTTATTTATTTGAGATTTTTCTTATTTCTTGAGGTAGGCCTGTTTCACTATAAACTTCCCTCTTGGGATGTTTTGCAGCATCCCATAGATTTTGTAATGCTGCGTTATCATTTTCATTTGTCTCACAAGGCATTTTTTGATTTCCTCTTTGATTTCTTCCTTGACCAATTGTCTAGTATCGTGTTGTGTATCCTTCATGTGTTTTTGTTTTTTCCAGTTTTTCCCTTGTAATTGATTTCTATTATCATACCATTGTGGCTACAAAAGTTGCTTGATATGATTTCAGTCTTTTTAAATTTATTGAGACTTATTTTGTGGCCTAACGTGATCTATCCTGGAGAATGTTCCATGTGAACTTGAAAAGAATGTGTATACTGTTATTTTTGCATGGAATGTTCTCTATACATGTATTGGTCCATTTGGTCTAATGTGTTATTTAATACCAAGATTTCCTTATTGATTTTTTATCTGGATGGTCTATACATTGATTTAAGTGGGATATTAAAATCCCCCTTTATTAATGTATTGCTGTCAGTTTCTCCCTTTAGGTCTGTTAATATTTTCCTTATATATTTACTGCCCCTTTTTGTGTGCATGTCTATTTATAAATGTTATATCTTCTTGCTGAATTGACCCCTTTATCACTATGTAGTGCCCTTCTTTTTTTAAATTCCAGTCGTTGTTTTAAAGTATGTTTTCTCTGATATGAGTATAGATAGCTACACCAGCTTTCTTTTTGTATGCATTTGCATGGAAGATCTTTTTTCATCCCTTCACTTTCAGTCTGTGTGTGTCTTTATATCTGAAGTGAATCTCTTGTAGGTAGCATATAAATGGATCTTGCTTTTTTATCCATTCAGCCACCCTGTGTCTTTTGGTTGGAACATTTAGTCAATTTTTATTTAAAATAATTATTAATATGTATGTACTTACTGCCATTTTGTTCATTATTTTCTGGTTGTTTTTGTAGTTCTTCCTTGATCCTTTCTTCTCTTGCTCTCTTCCTTTGTGATTAAATGATTTTTTTAGTGCTGTGTTTGTATTCCTTTCTCTTGTGTGTGTGTGTGTGTGTGTGTGTGTATTATAGGTCTTGGGGTTTTGGCTACCATGATGTTTATATATAACAATCTATGTATACAACAGTCCATTTGATGTTGATGGTCGCTTAAGTTTGAATGCGTTCTAAAAGCACCACAGTTTTACTCCCTCCCCCACTGAGACTGTGTTTTTCTAACCATATTTTAAATCTTTATTTTGTGTATCTATAAACTAATTATTGCAGAGATAGTTGGTTTTGCTACTTATGTCTTTTGACCTTCATACTAGCTTATAAATGGTTGTCATTACCTATATGTTTGCTTTTAAAAGTGGGATATTTTTTTCTTTCATAATTTTCTTCTAGCAATAGCCTTTTTTTTGCACTTCAAGAAGTCTTTTTAACATTTCTTCTAAGGCTAGTTTAATGTTGCTGAAGTTCTTTAACTTTTGTTTTTCTAGGAAACTATTTTTCCTTTAATTTAAAATGACAGTCTTGCTGGGTAGAATATTCTTGGTTTTAGGTTTTTTCCTTTCTCCACTTTGAATTGATGATCATTCCACTCTCTCTAGCCTGCAAGGTTTAATGCTGACAAATTAGCTGATAGTTTTATGGGGATTCCCTTATACATAACTAGTTACTTTTGCTGCTTTTAAGGTTCTCTTTCAGTTTTGACATTTTAATTGTAATGTGTCTTGATGTGGACCTCTGTGGCTTCATCTTGTTTGGGGCTCTCCATGTTCGTGGACCTGGATGTCTGTTTCCTTCCACATATAGGTAAGTTTTCAAGAACATTTCTTCTAATATATGTTCTTCCCCCTTTTTTCTCTATTCTGCTTCTTGGACCCCCAAATGTGAATGTCAGTATACTTAGTGTTGTCTCAGAGGTCCCTTAAGCTATTCTCATTTTTTAAAATTCTTTTTTTATTTTTACTATTCCATTTGGGTGACTTCTACTAACCTGTCTTCCAGATTGCTGATCTATTCTTCTGCATCATCTAACCTGGTATCGATTCCCTCTAGTATATATATATTTTCATTTCAATTATTGTACTCTTCAGCTCTGATTTTTTTTCTTATATAACTTCTGCCTCTTTGTTGAAGTTCTCACTGTATTTATCCATTCTTCTCCTGAGTTCCCTTCACATCTTTATGACCATTATTTTGACCTCTTTAGCAGGTTGATTAATAATCTCTGTTTCATTTAGTTTTTTTCTGAGCTTTTGTCTTGTTCTTTTGTTTGGAACATATTATTCTGTCTTCTCATTTTGCCTGACTCTCTTTGTTTCTATGAATTAGGTAGATCAACTGTATCTCCCAGTCTTGAAGGAGTATGCATATTTACAATGTGTCCTGAACATCACAGAAGTGCAATCTCCCCCCGTCACAAGAACCAGGCACTCCAGAGGTGTTCCCTTTGTGGGCTCCATACACTCTTCTCTTGTACTGGGCTATGATTAGTGTGGGTGTGCTGGTGGGCAGGACTGGCCCCCAAACTGGCTGGCTGCAATACCTGCTATGGCTGTGATTGCGCTGGTAGGTGGGGCTGGATTCCAATGAGGCTAGCTAAGAGGCCTGGCTGTGGTTGCTGAGGTCATAGTTTTGGGTGGGGTTAGCCCTCCACCACAGCTGGCTGCATGGCCTGGCCATGACTGTTGCAGGCATGCTGGTGGGTGGGGTTGATACCCCTCAGTGATGGGAATGTTTTCGGATGTTGTGGTTCTAGGTGGTGGCCCCTTACCTGGTATGGTAGGCCAGGAGCTTCTTTGGGAGAATATTGTTCATGACCAAGTCCACCTGCTGTGTTTGGCAGCATGAGAGGCACTTTGAGGGGACCCCAGTTTCAGTTGTGACCTCCTGCCTGGTTTGGTGGGTCAGGAGCCACTTTGCAGGAGTTGCTAGTTCCAGCCAAGCTTTCCCACAGGGTGTGGTATAGCAGGAGCAGCTTTGGAGGTACATCTGCCAGGGCAGGCAGGTGGAGTGTGGTGGGTTCACAGGGGAATGTTGGGGCAGGGCAAATGATGCTAACAAAATAAATGGAGACTTTCAGGAATGGCACCCTCCAGTGCTGGGCCAGGTAGGTAGAAAGAAAGTTTAAAAAAAAAAAAAAAAAGAGACATCTGCCCACAGTTTTGTTCCTGGAAAAAGTTCCTACAGATCCCTGCCCCTCCAGCACACATCCTAAAATTAGACAGTAAATCTCCTTCATGTATGACCAGGCACTTTTCAAATTGCTACCTCTGTGCTTCATGTCCAAGCAAGTGTGTTTGTGTGAGAGCCCTGTAAGAGCAGAGTCTTCATTTCATATAGCCCTCTGGCTCTTCCAGTGTTAAACCTCACTGATTTTCTAAGCTCCCAGAGCTAAGCACCACTGGTATTCAAAGCCAGGCGTTATTGTCTTCCTGGTGTAGGTCCTCAGGGCTGGGGTGATCAAGGTGGGACTTAAAACCCTTGATGCTTAGGGAGGAACTCTGCATTTGTGATATCCCTCCTGATTATGGTTTGCCATGCTGGGGTGTGGGTCCTAACTAGACCTCATCTCTACTCCTTCTGTGTGTTTTAATGTGGCTTTTTCTTCTTATCTGTAGTTGTGAAAGAGCTGTTCTTCTAGTCATTATGTCATTCTTAGATAGTTGTTCTCTATGTGGTTGTAGTTTTGGTGTGTCTATGAGAGGAGATGAGCTCAAGATCTTCCTGCTCCACCATCTTTATAGAGACTGCTACATTGATTTTCTTATGAGCACCTTTTCATTACTGGGGAAAAAACCCACTTGGTCATAGTCTACAATCCTTTTAATATTTTCTTAGATTCTGTTAGTATATTGTTGAAGATTTTTACATCTGTATTCATAACTTATGTTGGTTTATAATTTTATTTTCTTACGATTTTGTTTGCCTTTTTGTTTTTGCTTTTTTTTTTTAGAAACTTTCTCTTCTTTTTTAAAGATTTTATTTATTTACTTGAGAGAGAGAGAGAGTGAGAGAGAGAGCACAAGGAGGGGGAGCTGCAGGCAGAGGGAGAAGCAGGCTCCCCGCTGAGCAAGGAATCCGATGTGGTACTCGATCCCAGGACTCTGGGATTATGACCTGAGCCGAAGGCAGTTGCTTCACCAACTGAGACACCCAGGTTCCCGAAACTTTATTTTCTATCAACCTTATTTTCATTTTGTGTGTCTTTGTGGAAGAGCGGCTTAAGATCACTCAGTGGTTGTTCCTATGCATTCAGTGGCCTGAGCAGTGGGAGCTACAGACCAGTGTTTGGTTGCAAGCTGAGCACTTCAATCCTTAGTAGGAAACTGCTGAATAGGCACAGAGGGCACTTGCATGCCTTCAGACCAGTCTGTGACTTCAAGTTGAGTAGCAGTGAACTCAGGAGCTGGAGCCATCCATTCACCCTGAAATTCCTCCTGGTTCACAGCCTTTTCAGCAGCAACCTGCTCTTCTTTTTCAGTCTTTTCAGGATCTCTGTAGAAGTAGAGATCAGGCATGACCTCCCATGGGTACTTACAGGAAATGATGCTATGCATGCACAGAACTTCCTGGGCCAGTATCCACCACATCACGCCCATTGAGTGAGTTCCCTTATTGCTGCAAGGGATGGTAATGTCCTCATAGTGCAGAGAAGAGTGTGTGTTATACTGAGCAATGGTAAGCAGGTTAACATAAGATGCCTCAGTGAGAGGCTGGTGGTCAGCCCTGTGATCAGTAACCACCAGAAATCTTGGCTCCCAGAAGGCTGCCTGGTTCTGGTTAGTGAAGGTTCCAGGAATGAAGTGGCCAGCAATAGGAGTGGCTCTAGTAGCAGCAGCAAACTTCAGCACAGCTCACTGGCCAGTATTCCTGGATTATATGACACTGACATCAGCTGGGGTTTTTTTTTTTTTTAACCTATTTAGCAGTTTAATTTAGATCATTAAAAATCTTGTAAGTTCTCTTACAGCAGTTTCTAACTAACAATACATTATAAATGAGGAATGTGTTATTTCTTCCACATGCCATTAAGATGTTTGCTAACTCCATCCTGTTACTCATAATGTATATGAAAAGCAGAAATGTACAATATATTCTGTTTATTTTGTAATAAAATGAGAAATTAACAATATGAGTTATAATCAGAAAAACTACCCTTTGGAAATTGAACAATGCTATCCTAAATAATTTTTCAATCAAAGAAGAATACAAATCTATAATTAGAGACCAGGAGAAAAATTACGAGAATATAACATACTCTATCATTCTTTTTTTTTTTTAAAGATTTTATTTATTTGACAGAGAGATAGCAGGAGCAGGAACACAAGCAGGGGGAGTGGGAAAGGGAGAAGCAGGCTTCCCGCTGAGCAGGGAGCCCGATGTGGGACTCGATCCCAGGACGCTGGGATCATGACCTGAGCCGAAGGCAGACGCTTAACGACTGAGCCACCCAGGTGCCCACATACTCCATCATTCTTAAGGATATAGTCAAAATCAGCAAAAAATCAGTAAAAGAAAATCATAGCTGTAAATTCAGCTGGGTTTTCAATGGCAACAATGGCACAAGTTCCCAGCAGAAGCTTTTCCCAGGTTCTCTTCAGATCTATGATGTAGATGCTGTCTCTTTTCATCTAGTAGATATACTGACCCATTTGGAAATCAAGGTTGGTGCCACCTAAGTGGGTTCCTGCTGCAAGGAATTTGAGTACATCCTCTTTCTTCATTTGCAGGACATCAAGGGCTCTGGAGTTGTGAAAGTTTCCCTTTAAGTTATGACAGAAACACAAACTGCCATATGGACACCTCTCTGGGTAGCATGGAAAGCTATTTTCTTGTGATGTTTTTATCTGTCTTTGGTATCAGAGTAATGCTGGCCTCACAGAATGAAGTAAAATTCACTAGTGAAGTCATCTGTTCCTGGAATTTTCTTTGTTGGGAGGTTTTTGATTACTGATTCAATCTTTTGTACTTTTTAAAGGTGTGTTTAAAATTTCTATTTCTCCTTGAGCCAGTTTAAGTAATTTTGAGTACTTTCAGAATTTCTCCATTTCAGCTAGGTTGCTCAATTTGTTGACATACAATTTTCTGTAGTATTCTCTTATAATCCTTTTTTTATTTCTGGAAGGTTGATAGTAATGTTCTCACTTTCATTTCTGATTTTGACTCCCTCTCCTCTTTTTTGTTAGTTTAGCTAAAAACTTGTCAATTTTTAAAATCTTTTTGAAGAACCAACTTTTGGTTTTGTTGATTCTATTGTTTTTCTATTCTGTTTCATTTACCTTTGCTCTAATCTTTATTTTCTACATTCTGATGGCTTTAGATTTAGTTTGCTTTTCTTGTTCTAATTCCTCAAGGTGTATATGAAGGTTATTTGTTTTACCTCTTTATTCTTTTTTAATATAAGCATTCACATCTATAAATCTTCCTCCGAACATTGCCTTGGCTACATCTCATAAGTTTCAGTATGTTGCATTTTCTTTTTATTTATCTTTAAGTATTTTCTAATTTCTCTCGTGATTTCTTCTTTATCCCTTTGATTGTTTAAGAGAGTTTTATTTAATTTCCACATATTCATGAATTTTCCAGTTTTCCCTTCTGTGATTGAGTTTGAGCTTTATTTTGTTGTGGTTGGAAAACATACTTAAGTAATGTCAAATTTTCAAAATGTATTAAGACTTGGTTTTTGGCCTAATATATTGTCTATCCTAGAAAATATTCTATGTATAGTTGAGAAGAATGTGTTTCCTGCTCTTGTTAGGTAGGATATTTAATATATGTCTGTTAGGTATCAATAGCTTATGGTGTTGTTTATTTTGTATTTCCTTATTGATCTTCTGTCTACACATTTTATCCATTATTGAAAGTGGGTATTGATGTCTTCACCTATTGTAAAATTACATAATTCTTCCTTTATGTTTTTGAGTTGTCAATGAGTTTATTTTTTTTAAGTTTTTATTTAAATTCCAGTTAGTTAACATACCATGTAATATTAATTTCACATGTATAATATAGTGATTTAACAATTCCATACATCACCCAGTGCTCATCATGACAAGTGCATTCCGTATTTCCCATCACCTACCTTTATTGTATTATTATCAATTAGTTCCTTTATGTTTGTTATTAACTGTTTTATGTATTGGGGTGCTCCCATGTTAGATGTATAAATATTTACAATTATTATATCTTCTTGTTGAGTTTTCCCATTTATGACTATATAGTGTCCTTCATTTCTTGCTATACTCTTTGTTTTAAAAGTCTATTTTGTCCAATATAATATTGCTGCTCTGGCTTTCTTTTGACATCCATTTGCATGATAGATATTTCTCCATCCCCTCACTTCACTCTGCTGGTGTCTAGGTCTAAAATGAGTCTCTTGATTGGCAGCATATAGATGGGTCTATTTTTTTTATTCATTCTGTCACCTTGTGCCTTTTGTTTGAGCGTTTAGTCCATTCACATTCAAAGTAATTATTGATAGATATGCATTTATTGTCATTTCATTGTTTTTTGCTTATTTCTGAAGATTTTCTCTAATCTTTTCTTGTCTTTCATTTAAGGTTTCCTGATTTTCTTTGGTGATATATTTGGATTTCTTTCTTTTTACTCCTTGCATATTTGTTAGTGGATTTTGATATATGGTTAACATTAGATTTGTATATAACCTCTTCTGCATATAGCAGTCTATATTATGTTGATGGTTGTTTAAGTTTGAACCCATTCTTTTTTTCTTCAAAGATTTTATTTATTTATTTGAGAGAGAGAGGGAGCAAGGAAGGGAGATGGAGATGGAGAGGCATGGAATTCCAAGCAGACTCCATACTGAGCATGGGGCCTGATGTGGGGTTTGCAACCCTGAGATCATGACCTGATTCGAAACCAAGAGCTGGACACTTATTTGAACCACTCAGGCACCCATGAACCCATTCTTTACTCCTCCCCACGTTTTAGGTATGTGTTGTCATATTTTACATACTTTTATTTTGTGATTTCCTTGACTGATTTTTTACAGAAATTCATTTTTACTGCTTTTGTGTTTCCTACCTTTATACTGTCAGTTTGGGCCTCTCCTTTCCACTCCAAAGAGTCCTGTTAATATTTTTTGCAGGCCTGGTTTAGTAATCATGAACTCCTTCAGTTTTTGTTCATCTGGAAAACTCTTTATCTCTCCTTCTGTTCTGAATGATAGCCTTGCCTGATACAGTATTCTTGGCTTCAGATTTTTTCCATTCA
Organism: Mirounga leonina; assembly: GCF_011800145.1. NCBI lineage: Eukaryota > Metazoa > Chordata > Mammalia > Carnivora > Phocidae > Mirounga > Mirounga leonina. Next base: position 204,666 of record NW_023270513.1, on the reverse strand, counting down.
ACACTTTGAATATATCATGCCACTCCCTTCTGACTTTGAAAGTTTCTGCTAAAAAATCAGCTTATAGCCTTATGGGGTTTTCCTTGTAACTTACTGTCTTCTTTGGTCTTGCTGCTTTTAAAATTTGTTGTTTATCACTATACTTTGCCAATTTAATTACAATATTTCTTGCTATGAATCTGTTTTTGTTGATTTTGATGAAAGTTCTCTGTGCCTCCTAGATCTGGATATCTGTTTCCTTCCCCAGTTTAGGGAAGTTTTCAACTGTTATTTCTTCAAATAAATATTCTGCCCCCCTTTCTAAGTCATCTTCTTCTGGGACCCCTGTGATACAAATGTTATTATATTCGATGGAGGCACTGAGTTCCTTAAGTCTCTTCTCATTTTATATAATTCTTCTTTTCCTCTTTTGTTTAGCTTACTTTCCATTACTCTGTCTTCTAGGTCATTAATTCCTTCCTCAGCTTCTTCCAGCCCGCTGTTCATTCTATCAAGCATGTTTCTCATTTCATTTATTGAGTCATTTATCTCTCCTATGTTATTTCTCATCCATGTTTTAAGGGTCTCACTCATGTCTTCCTCTCTTTTCTCAAGTACTATGATTATCCTTATGATCTTTAAATTATCTATCAGGCATGTTATTTATATCTCTTTCACTTAGATCTCTGGCCATGGCCTTGTCCTGTTCTTTCATTTGGGATAAATTTCTCTCTTCTCATTTTGTCTGTGTCTCTGTGCCTGTTTCTCTGTGTTAGGAAAGTCATATACATCTTCTGTTTTTGAGGTTAATGGCCTTATGAAGAAGAGGTCTTGTGGTGTCCTGCCATGTAGTGTCCCCTGTTCCCCAGGGCCTGGCACTTTCAGTAGTGTTTCCAATGTGTGCTGCATGTGTTCTGCTGTTTTGTCCTATCTACTTTATCCTTTAAGTCAGTCGTCTGCCAGGGTTTTCTTTGCCTGTTGTGGGCAGTGTTTAGTCCCTGGCCTGAATGTGGTGCATTTTAACAAGATGTGCTCTGGTCTGATTGTGAAATGATACCTATCACGCCCGCTTCCAGAACTGAGTCTCTGCAAAACTCTCGTGTTGGGAGACATGGTATGAGCCGAGATTTGGGCCACTCTTCTCGGGGAGAGTCCCACCACACTAGAACTGAGTCAGACATGACTGGGAAGGGTGGTTTCACCAGAGCATGGGAGATAGAAGACCTGGTGTAAGCATGTGAGGTAGGGAGGGTCAGTGCTGCACTGGTTCCTGCATGTGGCCCTTTGCTTATGCAGAGGTGTAGGAGGATGGAAATGTCACTGGCCAGGTCCTTTGTTTCCAGAGGTGTTTCTCCTTGAATGCTATCTCTCTGGGACATGCTCTGAGATGAGTGAATAACCTCCCCAGTGTGTGCCCCAGGGTCTTCAGATTGCTCCTTCCATTCTGTTTGTCCCCAGATTGTTTGTCTGCCTTCTCTCCAAGAGCAGTGCAAAGCCTTCCAGGCTCTATCCCAGCCAAGCCTGCTTACCTTTAAAACTCCAGATTTTAAACTTGCTGATAGTAAGAACTCAAGAAATTTGGCCCCTCTTGTTTTCCAAGTCAGTTGCTATAGGGATTCATTTTCCCTGTGAGCTCACCTGTATGCTAGTGTGTCTCACACCCTTGTCTGTGACTGCAGCAGGCATGATCTCTTTCTCTTCCAAAGCACATCTCCATTCTTCCGACTTTCTTTCATGTGGCCTCTTCTGTATTTTTTTTTTGTGTGTGTGGAGTTTATTCTCCTGTGTTTAAGTCAATTTCTAGGGTATTTAGGATGATTTGATCGTTATCTAATTGTGCAGGAAGGTAACATTAATAATATATATGTAAGCTATAAGTAATATTTATTTATTTATTTATTTATTTTTAAAGATTTTATTTATTTATTTGAGAGAGAGAAAGAGAGAGAGCACATGAGAGGGGGGAGGGTCAGAGGGAGAAGCAGACTCCCCGCTGAGCAGGGAGCCCAACGCGGGACTCGATCCCGGGACTCCAGGATCATGACCTGAGCCGAAGGCAGTCGCTTAACCAACTGAGCCACCCAGGCGCCCTATAAGTAATATATAGATTGTCATAAAAATGTAATTACTGACTATAAGTCAAAGAAAAATTGCATTAAAAGTATATTGGGAGTATCAGGAAATGGTTTTGGGTTGGAGACAAAGGAGATGGTAGTGGTAATGAGATAGGGAGAAGAAAGAGTTAAAGCCTCATCTTTATTTGAAAGTTAATAGATAATGCACAAAATTTAAAAATTCATAATAGCAATTTAAATTTATTTTGAGATATTAGAAATATGGAAGTAAATACTAGAATAATTGGCTTAGAGACAAAAGAGGTTATTTCTAGAGAAGAGGAAATAGGAGAAAGGTGACTGGGTATAGCTGCTTGTCTTAACCTACTGCATGGAACTAGATGATAATTTGAATTAAAAAAACTTTAATAAAAGTCTTAAACATGAATGCTTCTGATGTGGTCACTTGGGCATTATGAGTGTAACGCTGCAATCAAATTTCCTGGGTCTGTTTTCTCTATTCAGTCTCTGATTCTGTATAAATTTCTATTAAATAAGAAAATTTGTAAAAGTTAAACCTGGCATTCAGAGTTGGTAGTTGGTATACAATAAAGAACCTCACATCCTGCTTGGCAAAGGTATATTCTCAATGTATAGGAGTTCCTTTCCTTCCTCATCAGTCTAACAACTGTCTTAATGCAGCCATTTAACTTGAGGATGGACAGTGAGTGACTCTTGATCAGAGCCCCTGCTACATTTGGCTTTGTAGTCAAATTGTCCCTGATATGAAAGTTCTTTTTAACCAATATTGGAATGTCCCAGAAGAAGTAGGCTGATGTCACTGATTGTTGACATTAGTGGAATTAAATGTAAGTGAATTCCAGAAGAAATAGAAAATCTTAATAGACTTATAGAAAGAAAAGCCCGGGACCAAGATTTAGTTGTTGTTGTTGTTTTTGATGGCTGCATAATATTCCACTGTATATATATACCACATCTTTATCCATCTGTTGATGGACATCTTGGCTCTTTCCATAGTTTGGCTGTTGCTTGCCATTTGCAATGAAGTGGATGCAACTAGAGGGTATTATGCTAAGCGAAATAAGTCAATCAGAGAAAGACATGTATTATATGATCTCGCTGATATGAGGAATTCTTAATCTCAGGAAACAAACTGAAGGTTGCTGGCGTGGTGGGGAGTGGGAGGGATGGGGTGGCTGGGTGATAGACATTGGGGAAGATTTGTGCTATGGTTAGTGCTGTGAATTGTGTAAGACTGTTGAATCACAGACCTGTACCTTTGAAACAAGTAATACATTATATGTTAAAAAAAAAAAAAGAAGATAGCAGGAAGGGAAAAATGAATGGGGGTAAATTGGAGGGGGAGACGAACCATGAGAGACTATGGACTCTGAGAAACAAACTGAGGGTTCTAGAGGTGAGGGGTTGGGGGGATGGGTTAGCCTGGTGATGGGTATTAAAGAGGGCACATATTGAATGGGACACTGGGTGTTATACGCAAACAATGAGTCATGGAACACTACATCAAAAACTAATGATGTAATGTATGGTGATTAACATAACATAATAAAATAAAATTAAAAAAAAAAAGAAAAGGAAAGCCCGGGACCAACTGGACCCACTGGGATTTCTACCTAATGTTTAAAGAATTAACACTTATCTTTTACAAACTCTTCAAAAAGTAGAAGAGGAGAAAATACCTCTCAACTCATTCTATAAGGCAGATATTACCCTGATAGCAAAACCAAAGGCATAACAAGAAAACAAAACTACAGGCTACTATGGCTCATGAATAGAGTAGTTCCCCCTTATCTATGAGGAATACATTCTAAGACCCCCCCCCAGTGGATGCCTGAAACCATGGATAGTACCAAGCCAATATATATATTATATATATATATAATTTTTAGTACCAAGCTGTATGTGTGTGTATGTATGTGTATATATATATTTTTCCTATACATATATACATATGATAATATTTATAAATTAGGTACAGTAAGAGATTAACAACAATAGCTAAAAATAAAAAAGAACAATTATAACAGTATACTATAATAAAAGTTATAACAATGTGGTTTCTCTTTCTCTCAAAATATCTTTTTGTACTCTACTTATCCTTCTTGTGATAATGTGAAATGATAAAATTCCTGTGTGGTCAGATGAAGTGACATGAATGACATAAGCATTGTGACATATCTTTAGGCTACTATTGACCTTCTGATATTACATCAGAAAGAGGATCTTCTTGTAGACTTTGGTGCACCTTAGTAACTGAAACTGTGGAAAGCAAAACTGTGGATAAGAGTGTACTACTCTACAGATGTAAAGGTTCTCATCAAAATACAAGCAAACCAAATCCAGCAGCATATAAAAATAAGTATATACCATAACCAAGTGAGATTTGTCCCTGGAATGCATGGTTGGTTTAACATCCAAAAAATCAATCAATACTGTATACTATATTAATAGATTATATGACAAAAGTATATGAACATCTCAGCACAAAGAAGGCTTTTGACAAAATCCAACACCCTACCATGATAAAAATACTTTATAAACTAGGAATGGAAGGGAACTTTCTCAACCTGATAATTGAGAAATATAAAAAACCCATTACTAACATCACATACATAATAGTGAAAGACTATAACCCTTCCCTCTAATCTCAAGAAATCAAGGATGTCCATTCTTGGCACTTCTATTTAACATTATGCTGGGGGTTCTAGCCAGGATAATTAGCCACGATTGGAAAGGAAGAAGTAAAACTATCTGTATTTGCTGATTACTTCATCTTAAATATAGAATCCTAAGGTACAAACACACACACACACACACACACACGCTATTGGAATTAGTAAAGGGGTTCATCAAGGTTGCAGGATACAAAATCAATATACAAAAATAAATTGTATTTCTATACACTATTAATAAGTTATCTGAAAATTAAATTAAGAAATTCCCATTTGCTATAGCATCAAAATATTAAAGTACTGAGGTATAAATTAACAAAAAAATTGCAAGACTTATACATTGAAAAGTACAAAACATTAATGGAATAAATTAACTAAGACCTAAATCAATAGAAGGATAAATAGAAACACATCTTGTGTTCATGAATCAGACTTCATATTGTTAAGATAGTATAGTCACAGAATTGATCTACAGATTCAGTGTCATCTGTACCAAAATTTCAGCTGGCCATTTTTCACAGATTGATAAGGTGACCCAAAATCCACACAGAAGACCAGAATAGAAAAAGAAATAATGAAAAAAAAAAGAGTCACAGTCTTTAATTTCAGAACTTACTACAAAGCTATAGTAATCAAGACAGTGTGGTTGTGACATGAAGATAGACATATAAATTAATAGAATAGAACTGAGAGTCCGGAAATAAACCTATACATTTATGGCTGATTGATATTTTCTGAGAATGCCAAAACAATTCATTAAGCAAAGAATAATCTTTAGAACAAATGGTTCTGAGATTACTGGTTATCCATATGCAAAAGAATGAAGTTGGAGCCCTATATCACACTGCATTCAAAAATTAAAACCAAACAATATAAAGTTATTGGAAGAAAACATAGCTATAAATCTTCATGACCTTTGATCAGGCAACATTTTCTGAGATATGATACCACAAACACAAGAAATTGAAGAAAATAGGCTTATTGGACCTCACAAAATTAAAAATGTTCATGCTTCAAAGGACACTACCAATAAAGTGCCACAACAACCCAGAGAATGGGAGAAAATACACCACAGCTAGTATTCAGAGTTATATAACAAATTCTTGTAACTTGAAAATATAAAGATAAAAAAAAATTTACAAATGGACAAAATAATTTAATAAATATTTCATTGAAGAATATATATATGTGTGTATATACATGTATACACAAAGGTTCAATAAACACATGATAAGACATCCTTAGTCATTTAGGAAATGCAAGTCAAACTACAGTGAATGCAAGTTAACACCCACTAGGTTATTTGTAACCAAAAAGACACATAAGGGTTGGTAAGGATGTTCAGAAATTGGAACTCTCATTCATTGCTGTTGACAATGTAAAATGATACACCTGCTTTGGAAAACAGTTTGGCAGTTCCTTAGATAGTTAAACATAGAGTTGTCCTATCACTCAGCAGTTCCACTGCTTGTATATATATGCCCAAATGAATTGAAAACATGGCCACAGAAAATCTTGTACATGAATGTTCACAGCAGCATTATTCCTAATTGCTGAGGAAATGGAAATAACCCAAATGTCCATCAACGTGAATTTATAAAGAAAATGTTGTATATCAGATATTATTCAGCCATAAAGGAATGAAGTACTGATACATGCTACAACATGAATTAATCTTGAAAACATGTTAAGTGTAACAAGACAGGCACAAATGGTCACATATTATATGACTAGAATTATATGAAACCTCTAGAGTATACAAATCCACAGAGACAAAAATTAAATTTTGGCTTCTTGAGGGGAGTATTAGGAGAAGGGGGGGGATGACTACTAATAGGTATAGGGTTTTTCTTAGGTGATGGAAATATTCTGGAATTAGACAGCAGTGATGGTTGCACAGTTTTGTAAATACACTAAAAACCTTGAATTGTTCACTTTAAAGGATGAATTTTATATGTGAATTACATTTCATAGTTTTTATTTTAAAAATTGAATTGGAGGAGGAATTGACCAACAGAACTTTATCTGTTCTTAGAGAATTCACTGACATTTTCTGGCCCTAATGCTTTCTTCAAAGAATTGCTACTTTAAATAGATTCACTAGCTGGAAGAACGGTGTGTCTTACCTATGTTTTGTGTGAAAATTTCTATCTCATGTGATTTGGTATGAGTTTGGGCTAGGGCTAGAGACCTACTTGAGTTTTATTCACAAGTTTTCCTGGTTATTTACAGGCCTCCTGAGTGTAATTCCTCTCATGATCATCTGGGCTCTATTTGACTATATGGAAGAAATCAAATAGTTCTATATATTGTGTGACCTTGGACAAGATAGTTCACTTTTTTGAACCTTAAGTTTCTTTACAATATCTACTTCTCAGGGTTGTGAAGACTAAATGAAATAATGGATTATAAGTACCTACTTCACTGCCTGACCTGATGTGGGCCTCAGTTAATGTTAGTTTCGTCTCTACTTCTTTTTTTTTTTTTAAGATTTTTTATTTATTTATTTGACAGAGTGATAGAGAAAGAGCCCAAGTAGGCAGAGCAGCAGGGAGAGGGAGAAGCAGGCTCTCAACTGAGCAGGGAGCCTGATGTGGGGCTCGATCCCAGGACCCTGGGATCATGACCTGAGCTGAAGGCAGTCGCTTAACCAACTGAGCCACCCAAGTGCCCTCCTCTCTACTTCTTTATCTTTGGTAAAAAACACTTTCCTTCCAGGTCAGAGGTCACTGAGCTCTGTCTTGGCTTCCTGCCCAGGAACAGATTGCCTCTAGAAATAAATCATTTGTGAGGTGTTTTTTTTTTTCTTTTTGCCTGTGTGTCTTTTGCTGTGCCTCTTCTAGTAAATGGCACTCTGTAGGTGCTCAGTGAATTTGGATTTACTATGACACAACACAGGCCTTTTACATGAATTTCCCAGCATGGTGTTGAGAGGATTGCAAAGTGTTAGCATTAGTGTGTGACAAATGAGCATTGTTAATGCTCCTTTGGAGCTGTGTGACTTCCAGTTGTGCTGAGGCAGAGAACTTAATTAAATTTCATACTTAAGGAGAGTGACGGCTGAGTCCTCCATCCTCCATAAAGCTTTTTGTCTCTTGCTTTGTGGCTACACTTTCCAGGATTGTTTCCTCATTTGTAACATCATCTTTTAATAGGGCAGTTGTAAAATGCTTAAATAGTATCAAAGAACTCATCATTTATAAAGGCAGTCCAAGGTTCCTATTGCCTTGGAAAAGTTTTACTTAGTATTAGTCTGTCTAAATGCATTGTATATGACTTTTATTTTTTAAATTTTATTTTATTATGTTATATTAGTCATCATACAATACATCATTAGTTTCTAATGTAGAGATCCACACTTCATTGTTTTCATATAACACCCAGTGATCCATGCAGTATATGCCCTTCTTAATACCCATCACCAGGCTAACATATCCCCCCACCTCCTTCCCCTCTAAAACCCTCAGTTTGTTTCTCAGAGTCCAGAGTCTCATGGTTCGTCTCCCCCTCCAGTCCTCCCCCCTTCATTTTTCCCTTCCTTCTCCTAATGTCATCCATGCTATTCCTTAGTTCCACAAATAAGTGAAACCTTATCTGCTTGACTTATTTCACTTAGCATAATCTTCTCCAGTCTCATCCCTGTTGATATAAAAGTTGGGTATTCAGGGGATTTGGAAAAGATGGCGGAGGAGTAGGGGACCCTATTCCACTGGTCCCCGGAATTGAGCTGGATATTTACCAGACCACTCTGAGCACCCACGAAATCAGACTGAGATGTAAGAAGATAGATCTGGATCTCTACAAACAAAAGATTGCAGGTGGTTGGTTTTGAGGTTCGAAGTGGGGAGCCATGATTTCACAGACAGATATCAGAGTATAAACAGCAGCTGGAAGGACACTGGCCATGGGGATCCTACACCACCGGTGAGCGATAACCTCTCACGCTGGGGACGTGGCACAGACTCGCAAACCGGTATGGGCGGGGAAAGGACTTTAGGTCAGCCCTCTGTATGGAAACCAAAGCGGTGGGGTCGCACGTGCAAACTGGGAGTGGCTGGCAGTTTTAGAAGCACAAAGGGCAGAGACATGCCCTGACCTGGAGGCAGGACTGGGAGTGCTGTGGAGAGGCACACAACCTAGGACGCTGCAGTTTATAGCAGCACAGACAGAAACGGAGAAACTGTGGCCTGGAGAGCTCACTAAAAAAGAGACTGCGATCTCTGCTCTGAGGCAGAGGGTTGGAAATGGTCTCTTCTGCTCTGACTCTCCGAAGAGACGCGGAAAGTCGCCAGAGAAAGGCGCCAGAGAACAAAAGCCCCAAAACCGGTTCCCACTGAGCACGTGCCCCACCACAGGGGGGCAGGGCAACTCTGCCCAAACAGGGTTGCCTGAGTAACAGTGTGGCAGGCCCCTCTCCCAGAAGACAGGCAGGGAAAACAAGAGGCCAGCAACCCTAAGGTCCCAAGAAAACAGGTGCATCTTGCTTGGGTTGTGCTCAATAATTTGGACTCTATACATTCCCTCAACCACCCCTCAACAGAATGACTAGAAGGAGGAACCCCCAAAATAGGAAAGACTCAGAGACTATGACTTATGTCACAGATTTACAAATGGATTTAGATATAACCAAGATGTCGGAGATGGAATTCAGGCTAGCAGTTGTGAAGACAATAGCTAGAATGGAGAAATCGATTAATGGCAACATAGAGTCTCTAAGGGCAGAAATGAAAGCTGAATTGGCAGAACTTAAAAATGCAATCAGTGAGATCCGATCCAATCTAGATAATCTAACAGCTAGGGTAAGTGAGGCAGAAGAACGAATTAGTGATCTAGAAGACCAATTAATAGACAAAGAAAAGAGGAGGCAAGGTGCTCAGTCCTCAGCATGGGAGGCTGTCCCTCACCGGTGGTGTAGGATCCCCACGGCTCGACTCCCTCCCCCTTCTGTTTATCCTCTGATATTTGCCTGCGGAATCACGGTTTCCTGCTTCCTACCTCCAAACCAGATGCCAGCGATATTTTGTTTGTAGAGATCCAGATCTGTCTTCTTACATCTCAGGCTTATTTCATGGGTGTTCAGAGTGGTCTGGTAGATATCCAGCTCAATTCTGAGGACTGGTTGGAATAGGGTCCCCTACTCCTCCACCATCTTTTCCCTCAATCTGTATATGACTTTTAAAGGCATATATTGAATCCACCACTGTGTTCCTTCTTTCTCCTTTGAAAAAAATGAGTAAGTAGTTAATGCATGTGAAAAAAATAAGAAAAATACTGGGAAGAAGAAAAAGTAACAAGTGTACAGGCCCATTTTAAGTGTCATTTTCTGAGCAGCATCTCACAGAGCCTTCAGGTATACTAATAGGAATTGCCGTTTGTGTAGGCGGAATGATTCAGAGTTATTTTTGAGGAAATTGAAACTGCTGAGACCCATGCTAAAGCAAATTCTTTCTGTGTTCTTCCCAGAGGCCAGAGAGATTGGTAACCTGATAGATGAATCCTGACACTGCATCCTTCATTCTTAATTCTGAGCAGAGTGAATTAAAAATTTATATAGATATCTTAATGTATGCTTTTTCTCCCTGATGTAGGAGCGGAAAAAAAAATTTGAAAAGGATGGTGAGAGATTTTATTCCTTGCTGGATCGGCACTTACATCTATCTTCCAAAAAGAAAGAATCTCAGTTACAAGAGGTATGTTCAAAAAGCCTGTTCCCATCTTCCTTTGCCGGCTGTGTCTTGGTAACATTGGCATTTTCCTATTCCAAGGCTCTTTTCATGCACTGCCTCAGCAGGGATCCACTATAATAGTAGTACTTACAGTTAAAATCTTTGCCTGGAACTCAGGAGCCTTGAGTTCTCAAAGCAGGTCCTCCACTAATTCACTGTGTGACATTTTTGTTGTTGTTTTTTTTTTGGACATTAGAATAAATAATTTAATACATAAATCGTCTTTATGTAAGCAATAAAATGCAAGTTTGAGAAAATAAAATTTCACCATACAAGACTATTAAAATATTATTGACTATATTCCTGATGCTGTGCCTTTTATTCCTGTGACTTACTCATCCCATAACTAGAAGTCTGTATCTCTCACTCTCTTTCACATATTTTGTCCACCCCCATCAGTTTTTTTCTCTGTATTTATAGTCTCATTCCACTTTTTTTGTTTGTTTATTCATTTGTTTTGCTTCTTAGATTCTACATATTAGTAAAATTATATGGTATTAATCTTTCTCAGTTTGACTTACTTCACCTAGCATAATACCTTCTAGGGCCATCCATATTATCACAAACGGTAAGAGCTCATCATTTTTCATGCCTGTCTAATATTCCAATATCTACATCTTCCTTATCCATTCATCTGTCGATGAATATTTAAGTTGCTTCCATATCTTAGCTGTTGTAAATGCTGCAATAAAGATAGGAGTGCATATATCTTTTTGAATTAGTGTTTTCATTTTCTTTGTATAAATACCCAGTAGTAGAATTACTGGGTCATATCGTAATTCTAATTTGGAGTTTTTGAGGAACCTCCATACTGTTTTCCATATTAGCTGCCCAAGTTTACATTCCCACCAACAGTACATGAGGGTTCCTTTTTCTTCACATCCTCAACAACACTTGTTATTTCTTATCTTTCATGGTGTGACTTTGGAGAACATATTTTTTTCTTGGCCTCATTTTCCCTTTCTGCCAAAGGAAGAGTGGCACTTAGTGATCTCCAGAGTCCCTTTCAGTTCTGTGTTTCTGATTCCAGAATCCACATGAGGTTAAAGTTGAACTAGTGTTGTATTTGGTAGATCAGGAGCAGATCTTCTACATTTTTCCCAAGATATTCCAACATTACCTTTTTTTTAATGGACTTTCAGTGACTTCAGTTCAAATAAGCCACTATTCCATGAGTGCATACCACATGCCAGGCACTATGCTGGGTGCAACAGGACTACAAAGTCAATGAGACATCCTTCCTGTCCTTCGGCAGCTTATAATTGGAATGCTAAAATAAGAATACACATGACACTTAAATAAGAATTTTTACATACTGTAACATGAATGTGTATGTGGTGTCCTTGTAGGGGTGGGAAGGTGTCTGGAGAATAAAAACCTTACATCTGGATGTGGAGATTTGCCCTGGCACCATAGTGGTGCCCATTTAACAAAAGGTAACGTCTTTGACAGAAATGGAGAAATGGACCTCTCACGTGGATGGGAATGGTCCCAAGAATAGAAAACATGGAGTACGTTTGGGGACATTTGACCAGAATTTTCATTGCTATTGGAGAGTAGTGAAAGACAAGATAGGATTAGGCAAGTTGAGGTCATATTATAGAGTAATAGGTTCAGAGTTTGTATTGAATTCTCTTGGGCCTGGGAGGATCATTGAGCACTTTTGGTAGTACTAGCTATATGAATGGAATTCTGTTTGAAGAATCTCTGTCTGAGGTTGTAAGATGAATTAGACCTGAGACAGAGTGGAAGCAAGAAAACCAGTTTAGGGAACTATTGCAATGACCTAGGGGAGAGGGTCTAATCACAAGAGTGGCACTGGAGAAGGAAGAGAAGGAATTAACTGATTTTAAACTGTTTTCAATGGCAGGGCACCTGGGTGGCTCCGTCAGTTAAGCATCAGACTCTTGATTTCAGCTCAGATCATGATCTTAGGGTCATGGGATTGAGCTCTGCACTGGGCAAGGAGCATCCTTCAGATTCTCTCTCTTCCTCTCCCTCTGCCCATCCCCCCAGTCACATGGGTTCTCTCTCTCTTTCTAAAATAAATAAAACCTTAAAAATTACAATTTTTTAATGGATAGATCCTTGTGTTGGATAATAGATCCAGTACAAGATGGAGATATTTTAGATTCAAGTATAAAACGAGACACTCAAATGAATAAGATCTTTGACATGAGCTAGGAAAGTTCTTAGAAATCATCTTCTCCAAGGTTACACAGATTGTTACAAAACTGAAGCTTATCTCCTGATACGTGTTTTGGTGAATATCCATTACCTCATGTGAGGTGTTTCAAATTGATGAGTCAGGAACCTCAGTGGTGAATACACTTAGTATTGAAAAGGTGAAGGACTACTTTTCTTCCATAAACTGGAATAGTCTGGGGTCTTCTGTCATTTTCCTTCTACATTCTTTTGTTTCCTTCCTTTTGCATCTATTCTGGGTCAGGTTCCTAAGCAGAAAAGAGTTAACATAATAGGCCGAGTCTACTATGAATAGAAAAATCTGACTATAAGATTAGCTCTTGGCTTGTATCTGGGAACTTGGCTAGTGAACAGTTCCTTACACAGATATAAAATTTTCCCTAAATGGTAAGAGTGACTCTCTGTGCCTAGATTGCCTGTACAAACAATGTGGTTTATGTTGAACATCTTATTTTCTTCTGGGAGTCTGGAATTTTGGTATATGCTTCGTAGTGGGTGCCTCTGTACAGCCCCCAATAAAAACCTAGGGCACTGAGTCTCAAGAGGTTCCATGGTAGACAAAATTTCACATGTGTTGTTATAACTTCTTGCTGGAGGAATTAGTTGTGTCCTGTGTGACTCTTCTAAGGGAGAACTCTTGTAAGCTTTCACTTAGTTTTCTCTAGACTTCATCCCATGTATTTTTTCCCTTTGCAGATTTTGCTTTATATTCTTTCACTAAAGTAAATACTAGCCATGAGTATGACTATATGCTGAGTCCTTTAAGTCCCTCTATAGAATTACCAAACCTGGGGATTTGTAACCCTGGACATAGTCCAAACTTTATTCTTTTGGAGGATTTTACAATGAAAGCTTCTGGAATGTCCTAGAAGTTTGGTGTTTTATGTAGATGTTCCCAGTGACTTTCCTAAAGAGCAAGGATGCAGCCTTTGTACTTCTTTAATTAAAAATAATCTGGGGGACCCTGGGTCACTTTTTTATATTAAGAGACTTTCTTTTTAGAGCAGTTTCAGGTTTAAAGAAAAATTGAATATATGTACAGAGTTCCCATATATCCCTAATTTGCCAGCATACAGTTTCCTCTACTATTAACATTTGCATTAGTGAGATACACTGATATGATTGGTGAGCCAATGCATTGTGCATTCTGTGGGTTTTGACAAATGTATAATGACATGAATCCATCATTACACTATCATGCAGAATAGTGTCACTGCCAGAAAAGTCTGTGGGCACCACCTGTTCATCTCTCCATCATCCTTTCACACCCTGTAAACCCCTAGCAACTATTGATCTTTTTATGGTCTCCATATTTTTGCCTATTCCAGAATGTTTTATTGTTGATATTATACAGCATGTAGCATTTTAAGATTGGCTTCTTTCATTTAGCAGTATGCATTTAAGGTTCTTTTGTGGCCTTTCATGATGGGATAGCTCACTTATTTTTAGTGCTGAATAAGATTCCACTGTGTGGATTTACCACAGCTTTTTTATCTTTTCACCTATTGAAGGATATCTTGGCTTCCTCCCTACCTTGTCAATTATTTTTTTAAGATTTTTTTTTATTTGAGAGAGAGAGAGCACGAATGTGGGAAGGGCAAAGGGAGAGGGAGAAGCAGACTCCCCGTTGAGCAGGGAGCCTGACTCAGGGCTTGATTCCTGGACCCTGGGATCAGGACCTGAGCTGAAGGCAGACGTTTAAGTGACTGAGTCACCCCGGTGTCCCCCAACTTTGTCAATTATTAATGATGGTGCTATAAACATTTGAGAGCAGGTTTTGTGTACGTAACTTTTCAAATAATTTGGGCAATTACCAAAAAGCACAATGGGTAGATTACATGATAAGAGTAAATTTAGTTTTGTAAGAAACTATCAAATTGTCTTTCAAAGTGACTGTACCATTTTTTTAAATTTGTATCATCAATGAATGAGAGCTCTTGTTCTTGTTGCTCTCTTTGCCAGCATTTGGTGCTGTCTGTGTTTTGGATTTTAGCCATTCTAATAGGTCTGCACTGTGATTGCATTTCTATTATTAATTTTAATTTCCTGGGCAACCTTCTCAGGTACCCTCCCTCTTCACGTGCTTTGTACTATTGCTCAGTACTCTTGCTCAATAAACTTTGCTTTACTGCCCACCAAAAAAAAAAAAAAATCATTTCCCTAATGATATATGATGTTGAACATCTTTTCATATTCTTTTTTGCCATGTATAGATCTCTTGGTGAGGTGTCTGTTCAAATATTTTGCCCTTTTCCATTGGATTGTTTTCCTATTATTGCATTTTAAGAGCTGTTTGTCTATTTTATTTTTCTTTCTTTCTTTTTTATTTTTATTTTTTAAGATGTATTTGAAAGACAGAGAGCAAAAGCATGGGGGTTGAGTGGAGGGGCAGACAGGCAAAAGGAGAAGGAAAAGCAGACTCCCCGCTGAGCGGGAAGACCGATGTGGGACTTGATCCCAGGCAGGACCCCAGGATCATGATCTGAGCCGAAGGCAGAGGCTTAACCAACGGAGCCACCCAGGTGCCTCAGTATTTTTTTATTTTTTTAAAAGAATATCCTACTCCTTCTCCCCCCCCCCCCCCCCCCGGGTAAAAGATATTTATTTCAACTTTCTAAGAGTAAAAATAAAATTTTAACTTGGATTTTTGTTTTAAGTTTTTATTTAAATTCTAGTTAGTTAACATATATTGTAATATTGGTTTCAGGAGCAGAATTTAGTGATTCTTCACTTACATATAACACACAGTGTTCATCACTAGGGCCCTCCTTAATACCCATCACCCATTTAGCCCATCCACCTGCCCACCTGCCCTCCAGCAACCACAGTTAGTGCTCTATAGTTAAGAATCTGTTTTTGGTTTGCCCCTCTCTAATTTATGTCCCCCTATAGTCATCTGTTTTTTTTTCTTAAATTCCACATATGAGTAAAATCATATGGTATTTGTCTTTCTCTGACTGATTTATTTCACTTAGCATAATATACTCTAGCTCCATCCACATTATTGCAAATGGCAAGATTTCATTCTTTTTGATGGCCGAGTAATATTCCATTGTATGTATATACCACACTTCTTTACACATTCATCAGTTGATGGACATTTGGTCTCTTTCCATAATTTTGCTATTATTGATATTGATGCTTGTTTGTCTATTTTAGATACCAGCCCTGTATCAGTTAAGTGTTTTGCATAGATTTTCTTCCAG
The DNA here is from genome assembly GCF_011800145.1 of Mirounga leonina. NCBI lineage: Eukaryota > Metazoa > Chordata > Mammalia > Carnivora > Phocidae > Mirounga > Mirounga leonina. The sequence continues at coordinate 188,782 of NW_023270513.1, read as the reverse complement.
TCTATGGCTTGTCTTTTCATTCACTTAACCAAGTTTTTCATAAAGCAGAAATAATTTTTAATTTTAATGAAACACAACTTACCAGTTTTTTCTTTTGTGGATTATGCTTTTGATGTTATATCTAAGAATTTGTCACCAGAGGAGTAGGAGGACCCTGAGAGCTTGTCTCATCCCTCAAACACAGCTAGATAGTTACCAAATTATTCTGAACAACCAAGAAGTCAATTGGAGGCCTGAGAGAATAAAAACTGCAAGTCTACAAGTAGAAATGTCACCACCTTTTAGTAGGTAGAAGGTGTGGAAGTTCACTTGGGGGAGACATAGCTGTGGATGTGGTGGAAGGGAGGAAGCCTGCTAATGGAGGCTACCCCAAAGTATTAGAAGCAGTGGAGTGCAAAATCTGAACTTTTAAGTTTGCTACCATGGAGGACATGCCTGGATTAAAGATGCTAAGGTGTTGAAGAGGGGCAGAATCCCAGGATTGACAGGGTGGTCTGAGGATCTCCTGGGTCCCAGGAAGAACAGGTGGCACCAAGGTGCTGCACTGTTCCCAGGCATAGGAGCTGGGAAGGTGACAGAGAGCAGCCGGTCTTGGTGCCAGGTTTTGGCTATAAACTGTGAACCACTGCATGGTCCTATGACCCTTTTCCTGGGATGGGCTGGTAAAGATAGTTAGAACTTCTCTTGGAGGAACAGTGCGGTTCCGCACCATGGGTGTCCCTGAAATTTGGAGTTTTGAAACTCAGTCACATGCTGGAGATAAATAGGCTTGGACAGGGGCAGGGTGAATGCAGGTTCCAGATGGAAACTGGGGAAACAAATAGGGTGATTGATTGTTTTTCTGTGTGGGCTCACTGATGCGTAGCGGGCATGAACCTTCAGCTCCAATGCTAGAGAGCAGGGCGCCGCCATTTTAGTCCCACCCATCAGTGCTGAAAGCCTTCAGGGAGCAAAATAGTGGCACCTACTGGAGACAAGAGCCAGTTACACCAAGGCCCGTCCTCTCTGTGATCTGGAGAAGCATTTCCACTGAAACAAGTCAGCCTGGGAATCAGCACAGCACTCTCCCCCAGAAGACCAGTACAAACACCTAGCTCTCATCATGTTTATTAATCATAGAATGCTGCAAAACTACAGCTCTAAGGGAAGTAGGATTGAACTTCCTTTTTACTTTTATTCTTTATTTCTTTTATTTTTATTATTTTTTCATTTACTTTCTTGTGTTTTCCAATATTTATTTCAAATTTTTATTATTTTTAAAATTTTATATATGTATACTTTCATATGTATGCATATTTTTGTCTACTTTCCATTTATTTTATTATTTTTTACAATTTTGGGATCTAGGGGTGCCTGGGTGGCTCATTTGTTAAGTGTCTGCCTTTGGTTCAGGTCATGATCTCAGGGTCGTGGGATCGAGCCCCATATCAGGCTCCCTGCTCGGCAGGAAGCCTGCTTCTCCTTCTCCTATTTCCCCTGCTTGTGTTCCTGCTCTCACTGTGTCTCTCTCTGTGAAATAAATAAATAAAATCTTAAAAAAAAAATTTTAGGATCTAGATTATTTTAACAAGTAGTCCAAAACACACCCAGGGTCTAGGTTTTTTTGGTTGTCTTGTTTTGTGTTTTTATTTTTCTTGTTTTTTTTTCCTTTTTCTTTGGTTTTTGCTTTTTTGTTTTGTTGTTTGTTATTTGTTATTTGTTGTTTTTGTTGGTGGTGTTGTTGTTTCTCTTACTTCTTTCCTTCCTTGAACAAAATGACTAGATGGAAGAATTCACCCCCAAGGAAGAACATGAGGTAGAACTCATGACCAGGGATTTAGTCAATACAGATATAAGTAAGATGTCTGAAGTAGAATTTAAAACAATGATTATAAGGATATTAGTTGGACTTGACAAAAGCATAGAAGACACTAAAGAATCCCTTACTACAGAGATAAAAGAAGTAAAATCTAGTCAGGCTGAAATTAAAAATCTATAACTGAGATACAAACACAAATGGAGGTCATGAAAATGAGGATGGATGAAGCAGAGGACTGAATCAGTGATACAGAAGACAAAATTATGGAAAACAATGAAGCCAAAAGGAAGTGGAAAAGAAAATTAATGGACTATGAAGGAAGACTTAGAGAACTCGGCAAATTAGTGAAATATAATAACATTCGTATTATAGGAGTCTCAGAAGATGAAGAGAGAGATAAACGGGCAGAAGCTTTATTCGAACAAATTATAGCTGAAAACTTCCCCAATCTGGGGAAGGAAAGAGACATCAAAATCCAAGAAGCACAGAGAACTCCCATTATATTCAACAAAAGCTGGTCATTGCCAAAGCATATCATAGTCAAATTCACAAAATACACAGATAAGGAAAGAATCCTGAAAGCAGCAAGGGAAAAAAAGGTTCTTAACCTACAAAGGAAGACATGTCAGGTTTGCAGTGGATCAGTCCACAGAGATTTGGCAGGGCAGAAAACAGTGGAAGGCAATATTCAATGTGCTGAATGGGAAAAATATGCAGCCAATAATTCTTTATCCAGCAAGGCTGTCATTCAAAATAGGAGACTTAAAGAGTTTTCAAGATAAACAAAAACTAAAGGAGTTTGTGAGCACTAAATCAGCCCTGCAAGAAATATTAAGAGGGACTCTTAGAGTGGGGAGGAGGGGGGAAAGACCAAAAGTAACAAAAACTGGAAAGAACCAGAGAACATCACCAGAAACTGCAAGTCTATAGGTAACACAATGGAACTAAATTCGTATCTCTAAATAATCACCCTGAATGTAAAAAAAACACCAATCAAAAGACATAGAGTATCAGAATTGATAAGAAAACAAGATCCATCTATATGCTACCTACAAGACACTCACTTTAGATCTAAAGACACCTGCAGATTGAACGTGAGGGGATGGAGAACAATCTATCATGCTAATGGATGTCAAAGGAAAGCTAGAATAGACATACTTACAGCAGAGAAACTAGATTTTAAAATAAAGACTGTAAGAAGAGATGAAGGAAGGCATTATATCATAATTAAGTGATCTATAAATGAAAGCACAACAACCCAAAACCTTTGGGATGCAGCAAAAGCAGTCCTAAGAGGGAAGTACAGTGCAGGACACGCCTACCTCAAGAAGCAAGAAAAGTCTCAAATACACAACCTAATCTTAAAACCTAAAGGATCAGGGCACCTGGGTGGCTCAGTTGTTAAGTGTCTGCCTTCAGCTCAGGTCATGGTCCCAGAGTCCTGGGATCGAGTCCTACATGGGGCTCCCTGCTCAGCGGGAGGCCTGCTTCTCCCTCTCCTACTCCCCCTGCTTGAGTTCCCTCTCTTGCTGTGTCTCTCTCTGTCAAATAAGTAAATAAAATCTTGGGGCGCCTGGGTGGCTCATTCGTTAAGCATCTGCCTTCGGCTCAGTTCATGATCCCAGGGTCCTGGGATCGAGCCCCGCATCAGGCTCCCTGCTCCGTGGGAAGCCTGCTTCTCCCTCTCACACTCCCCTTGCTTGTGTTCCCTCTCTCTGTGTGTCTCTCTCTGTCAAATAAATAAATTAAAAAAATCTTAAAAATAAATAAATAAATAAATAAATAAATAAATAAATAAATAAAATCTTTTTAAAAAACCTAATGGAGCTAGAAAAGGAACTGCAAATAAAACCTAAAGTCAGGAGAAGAGAAATAATAAAGATTACAGCAGAAATTAATGATATAGAATAAAAACCAGTAGAATGGATTAATGAAACTAAGAGGTAGTTCTTCAAAAGAATTAATAAAATTGATAAACTCCTAGCCAGACTTATCAAAAAGAAAAGAGGAAGGACCAAAATAGATAAAATCATGAATGAAAGAGGAGAGATCACAACCAACACCACAGAAAAACAAACAATTGTAAGAGAACACTATGAAAAATTATGTGCCAACAAACTGGGAAACCTGGAAGAAATGGAGAAATTCCTAGAAACTTACAAACTACCAAAACTGAAACAGGAAGAAATAGAAAATTTGAGCAGACCCCCCCCAGCAAAGAAATTGAATCATTAATCAAAAATCTCCCAGGATACAAAAGTTCTGAGCCAGATCGCATCCCAGGGGAATTCTACCAGACATTTAGAGAAGAGTTAACACCTATTCTTCGCAAACTATTCCAAAAAATAGAAATGGAAGGAAAGTTTCCAAACTCATTCTATGAGGCCACTATTACCTTAATTCCAAAACCAGACAAAGACCTCAGTATAAAGGAAAATTATAGGCCAATATCCATGATGAACATTGATGCAAAAATTCTCTATAAAATACTAGCAAATCAAATTCCACAGTACATTAAAAGAGTTATTCACCACAATCAAGTGGGATTTATTCTTGGACTGTAGGGACTGGGTCAATATGTGTAAATCAATCAACATGATACACCATATTAATAAAAGAAAAAATAAGAACCATATGATCCTTTCAATAGGTGCAGAAAAAGCATTTGAGAAAATACAGCACCGTTTCCTGATAAAAATGCTCAACAAAGTAGGGATAGATGGACCAAACCTCAACCTCATAAAGGCCATATACAAAAGACCCACAGCTAATATCATCTCCAGTGGAGAAAAACTGAGAACCTTTCCCCTATGGTCAGGAATAAGACTCGGATGGATGTCCACTCTCACCATTACTATTTAACATACCTCTGGATATCTTAGCCTGAGCAATCAGACAACAAGAAGGAAAAAAAAGGCATGCAAATTGGCATGAAAGACATCAGACTTTCACTATGTGCAGACAACATGATACTCTATGTAAAATACCCAAGAGACTGCCAAAAAATTGCTAGAATGAATACATGAATTCAGCAAATTTGCAGGATATAAAATCAATGTGCAGAAATCTGTTGTATTTCTATACACCAATAACTAAGCAGAAGACAAATAAATCAAGGAATTGATTTCATTTGCAATTGTACCAACAACAATAAGATACCTGGTATAAATCTAACTAAAGAAATAAAAGATCTAGACTGGAGAAAAGGTGGCAGAGGAGTACGGGACCCTATTCCAACTGTTCCCTGGAATTGAGCTGGATATCTACCAGACCACTCTGAGCACCCACGAAATCAACCTGGGACATAAGAAAATAGATCCAGATCTCTACAAACAGAATATTGCAGGTGGCTGGTTTCAAGGTTCGAAGCAGGGAGCCGTGATTCTGCGGGCAGATATCGGAGGATAAACGGCAGTGGGAGGCAGCCTGGCCATGGGGATCCTACACCACCGGTGAGCAACAGCCTCGTGCACTGGGGATGGGGCACAGACTCGCAGACCGGTAGTGTCAGGGAAAGGACTTTAGGAAGCCCCCAGGATGGAAACCCGGAGTGATGGGATCGTGCATGCGAACTGGGAGCGGCTGGCACTTGGAGAAGCACAAAGGGCAGAGACGTACCCCAACCTGGAGGCAGGACTGGGAGTGCTGCAGAGGAATGCACAACCCAGGACGCTGCAGTTTATAGCAGCACAGACAGAGAAGGAAATAGTGTGGCCTGGAGAGCTCACTAAAGAACAGACTGCAATCTCTCTGCTCTGAGGCAGAGGTTTGGAAACAGTCTCTTCTGCTCTTATTCAGAAGAGACGTGGAAAGCCGCCAGGGAAAGCCACTGGAGAACAAAAGCCCCCAAAATCTGGTTCTCACTGAGCCCATCCCCTGCCACAGGGGTGCAGGAAACTCTGCCCAAACAGGGTTGCCTGAGTAACAGCGCGGCAGGCCCCTCCCCCAGAAGACAGGCTAGGAAAACAAGAGGCCAGCAACCCTAAAGTCCCTAGAAAACAGGTGCATCTTGCTTGGGTTCTGGTCAATAATTTGGACTCTATACATTCCCTCAACCACCCCTCAACAGAATGACCAGGAGGAGGAACTCCCAAAACAGAAAAGACTCAGAGTTTATGACTTATGCCGCAGATTTACAAATGGATTTAGATATAACCAAGATGTCGGAGATGGAATTCAGGCTAGCAATTGTGAAGACAATGGCTAGAATGGAGAAATCAATTAATGGCAACATAGAGTCTCTAAGGGCAGAAATGAAAGCTGAATTGGCAGAACTTAAAAATGCTATCCATGAGATCCAATGTAATCTAGATAATCTAACAGTTAGGGTAAGCTAGGCAGAAGAACGAATAAGTGACCTGGAAGGCAATTTAATAGATAAAAAGGGAAAAGAGGAGGCCAGGGAAAAACATCTCAGAATCCATGAAAATAGAATCAGAGAAATAAGTGACACCATGAAGCGTTCCAATGTAAGAATTATTGGAATCCCAGACGGAGTGGAGAGAGAGAGAGGACTAGAAAATATATTTGAGCAAATCGTAGCTGAGAACTTCCCTAATCTGGGGAATGAAACAAACATTCGTGTCCTAGAGGCAGAGAGGACCCTCCCAAGATCAAGGAAAACAGGCCAACACCCCGTCATGTAATAGTAAAACTTGCAAATCTTAGAACCAAGGAAACCATCTTTTTTTTAATTAGGGTTTTATTTATTTATTTATTTATTATGTTTTTTTTTCTTATATTAATCCCCATACATTACATCATTAGTTTTAGATGAAGTATTCCATGATTCATTGTTTGTGCATAACACCCAGTGCTCCATGCAGAATGTGCCCTCCTCAATACCCACCACCAGGCTAACCCATCCTCCCACCCCCTCCCCTCTAGAACCCTGTTTGTTTTTCAGAGTCCATCATCTCTCATGGTTCGTCCACCCCTCTGATTTCCCCCGCTTCATTCTTCCCCTCCCGCTACCTTCTTCTTCTTTTTTTTTCTTAACATATATTGCATTATTTGTTTCAGAGGTACAGATCTGAGATTCAACAGTCTTGCACAATTCACAGCGCTCACCATAGCACATACCCTCCCCAATGTCTTATCACCCAGTCACCCCATCCCTCCCACCCTACCCCCCACTCCAACAACACTCAGTTTGTTTCCTGCGATTAAGAATTCCTCATATCAGTGAGATCATATGATACATGTCTTTCTCTGTTTGACTTATTTCACTCAACATAATACCCTCCAGTTCCATCCACGTCGTTGCAAATGGCAAGATTTCATTCCTTTTGATGGCTGCATAATATTCCATTGTATATATATACCACATCTTCTTTATCCATTCATCTATTGATGGACATCTTGGCTCTTTCCACAGTTTGGCTATTGTGGACATTGCTGCTATAAACATCGGGGTGCACGTACCCCTTCGGATCCCTACTTTTGTATCTTTGGGGTAAATACCCAGTAGTGCAATTGCTGGATCATATGGTAGCTCTATTTTCAACTTTTTGAGGAACCTCCATATAGTTTTCCAGAGTGGCTGCACCAGCTTGCATTCCCACCAACAGTGGAGGAGGGTTCCCCTTTCTCCGCATCCCCGCCAACATCTGTCCTTTCCTGACTTGTTAATTTTAGCCATTCTGACTGGTGTGAGGTGGTATCTCATTGAGGTTTTGATTTGGATTTCCCTGATGCTGAGCGATATTGAGCACTTTTTCATGTGTCTGTTGGCCATTTGGATGTCTTCTTTGGAAAAATGTCTGTTCATGTCTTCTGCCCATTTCTTGATTGGATTCTTCGTTCTTTGGGTGTTGAGTTTGATGAGTTCTTTATAGATTTTGGATACTAGCCCTTTATCGGATATGTCATTTGCAAATATCTTCTCCTATTCTGTCGGTTGTCTTTTGGTTTTGTTGACTGTTTCCTTTGCTGTGCAAAAGCTTTTTATCTTGATGAAGTCCCAATAGTTCATTTTTGCCCTTGCTTCCCTTGCCTTTGGCGATGTTTCTAGGAAGAAGTTGCTTCGGCTGAGGTCAAAGAGGTTGCTGCCTGTGTTCTCCTTTAGGATGTTGATGGACTCGTGTCTCACAGTGAGGTCTTTCAACCATTTGGAGTCTATTTTTGTGTGTGGTGTAAGGAAATGGTCCAGTTTCATTCTTCTGCATGTGGCTATCCAATTTTCCCAACACCATTTGTTGAAGAGACTGTCTTTGTTCCATTGGACATTCTTTCCTGCTTTGTCGAAGATTAGTTGACCATAGATTTGAGGGTCCATTTCTGGGCTCTCTCTTCTGTTCCATTGATCTATGTGTCTGTTTTTGTGCCAGTACCATGCTGTCTTGATGATGACAGCTTTGTAATAGAGCTGGAAGTCCGGAATTGTGATGCCGCCGGCTTTGCTTTTCTTTTTCAACATTCCTCTGGCTATGCGGTGTCTTTTCTGGTTCGATACAAATTTTAGGGTTATTTGTTCCATTTCTTGGAAAAAAGTGGATGGTATTTTGATGGGGATTGCATTGAATGTGTAGATTGCTCTAGGTAGCCTTGACATCTTCACAATATTTGTTCTTCCAATCCATGAGCATGGAACGTTTTTCCATTTCTTTGTGTCTTCCTCAATTTCTTTCATGAGTATTTTATAGTTTTCTGAGTACAGATCCTTTGTCTCTTTGGTTAGATTTATTCCTAGGTATCTTATGGTTTTGGGTGCAATTGTAAATGGGATCGACTCCTTAATTTCTCTTTCTTCTGTCTTGTTGTTGGTGTATAGGAATGCCACTGACTTCTGTGCATTGATTTTATATCCTGCCACTTTACTGAATTCCCAAGGAAACCATCTTAAGGGCAGTTAGGGGGAAGAGATTCCTTACGTACAGTGGGAGGAACATCGGAATAATGTCAGACCTATCCACAGAGACCTGGCAAGCCAGAAAGGCCTGGCAAGACCTATTCAGGGTAGTAAACGAGAAGAATATGCAGCCAAGAATACTTTATCTGGCAAGGCTCTCATTTAGAATGGATGGAGAGGTGCAGAGCTTCCAAGACCAGCAGAAACTGAAAGAATATTTGACCACTAAGCCGGCCCTGCAAGAAATATTAAGGGGGGGTTGTAAAAAGGAGAAGGACCCCAAGGATGATATACAACAGAAATTTACAGGGACAATCTATAAAAACAACGTCTTCACAGGCAACATGACAATTAATTCATATCTTTCAATAATCACTCTCAACGTGTATGGCCTAAATGTTCCCAGAAAACGGCACAGGGTTGCAGATTGGATAAAAAGACAGGACCCATCCATATGCTGTCTACAAGAGACTCATTTCGAACCTAAAGTTACGTTGAGACTGAAAGTGAAAGGATGGAGATCCATCTTCCATGCCAGCGGACCTCAAAAGAAAGCTGGGGTAGCAATTCTTATATCAGACAAATTAGATTTTAAACTAAAGTGTGTAGTTAGAGACAGAGAAGGACACTATATCATTTTTAAAGGGTCTATCCAACAAGAAGATCTAACAATTGTAAATATCTATGCCCCCAACATGGGAGCAGCCATCTACATAAGCCAACTGTTCACCAAAATAAAGAGTCATATTGATAACAATACATTAATTGTAGGAGACCTCAATACTCCATTCTCAGCAATGGACAGATCATTTAAGCAGAAAATCAACAAAGAAACAAGACCTTTTAAGGACACACTGGACCAGATGGACCTCATATATATTTACAGAACATTCCACCCTAAAACAACAGAATACTCATTCTTCTCGAGCACACACGGAACTTTCTCCAGAATAGACCACGTACTGGGTCACAAATCAGGTCTCAACTGATACGAAAAGATTGAGATTTTTCCCTGCATATTCTCAGACCACAATGCTTTAAAACTGGAACTCAACGAAAAGAAAAATTTGGCAGAAATTCAAACATTTGGAAACTAAAGACCACTCTGCTCAAGAATGTTTGGGTCAACCAGGAGATCAAAGAAGAACTTAAAAGAATTCATGGAAACCAATGAGAACGAAAACACATAGGTCCTAAGCCTATGGGATATTGTAAAGGCAGTCCTAAGGGGGAAATACATAGCCGTCCAAGCCTCACTCAAAAAAATAGAAAAATCCCGAAATCACGAACTAACTCTACACCTTAAAGAACTAGAGAAAAAGCAACAAACGATGCCTAAGCCATGCATTAGAAGAGAAATAATTCAGATTAGAGCAGAGATCAATGAATTAGAAACCAGAAACACAGTAGATCAGATCAATGAAACTAAAAGCTGGTTCATTGGAAGAATTAATAAGATTGATAAACCACTGGCCAGACTCATCCAAAAGAAAAGAGAAAGGACCCAAATCAATAAAATGATGAATGAAAGGGGTAGATCACGAATAACACCAAGGAAATACAAACAATTATTAGAAATTATTATCAACAACTATATGCCAATAATCTGAGCAATCTGGATGAAATGGATCCCTTCCTGGAGTCCTATAAGCTGCCATGGCTGAAACAGGAAGAAATTGACAACCTGAATAGGCCAATAACCAGTAATGAGATTGAAGCAGTGATCAAAAACCTCCCAAAAAACAAGAGTCCAGGGCCTGGTGGATTCCCTGGGGAATTCTACCAAACATTGAAAAAGAAATAAGACGTGTTATCCTGAAACTGTTTCAAAAAATAGAAACAGAAGGAAAGCTTCCGGAGTCATTTTATGAAGCCAGCATTTCCTTAATCCCCAAACCAGGCAAAGACCCCATCAAAAAGGAGAATTTCAGACCGATATCCCTGATGAATATGGATTCCAAAATCCTCAACAAAATCCTAGCTAATAGGATCCAACAATGCATTAAAAGGATCATCCGCCACGACCAAGTGGGATTTATCCCTGGATGCTTGGGTAGTTCAACATTTGCAAATCAATCAGTGTGATAGAACACATTAATAAGAGGAGGGAGAAGAACCATATGGTCCTTTCAGTTGATGCAGAAAAAGCATTTGACAAAATACAACATCCTTTCCTGATTAAAACTCTTCAGAGTATAGGGAAAGAGAAATATTCCTTAAGTTCATAAAATCCATCTATGAAAATCCCACAGCGAATATCATCCTCAGTGAGGAAAAGCTGAGAGTCTTTCCATTAAGATCAGGAGCCCGTCAAGTTGCCCCCTCTTGCCATTATTGTTCAACATTGTGCTAGAAGTCCCAGTACCAACAATCAGACAACAAAAAGAAATAAAAGGTATTCAAATTGGCAAAGAAGAAGTCAATCTCCCTCTTTTCCCAGATGACATGATACTTTATGTGGAAAATCCAAAAGACTCCACCCCCAAATTACTAGGACTCATCCAGCAATTCAGTAATATGGCAGGATACAAAATCAATGCACAGAAATGAGTTGCTTTCTTATACACTAACAACGCAACTGTAGAAAGAGAATTTAGAGAATTGATTCCATTTACAATAGCACCAAAAAGCATAAGATACCTCGGAATAAACCGAACCAAAGAGGTAAAGGATGTGTACTCTAGGAACTACAGAATACTCATGAAAGAAAATGAAGAAGGCATAAAAAGATGGAAAAATATTCCATGCTCATGGATTGGAAGAATAAACACTGTTAAATTGTCTATGCTACCCAGAGCAATCTATATCTTCAGTGCCATCTCGATCAAAATTCCAATGACATTTTTCAAAGTGCTGGAACAAACAATCCTAAAATTTGTATGGAATCAGAAAAGACCCCGAATCGCCAAGGAGATGTTGAAAAAGAAAAATAAAGCTGGGGGCATCACGTTGCCTGATTTCAAGCTATATTACAAAGCTGTGATTGCCAAGATAGCATGGTAATGGCACAAAATCAGACATATAGACCAATGGTACAGAATAGAGAACCCAGATATGGACCTTCAACTCTGTCATCAAATAATCTTTGACAAAGCAGGAAAAAACATGCAATAGAAAAAAGACAGTCTGTTCAATAAATGGTGCTGGGAAAATTTACCACCCCATACAGAAGAATGAAACTCGACCATTCTCTAACACCATACACAAAAGTCAAAATGGATGATAGACCACAGTGTGAGACAGGAATCCATCAAAATCCTAGAGGAGAACATAGGCAGTACCCTCTTTGACATCGGCCACAGCAACTTCTTTCAAGATACATCTCCAAACGCTAGTGAAACAAAAGCAAAAATGAACTTTTGGGACTTCATCATGATAAAAAGCTTCTGCACAGGAAAGGAAATAGTCAACAAAACAAAGAGGCAACCCACAGAATTGGAGAAGATATTTGCAAATGGCGCTACAAATAAATTGCTGGTATCCAAAATTTATATATAACGAACTTCTCAAACTCAACACCCAAAAACCAAATAATCATGTCAGAAAATGGGCAGAAGATATGAAAAGACACTTCTCTGAAGAAGACATACTAATGGCTAACAGACACATGAAAAAATGTTCATCATCATTAGCCATCAGGGAAATTCAAATCAAAACCACATTGAGATACCACCTTACACCAGTTAGAATGGCCAAAATGGACAGGGAAAGAATCAACAAATGTTGGAGAGGTTGTGGAGAAAGGGGAACCTTCTTACACTGTTGGTGGGAATGCAAGTTGGTACAGCCACTTTGGTAAACAGTGTGGAGGTTCCTCAAAATTTTAAAAATAGAGCTACCCTATGACCCAGCAATTGCACTCCTGGGTATTTACCCCAAAGACACAGATGTAGTGAAAAGAAGGGCCATATGCACCCCAATGTTCATAGCAGTAATGTCTGCAATAGCCAAACTGTGGAAAGAGCTGAGATGCCCTTCAATGGATGAATGGATCAAGAAGATGTGGTCCATATATACAATGGAATATTACTCAGCCATCTGAAAGGATGAATACCCAACTTTTACATCAACATGGATGGGACTGGAGGAGATTATGCTAAGTGAAATAAGTCAAGCAGAGAAAGTCAATTATCATATGGTTTCACTTATTTGTGGAACATAAGGAATAGCATGGAGAGCATTAGGAGAAGAACCAGAAAAATGTAGGGGGGAGATTCAGAGGGAGAGATGAACCATGAGAGACTCTGGACTCTGAGAAACAAATAGGGTTTTATAGGGGAGGCGGTAGGGGGGATTGTTTAGCCCGGTGGTGGGTATTAGGGAGGGCACGAACTGCATGGAGCACTGGGTGTTAAACAAAAACAATGGATCATGGATCACCACATCAAAAACTAATGATGTATTGTATGGTGACTAACATAACATAATAAAATTTAAAAAAAATAAAAATAAATAAAAAAAATAATTCATCAATTAAAAAAAAGAAAAGATCTATAGTCTCAAAACTATAGAGCAGTTATGAAAGAATTTGAAGAGGACACAGAGAAGTGTAAAAGCATTCCAAGCTCATGGATTGAAAGAAGAAACATTGTTAAAATGTCTATACTATCCGGTGCAGTTTACACATTTAATGTGATTCCCATCAAAATACTACCATCATTTTACCCAGAACTAGAATCAACAAATCTAAAATTTGTATGGAACACAAAAAAACCCAAATAGCGAAAACAATTCTGAAACACAAATACAAAACTGGAGGCATCAGAATTCCAGATTTCCAGCTATATTACAAAGCTGTAGTCATCAAGACAGTGTAGTATTGGCACAAAGACATACACATAGATCAATGGTACAGAATAGAGAATTTAGAATTGGACCCACATTTCTATGGTCACGAAGTCTTCAACAAAGCAGGAAAGTCTATCCAATGTAAAAAAGACTGTCTCTTCAACAAATTGTGTTGGGATAACTGGACAGCAGCATGTTTGATGAATGAATGTGGACCACTGTCTGACACTGTCCAAAAAATAAATTCAAAATGGATGAAAGACCTTAATGGGAGACAGGAAACCATCAAAATCCTATAGGATAACACACACAGAAACCTCTTTGACCTTGACCATAGCAACTTCTTACTAGACACGTCACAACAGGCAGGGAAACAAAAGCAAAAATGAATTGTTGGGGCTTCTTCAAGATAAAAACCTCTTCACTGCAAAGGAAACAATCAACAAAACTAAAAGGCAGCCTATAGAATGGGAGAAGACATTTGCAAATGACATAGCTGGTATAGGGTTAGGATCCAATATCCACAAAGAACTTAGCAAACTCAATACCCCAATAACAAATAACCCAGTTAAGAAATGGGTAGAAGACATGAATAGACACTTTTCTCAAAAAGACATCCAGAAAGCTAACAGACACATGAAACGATGCTCAATATCATTCATCATCAGGGAAATACAAATGAAAAACCATGATGAGATACCATCTCACACCTGTCAGGATGGCTAAAATTAATAAAACAAGAAAGAACAGGTGTTGGAGGGGATTTGGAGAAAGGGGAGCCCTCTTGCACCATTGGTGGGAATGCAAAGTGGTGTAGCCACTCTGGAGAACAGTATGGAGGTTCCTTATAGGGTTAAAAATAGAACTACCCTAAAATCCAGCTATTGCACTAATAAGCATTTCCCCAAAGGATACAAAATACATATTTAAAAGGGGTGCATGCACCCGAATGTTTATAGCACCATTATCAACTATAGCCAAACGATGGAGAAAGCCCACATCTCCATCAACTGAAGAATGGATAAAGAATATTTGGTATATATACAAAATGGAATATTACTCAGCCATAAAAAGGATGAAATATTGCCATTTGCAATGATGTGCATCGAGCTAGAATGTATTCTGCTAAGTGAAATAAGTCAGTCAGAGAATGACAAATACCATATGATCTCACTCATTTGGAACTTAAGAAAGAAAATACATGTACACGTGTGAAAGGGGAATATAAAAGCAGGAGAGAGGGAAGCAAGTCTTACGAGACTCTTAATGATAGAGAACAAATTCAGTATTGATGGGGGGATGTGAGTGGGGGTCAGCTAGATGGGTGATGGTTATTAAATTGGGTACTTTTTCTAATGAGCACTGGGTGTTTTATGTAATTGATGAATCACTGAATTCTACTCCAGAAACCAATATTACCCGTATGTTAACTACGTGATATTTAGATTAAATTTTTTTAATTAATTTAATAAAAATTAAGAAAAAACTTATCACCAAGTCCAAGGTAACCTATGTTTTCTCTTCAGTAATCTTAGAGTATTAGAGTTTTGCTTTTTACAATTAGTTCTGTGGTTTATTTGGGGTTAATTGTTGGAAAAAAATGTCTTTCTAGATTCATTTTTTTTTTGCATGAGGATGTGCAGTTGTACCAGCACAATTTGTTGACAAGACTATCTTTGCTTTTCTTGAATTGCCTTTGCTCCATTGTCAGAGATTGACTGACTATATTTATTTATAAATATACCTTTCAGGTTTTCTATTCTGTTCCTTTGATCTATTTGTCTATTCTTTCACCAGTGGCACATTGTTTTGATTACTATAGCTTTACAGGAAATTTGAAGCCAGATAATGTCAATACTTTAATTTGTTTTTCTCTCCCAATATTGGGTTGGGTTTTCTAGATTTTTTTTTCCCTCTCTGTATAAACTTCAGCGTAGCTTTGTTGATATACAGAAAATAGCTTGCACTGATTTTGAATTGGATTGCACTGAATGTATAGATCAAGTTGTGAAGAAATGACATCTTCATAATATTTTCTTTCTATGCCTATACATGTAATATCTCTTGATTAATGTAGATCTTTGATTTCCTTTATTAGTTTTATATTTTTCTTTATATAGACCTTATGCATATTTTATATGCCAAAGTATTTCAAATTTTCTTCTAATGCAAGTTGTTTTGTGTTTTTCACTTCAGATTCCAATTGTCCACTGTTAATATGTAGGAATTGACTTTTGTACATCAACTTTGTATCCTGCAGTTGTACTATGTAGTTACTGATTAGTTCCAACAGATTTTTGTTGATTCTTTTGGGACTTTTCTACACACACAATTGTGTCTTGTGTGAACAAAGATAGTTTTACTACTTCCTTCCCAATGTATATATCTTTTATCTCCTTTTCTTATTGCACTAGCTTGGAATTCCACTATGATTTGAATAGGAGTTGTTACTGATCTTAGAGGGAAAGCATCTAGTTTCTCACCATCAAATATGATGTTAGCTGTAGGTTTTTTGCAGATGTTCTTTATCAAATTAAGGAAGTTCCCATATAATTTTAGGTTTTTGAATGTTTTTCTCATAAATGGATGGATGTTGGATTTTGTCAAATATTTTTTCTATATCTGTTGGTATGATCATATGATTTTTAGTCTTTGGGTTGTTGATGTGATGATCTACATCAATTGATTTTTGAATGTTTCACCAGCCTAGCATATGTGGAATAAATCCCATGTGGTCTTGTATATTTTTTAAATATAATTTATATATAATTTTTTAGACCTTGTTGGATTTGATTTGCTAATATTTTGTTTAGAATTTTTTCATCTATGTTTATGAGGTATACTGATTTGTACATTTCCTTTATTGTAATGTTTTTGTCTGGTTTTAGTGTCAGGGTAATGCTGGCCTCAGAGAATTAGTTAGGAAATATTCCCTCTGATTCTATTTTCTGGGAGAGAGTGTAGAACTTTGGGATCATTTCTTCTTTAAAATATCTAGTAAAATTCACCAGTGAACCCACCATGGCCTAGTGCTTTCTTTTTTGGAAGGCTTTTAATTATTTATTTAATTCCTTTAATAAATATCAATCCTTCAGTTTGTATGATTTCACGGTGTGTGAGTTTTGTGAGATTGTGTCTTTCAAGGAATTGGTTTATTTCTTTTAGGTTATCAAATTTTAGGCCATAGAGTTGTTATAAATACTCCCTCATTATCCTTTTAATATCCATGAGATCAGTAGTGATGACCCCTCTTTCATTTCTGACATTTTAAATTTAGGTCTTCTCTTTCTTCCTTAAGCTGGCTATAGTCTTATCAATTTTCTTGATGTTTTGAATTGACCAGCTTTTGAGTTTGTTGATTTTTTCTATGATTTCCTGTTAATTTTATTGGTTTCCTTAAATATTGTTATTATTTATTTTCTTCTGTTTATTCTGGTTGTAATTTGCTCTTCTTTTTCTGGTTTACTAAGGCAGAATCTTAAATTACTGATTTTAGATTTCTTCTAATATATGCCTTTCATGCTATAAACATTTCTGTAAGCATTGCCTTCACTGCATCCACAAATACTAAGTTGCAGTTTCTTTGTCATTTAGTTCAAAATATTTTTTGTTTTCTCTTACGAATTCTTCTTTTACCTATGTATCAGTTAGAAATGTGCTGTTTAATCTCTTAAGTATTTTGGCAGGTTCCAGTCATTGCTTGTTATTGACTTCTAGTTTAATTTAATTGTGGTCTGAGAGCATACTTTGTATGATTACTATTCTTCTGAATTTATTCAGGTGTATTGTATGTCCCAGAATGTGGTTGATCATGGTGCTTGTTCTATGTGAACTTGAAATAAGGTGTGTTCTGCTGTTGTTAGATAAAGTGTTCTGCAGATGTTAATTAGATCCTGTTGGTTGATGGTGCTGTTCAATTCAGTTATGTGTTTACTGATTTTCTGCCTCAATTACTGAGAGAGGAATGTTGAAATTTCCAACTCTAATTGTGGATTCATTTATTTTTACCAGTTTTTGGCCTCACATGTTTTGATTTTCTATTATACATAATAAGGGTTGTTATATCTTCTTAGAGAATTGACCCATTTATCATTATGTTATGCCCCTCTTTTCCCCTGACAGGTTTTGTTGCTCTGAAGTCTCCTTTTTCTGAAATTAATATAGCTACTCCAGCTTTCTTTTGATATCTGTCAGCATGGAATATCTTTCCATACCTTTGCTTTTAGTCTCTCTCTGTCATTTATATTTCAAGTGATGTCTTATGCATAACATATATTTGGCTCTTATTTTTTATGCACTTTGACAGTCTCTGAGTTTTAATTGGTGTGTTTAGGCCATTAACCTTTAAAGTGATTAATATAGTTGAACAGATATCTACCGTGTTTGTTGTTTGCTACCCTTTATTTTTTTGTCCTCTTAAGTTTTTTCCTGCCTTCTCTTTTTTTAACTTAAAGTTTTATATGATTCCATTTTTTGTCCTCTCCTAGCATATGAATTATACTTTTTAAAAAACTTTTAGTGGTTAATCTTTTTTGCCATATGCATTTACAATTAATCCATGTGTACTTTCAAATAACATACTGCTGTGGCACAGGAACCTTATAACAATACTTTCAATTTCTCCCTTCAGTCCCATATAATATTTATATCATTCATTTTACTTTTTAATAACGTATAATTACCAAATACATTGTTACAATTACTATTTTGGACAAACTCTAATCTGTAAGATTAGTTAAAAATAAGAAAAAATGTCGGCGCCTGGGTGGCTCAGTCATTAAGCATCTGCCTTTTGCTTAGGTCATGATCCCAGGGTCCTGGGATCGAGCCCCGCATTGGGCTCCCTGCTCAGCGGAAAGCCTGCTTCTCCCTCTCCCACTCCCCTGCTTGTGATCCCTCTCTCACTGTGTCTGTCTGTCAAATAAATAAACAAAATCTTAAAAAAAAAAGAAAAAATGTGATTTTATTTTACCTTCCTTTATTCCTTCTCTAGTGCTCTTCTTTTCTTTATGTTGGTATGCATTTCTCACTTACATAGTTTTCCCTCTGTTTGAAGAAATTCTTGTAACATTTTTTTTTTTACAGATTTTTTTTTACAGGTTTTCTTTTTTTTCCTACAGATGCGGGGCTCGATCCCAGGATTCTGGGATCATGACCTGAGCTGAAGGCAGACACTTAACGACTGAGCCACCCAGGCACCCCTCTTATAACATTTCTTGGGTCATAATTCTACTGGCAACACATTCCTTCAATTTTTTTTTGTTTGAGAAAATCTTTAATTTTTCTTCAGTTTTGAAAAATAACATCACTGGATACAGAATTCTAAATTTGTGATTTTTCTTTCAGTATCTTAAATATCTCACTCTACTCTCTTCTTTTTGCATGGTCTCCTAAGAGAAATTTTATTCTTGCCCCGCTTTAGGTAAGGTGTTTCCTCTTGAAGATTTTCTTTCAAGATTTTTTCTGTGTCTTTAACTTTGTGCTGTTTGAATATGATATGCCTACATATAGATTTTTTTGTATTTATACTGCTGTTGTTCTCTGAGCTTTCTCTATCTTTTGTTTGGTACCTAATTTTGGAAAATTTTTAGTCATCACTTTAAGTATTTCTTATGTTTCTCCTTTTCTTCTCCATTTGGCATTCCTAGTATGCATAACTTACACCTTTTATAATTGCCCAACACTTCTTAAATATTTGACTCTATCTTTTTTATTCTTTTTTCTCTTTGCATTTCAGTTTTTGAAGTTTATATTAACATATCTTCAAGTTCAGTGATTCTTTTTACAGCTTTGTTCAGTCTGTTGATAAGCCCATTCAATTCTTCATTTCTGCTATTGTTTTTGATTTCTAGCATTTCCTTTTGATTATTTCTTCAAGTTTTCACATATCCACATATATTACTCATGTGTTTTTGTGTATTCTCTTTTTCAATTAAAGCCCTTACTGTAATTTCTGGTGTAATAATTCCACCATCCACTATCTCTGCCTTATCTAAGTTTGGTTTTGATGTTTGTTGTTTATATTCAAACTGGTTTTTGTTGTTGTTGTTGCCCTTTTGAATGCCTTGTACTATTTTGTTGTAAGCCAGGCATGATGTTCCAGGTAAAAGGAACTAAGATAAATAGACTTTTTGCATGAGGCTTTATGTTTATGTAACTAGGAGTTAAGCTGTGCTTAGTTTGCTGTTAGACTATGCTTGGTTTATTCTAGCTATTGTTCTCAGAAGCCAGAATTTCCTCTGGTATTTTTCTTTCTGTTTTCCCCGTTGTCTTTGGATTTCCTTAGAGAGGTATTCTTTTTAAAAAAATATTTGAGAGAGAGAGAGAGATGAGTGTGGGGTGTGGCAGGGGCTGAGGAAGAGAGAGACTCTCAAGCAGACTCTCCGCTGAGCTTGGATCCTGATGTGGGGCTCGATATCACAGCCCTGAGCTGAAAGCAAGGGTCAGATGCTTAACTGAGTGAGCCACCCAAGGGCCCTGAGAATTATTCTTAAATAACTGATAGTCTGATATTGTCTGCAGTAACAGGTTTCTGCTTCTGGGCTTCTGCTCTGGTAAGCTCCGATTCTCCATTTTCAACTCTCTATCCAATATTTGAGACAACTGTTTTCCCTCTGACTTCAGTTTTCTGTTGTTTCCAAGGGGAGTTGTTCATTTTCAACTTGTTTATCATTTATCTTGTGAGGATGGGTGAGATAGCTTTCAAGCTTTTTAATCGTTGGACCAGAAACCAGAAGTTTCACATTGATCACTTTTTATTTCTTGATTTATAATTCTATGTGTGTAAAATAAAAGAATTAAGATCATTACTTGATGGCTAAATTCTCCCCTAGCTCTAGCATTCTGTTGAGTCCCTAAGCAGTGACTTGCATAAATGATTATGCTGTTATGTGACATTTGCCACTCTTCTTCTACAGGCAGACCTCCAGGTGGACAAGGAGAGGCACAATTTCTTTGAGTCCTCCCTTGATTATGTTTATCAAATCCAGGAAGTTCAGGAGTCCAAGAAGTTCAACATTGTGGAGCCAGTAAGTTCTATCTGTTGATGAATAGTCTAAAAATATTTACCAAATGCCAGGTTAATGTAGATTACTTTGACCATAAAATTGAAATTTCAAAGATGGTGAAGGATATTTAATGCCTAATAATGAATATCAAGAAAATAAACACACTAGCTTGGGTTACTCTTGCTCTCTTACTAATAATATTTTATCTCTCTTCCTTACCTCCCCTCCCCCACCTTTTTTCCTCTCCCATTTTCTTTCCCCCAGCTATGATTTTTCTTTCCTTCTCTTTTTTTGCTTCCTTTCTCCTTTTCTCCCTCCTTTGATTTCTCTGTCACCCTTCCTTTTACCTTGTTCTCTTCCCTTCCTTGCTCTCATGCTTTCATAAATCTTCTAAAGTGCCTATCATATGCCAGTCAGTGTTCTAGGAGCTCATGTCCCTTGTACTCAATGACTTCCTATTGTACTATTTTTACTTCTATCTTCTTTATTTTTTTCTACTTACATCTCCTTGACTATAAAAGAGGTATGCTTTGATTTGACAACTATGTTGAATTTTAACTCTTGGTGCAGAAAAGCTAGAAAACAATTATAAGAAAAACAAAAATAACAAATTCCCCATACAGAGATAATCACTGTTAATATTTTGGCATTTTCCTTCCAGATTTTCTGTGTATCTATTATATTTCTTTCTCTATTTATATGTGTCTTTGTACTTGTAGATGTGGGTGTATGTACACCTGTGTGCAGGTCTGTGTACACATGTATATGTTTTGCACATGAGCATGTATACCTTTGTACATGTGTATCTGTCCTCACATTTTTATATATCTGTATATATATGTGTGTGCAGCCAAGTGTTTATTCATTTATACAAAAAATAATTGAGCTTCTGTTATATGTCAGGCACTGTGCTAAACACTGGGTATTCTACAGTGAATAAGACAGACTCTGTTTCTGTCTTTATGAAGACTACACTCTTACTGGGTAGACAGAAGGGAAAGAAGGATACACATAAATAAAACTAATTGTAAGTTATGATAAGGGCTAAAACAAATAACAAGAATGGGCAACTACTTTAGATGAAGTGGTCAAAGAGGAACTCTGAAAGTATCACTTAAGTTCTGAAGAAAGAGAGGATGAGGCCACATGAATAATGGGGAAATAATATTAAAACACAGAAAAACACATGTGCATGGTCCTTAAGTTAGGAAAGAATGTATGCCTGAGGGATGAAAAGATTAGTGCCTTTAGATACAGGCGATAGAAAAGTGTATGATAGGAAGGCATAGGACTTGTAATCACAGTAAAGAGTTTGGATATTAGTCTAAGTGTAGTGGGAAACCACTGATAAGTGTTAAGCTAGATATGACATGAGCTGATTTTGTTGTGTGGACAATGGCTTGGAAAAGAACAGAAGTGGAAGTAAGGAAACCAAATAGGAGGCTACTACAGCAGTCTAGGCAAGAAAAGATGTTGGTTTGGGTTAGGGTGGTGAAAGTGGAAACAGAAAAGAATGTCTGGATTAGAAATATATTTTGGTGGAAAAACTGATAGGATTTGGATTGATATGTGAGTGGAAGAGAAATCAAGGATGATTCTTTACTTTCTGGCTTGATTGAGTGGGTGGTAGTGTCATTTCCTGAGATGAGAAAGCTTGGAGGAGAAACAGAAAGATTTTGTATATGATAATATATGTGGTACACACACCCACCTGTGTGTGTGTATATATATATACACACAGACACATATATATACTTGTGTGTATGTACATAGTTGTTACATGTTTATATATATATACATATATATAGTTTGTGTTTATATTTATAATATATGCATGTGTATATGCATATGGTATATCTGTGTGCATATTTACATATACCTACCTGCTTATTTTCTAAAAAGAATAGAGCAGTTATTACTACTTCCTATTATTACACTTCACTATTGCCAGAATTGAGCGTTATTGTTTAAAGGTTTGTATTTCATAGATTAAATCATATTTTCATTGTTTTTATTTCTGTGTATTTAATTATTAATGAGGTTGAATATTTGGAACATTAAAAAAATTTTATTGATCATTTGTATGTCTTATTCTGGAACCACTCTGAAACATTTCTAATTTGAAAATGGGCTCACACTCTTTGAATCTTTTAGCATTAGGGCAGTCTTCATTAAGGTACAGAATCTTACTTTACTCATTTATTCACTTATCTATTTATTCAACAAATACTGAGTACCTACTCTGTGCCAATTCTGAGGATATAGAGAGAAAATACACAGTCTATTCCCATATGGTCCAAACTATGAATGGTTTTGTATGCTATCTGGAAAGGATCTCAATGAATACATTTTTAGTAGTTCTTATAGTCTGGAACTAAGTTCCATGTAAATGTTTAATAAAAGAATAGCTATGTGTAGACCTGTTTGTGTTTTCACGATTACTTTTAACACTGTGCTCGGTATGTGGAATTTCTTTTCCATGTTTCTTTTTCCTTTATTTGGTAATGAGAAGGTACTGGTGATAAAGTTATTTTTACACATTTTCCCTAGGTGTTGGCCTTTCTTCATAGTCTCTTCATTTCCAACAGCTTGACTGTGGAGCTCACACAGGATTTTCTCCCATACAAACAGCAGCTCCAGCTCAGTTTGCAGAATGTGAGTTTGCATGTGGGTTTCTTCACCTGTCCCTGCATTCCAATTGTATTTCAGTCCCAATGACCTTGACCTTGAAATCCCAGCTTATTGCATTCTAGCCAATTTGTCAGGACATTCTTGTGTGGATCATAAATATTTTAGTGTGCTTGCTCTTCCGGTTTCAACTCTTACCAGTTTTTGAGGCTTATTGTTGTTCAAACCTACCCTTCCACCCACTGACACCTCTGTTTATCCAATAAATATTAAATGTTGCTAATTTACTGCATCCCTCTCAGATCAGAACCCAGCTATGGGCTTGTTTAAGCACAGATCTTATGCTACTTCTATGTTGGTCAGTCAAGGCACTTGTGAGTTTTATGACCATGAATGCCCATTTTCCCCTCTCTTCCTTTTCTCATTAATTACTAGAGTTAAATAAATTATATATAAAGGTTTTATTCATCTTCTTGCCCATGCTGGTTTTTGTAGATGGCCATAGGCACCACCTTCCCATCTTTGTAACATATATATTTTTTCTCATTTGTTTATTTAACCCACATTTAATGAATGGTTATGGATATAATATATACTCTGTGCCAGACATGGACATACCATAATGAAGTATGTTAGTTTTTCTTTCCTCAGGGAACAGGAAAGAGACATAAACACTGGAACACATCATAATTCCTTGTGATAAGCGTTTCGATAGTGTTAAGACCAAAAATTTGAAGGAAGCACAGAAAGTGGAACATTTGACTGCTTGGCACAGTTAGAGAAGGTATCACTGAGATAGTGACTGTGGACTAGTTGTTGCATTGCATAAAATCTGTATTTTTATATGAAAAAGGCTGGTAATAAGGTTGCTAGTGGAAGTAAACCTCACCTGGTTGTTTAGGAGGATCCTGACTTAGAGTTGTTTTGTTTCTCTCTTTCTGGGTACTCACCTTCACCAGAATGTGAGAGCCCCTGACTTCTATGGATTTATAAAATATTCCTATTACCAGGTTAATCATTTGAATCTTCCTCCAAATAGAACTTGAAAAGTATGAATTTAATAACAATGCTTTGTATCTGTGTATATGATGAACTCATTCACAGGATAATCAATAGAGTGGGCCCAACAAGATAAGGTAGTTCAGATCACCTTTTTGACTGATGTAACAGTCTTGAGGCTGGACACTAAGGACCTATCTCTAGTGATTTTCATACTCACATTTCAAACAGTGTTTTGCTGTTGTGTTTTAGTTGTGTAGTTTTAAATAGATTTCTTCTCACCATTAGCTTTTGTTATTCATGAAAATGAAAACATAACTTTTCTATTGACCTGTCTTCAAAGATAGCACCTTGTCATGTATTTTATCCTAATAGCCTGAATTTGATTCAGAGTCAAGTAGGCAGTAACTTTACTTGAGGCAGAGCTTAGAAGTTGCCATGATAATATTATCTTTGGAAACCTTCTTTACAGTTTCCCATCCTGTAAAGCAGAGTTCAGTCTAGTGCTCAGAATTCTAAGAACTCTTATTTATTGGCTTATGTGATTCCCTAGAATAAAAATTCTCCCAGATGTGTTTTTGTGTTTATATTGCTATTTATGTTTCTGTTTCCCTTTTAGTCTTTAGCACTGTTAGACTCCATAAAATTGTTTTCTAGTCACTATGTTATTCTACATTTTTTTTTTGCTATGTTGTAACATAATATGCAAACCAAGAAAATTCTGCACTGGATCTGTGACCAATAAGTGCTTTTTAATAATGATGGTGATAATGATAATAATGACAATGATAATATCTTCACAGACAAGAAATCATTTCTCCAGTACCCGGGAAGAGATGGAAGAACTTAAGAAAAGGATGAAGGAAGCTCCCCAGACATGCAAACTTCCAGGACAGCCTACCATCGAAGGCTATCTCTATACACAAGAGAAATGTGTGTGGGAATACAAGGATACCCACTGGGTTTCAGTAGGCTAGCACCTACTGCCACTTGGCTTCTCCAAACTCCAGGCACCCATATTGTTTACAGACCCCTGACAACTACACCTCTTTGGAGAAGAGTCTGGGAATAGTGAAAAAAAGAAAAGGAAGGAGAAATTGGAGGGGGAGGTTAAGGATTTGTCTTCCAAAGACTTTGGGTTGATAAGATCTAAGGTTTTTCTCTGTGATTCAAAATGGGGATTGTTAATTGTTTAATCCTTCTGATGACTGTGACTGGGGAAAAAAAGGAGGTAGGGGAAAGGAGGCAGAAAAATAATATTTATTACACCTACTATGTACCAGGCATGGTGCTAAGTGCTTTAAATATACTATCTCATTTAGTCTTTAAAAGCGCTTATCATACGCATTTTCCTTGAGGCCATGGAGGCTTAGAGAGATCACTAGTTGAAAGTTACCCAACTATATGTTGGCTAATTGAACATAATAAAAAAAAAAGGCAAAAAAAAAAGAGAAAGTTACCCAACTGTCAAGTAGCAAGCCTAAGAGTAAACTCAGTTCTGTGAAATGCCAAAACCTTTGCTTCTGTCACTACACCCTATACCTTCCACTGTCTTAGGAGCACATGTTTGCTCTTAAAGCACTAAACAACAACCATTGTGATTTCAGTGAGCAAGACAGTTGTTCATTGCTAACCAAGGACCACGGGTTAACTTATCCATTCACTGAATATTGCAGAGCATTTAAGCCTTCCTGCTTCCTAAATTACATTATGAAAATCTGTATGTGCTCTTTGATTTTCCTTATGAACTATGACCCAGTGCTCCCAAAGCCTGTGATTTCGGCTCTGCCCAGAATTATTATACCTGAGAAGAAGAGGCAAAAGAGGCTATTCAGATGTTACCAGTGGCAAAAACTACCGCAATTCACAAAGCATGGCATTTAAGCAATGATATTATCATCTTTTCTTCTCTTAGAGAAATTAACTTTTGGTGGTTTTCAAAGATATGTTCTTCCACCTTTCAGGTTTATCTCTTCAACTCTGCATTGCAGAATTTCTCAATCTCAGTGCAACTGACATTTTGGGCTGGGGGATCATGTACATTATAGGGTATTTAGCAGCATCTATGGCCTGTCCTCACTTTATTCTAATAGCACTCTATAGGTGTGACAATCTAAAATGTCTCCAGACATTGCCAAATATCTCTTTGGCAAAATTGCCCTTGGTTGAGAACTACTACTGTATTATAAAAGATGTGGGAATAATGATTTTGTAATCTTGGCTGTAATATCAACTAGCTACATGGTCCTCCTGTGCCCCAGTTTTCTAATTTGTCAAATGGATATGACGTTGCTATTCAGTTGAATGTTTATCGAGCATACTTTTTGCCAGACAATATGCAGTGCATTGGGGATTTTAAAAAAATGAACCGATCTTGGTTTTGCCTCCAAGAAGTTCATAGTCTGATGAGGAAGGCAGACAACTATATCAAGAATTATAAGGAAATGTGTTGAGTACTGCATTTGGGGCATGTATCTAAGGGCTTCACTGAGGAAGCAATGTTTGAATTAGGACTTGAATTATGAGTGGAAGTTTGATAGGCAAAAAAAGGGGGAAAGAAAAACTCCAGTTATACACCATTGCATGCTACTCAGGCACAAAGGTGTGTGAGGATGTAGTTTATTTGTAGGGTCTTAGTTTGCCAAGAATAGCCCCGGTTTACACTTGTCATCCTGATGTAATTATTAATAGTGACCCATTCACTCTTAAGTATGTATTGAATTTGGACTAAAAATATATGGCCACCTATTTATTTGGTAAGTGAAAGTAATTCAATGAGACAGGATCATAGAGGGTGGCAAAAGACAAAGTAGGAAAGGTAAATATGATCATATTATGAAGGGTCTTGTGGGCCAACCTGAGTTTAGAGACAGTGGGAAAGCCATGCATGATTTATAAGAAAAATTATATAAAGAGAAATAAATATTTAAAAAAAATTCCTTTAACTAAAGAATGGAGAATGGACTAGAAAGGAGTGATCAGAAATGGGGGAAATCAGAGAGAAGGCCACTGTCATAATTAATTAGTGAAATGGTGAATTTTTATTTTGTTTGAAGTAGATCATAAAACATTACAAGTAATTCAGCAATAGGGCCCTGAACTAATTCAGTTCTAAAAGGGATGGAGAGGAGGAAGCAGCTGAAGGAGAGACATGTGGGGAAAAGAATGAGCAGAACCCAACCACCAATCAAATGGGACAGGTTACAGGGAAGAAGAAGCAGAAGATTACAGATCTTTCCAACTCATACAATAGGATGAACAGTAGAAGCATTTAGAAGGGACATGGCAAGAAAAGCTATTTGGAGCAAGCTAGAGCAAATGTGGAAAGCATTTGATGAGGATTAGGATCTCTATATGTGCTGTGGGTCGATAGCCCACAGGGTTGGAGTTCAGGGGAAGGTTAGAGCTAGATCTGAAGCCCTATGACTATGAAGAGCAGACTATAGCACTTCCATCTTAGGAGTGTATTGACCATATAGCCCAATGGATATAGTCTGTCAGCTGACTTTTGCCTATCATTGTAGGGGCTTTGGGAATATCCTGGGTGAAATATTACTGCCAGTATGAGAAGGAGACCAAAACGCTCACCATGACACCTATGGAGCAGAAGCCAGGTGCTAAACAGGTCAGTTCTTTTGTGTGCCATATTTTTTTGAAATGCATCTGTGACTGCATCTCAGAAAAGAGTATATTTTGACTTAGTGTCAAAGAATCAAGTCCATCACTGTCATGTGAAGCCATGACTCTGTGTGTTCCTCTTGACCTAAGTTTGCATTGGGCCAGATACTACTCAGTTGAGTGAAATATATCTATTAATTATGTCAAGCCTTCTGAAAGTGCTTGACTTTCTCAGATCATTGAATTATTACAAGTGCTTGTCCATTGTACAAGAAAATTTGCAAGAATATGGATGAATTGCAGGAAGATAGTGTGACCTGCTTTTAAGAAGTCCTACTTCTTAGGATTCTTAGGATTCCTTTAAATAGCTAGTGTTTAAAATATCATTTTCCAAAATTCCTTTTTTAGAAAAGTATGTCTGTTTCCTAAAGTTGGAATAACCTATACCCCATATTCTATGTAATGTTCGGATATATTTAAGCAGGTAATACTTCTTCTGTCCTCCAAACCTTCCCTATCCCCTAAAATGTCAAGATGAGTTTAACACACTAAGAAGATACTTACCTGGAAGAACCTAATCTTATATATTACATACTATACTGTACTTACTGTACTATACTATATATATGACCACACAGCCAAAAAATGTTATTCTGTCAATCTCACTTTCGCCTATCTTTGTAGAGGCTTTGGAAATTCTCTCTCTCTCTCAAGGGTTTATTAAGATAAAAGCTGATAGATAGACTGTTCATATTCTAAAAGTAGTTTAGTGTGTACCTTAAATTGTCTCTCAGACTGGGTCTTAAGGCATGATTTTAAGGATTTCTATTATTTACAAATTGTTTACAAGTCCAACAGGGTTCATTTGTTAGCACTGAACCTTGGTGGTGCGAGAAGACCCAATTTGGTAGGCAGAAATTTGGAGAAAAATTGGACCAATTTGTCTCCATTGCTGGTGCTTTCCATGGAAGATCTCTTTTGTGTGGCTTGTTCACAGAGAATTAGAGAGGACTGAAATTTGGTGTCAGGCTATAGAAAACTGCCTTTTTTGTCTTTAGCCAAAAATTTTGTCACTCGGCTTTTAACGTGTATTGGAGATGGAATGCACCTCTAATGAAGTGTACCAAATGGCGTCTCCAGAACCCTCATCCATGCTTCTCTATGGGTTTACTCATTCCTGACTCCAAAACTCTTATTAGTTTCCAGTCTGTTAATTGCCAAAGTACCTTTCAATGTGGTTTCAATAAATTTATCCTGTGCTCTATCACAGAATTTTTTCCATTTCTGTCAGAACTTAGCTATGTATTTTACTGGCTAGTGCTTATAAGCACTGTCCTGTAGTTTCTTCCTTTTCTTCTCCTACACACATTACTTTCCCAGTCCCAGACTTTAAAGTAAGCTGATTTAGGCCCTTTCTCTCCTGCTCAGGCACCTACTACAAAGCTCAAGACAGAAGCAGACATACTACTTTCATATCCTCCTACGAGATGAGCACAAGCTCTCCTTTTAGTTTTTCTTTCCTTCTTCCCTTTTCATTGAGTGGCTGCTTGTAAAGTTGCAATAGTGTCAGCCTAAGCGGTTTTAATATGGGATTCCTTATGGAGTGGAAAGAGGAACTTGTTTCTCTATTTAGAAGGAAGGGAAGGTAAAGTAGTAACTTGAATTTCCCTAAAATGAAGTTGGAAATAATTTCTTCTTGTCAGTTCTCTCAGTTCCTATTACTGGTTTGCATTTTAGAAAGGTAAATTAATACAAGTAAGTGTGACTATAACAACACCATAAAATCCACTATTTATTGAACATCTACTGTGTACCAGGCACTGAGCTGGACACTTTTTGGCATGTGCCTCATTTACTTTCCCAGTAGCCCTGTCAAGTATTAATAGTTCAATTTGAAGGTGGCGGAATTAGCCCTCTCTCTGACTATGGTACTTACCAGTGTTACCTACTAGTTCAGCCTATCAACTTCCACTTGTGTTGTGCTGCTCATTTTACAGATTAGCTTCCCAAATTATGTTTTAGAAGATCCCCATCATCTCCCTGTCAGGCAGTTGTGGTAAGAGGAAAGAGTGCTGTATTTTTATGGACTTTCAACAGCTGGGTTTAAATCCTAGCTCTGTGGCCTAGTAGCTTTTTGACCCCAAGTAAATTATGTAATGTTACTCAGTATCATTTTCCTCATCAGAAAAATGGCAAGAATGATATTGTAGTTCATAAAAATTTCTTGGGCACTAACTCTTTCCTAGACCCTAGAGATATAAAGATAAATAAGATGCTGCCCACGCCCTTGAGTTCTCAGTCAATTGGGGAAATAAGGCATGAAACCAGGAAGTTTTAATAGAATGCACAAAACACATAGTGAGCAGTGTATGGGATTGGGGAAGAATATTGGAGGAAATGAAAGCTGAACTGCAATTTGTAGAACAATTAAGAGTTTAGCCAGACCAAGAATATAGATAAAGTCATTGCAGGTGGAGGAAACATTATTTACAGTTATGGAATCATGAGAGTTATGACATGTGTGAAATGAGAGCACTTTTGCATGGATGAAGCATAAAACAGATGGGGGTGGCTAGAGGTAACCTGGAGTAATAGACAGGGCCTAGGCCCCTGAGCTATGATGCCTTTGACTCTGAGGGAGTTGAGAGTTTAAAGAGGGGGGGTGAGTATATAATGCTGTTAGTTACTGTCTTCTTGAAAGCCTAGTAATTCTTGATACCCTCAGTATTGGGGTAAAGAAGGCAGATTGAAGGATGAAATTAGAGTTGAGTTTTTATACTGTAGGAACAGCAAAAGGATAGGCCTGAAGGGGGGTTGAGTGTGCCAATAAGAAAGAAGTATTGTGTGCAACTAATGAATTGTTGAACACTGCATCAAAAACTAATGATGTATTATATATTGGCTAATTGAACATAATAAAAAAATAAAATGCAAAAAGAAGTATTGTTTGATCAGTTGGATCAACTGTATGGACCAGTTTGGATGGCATAGTACTTAGACCCAGACCTGGCACTTGGGAAGTGTTTCTGAATTTCTGGCAGCTAGGTGGTTAGCATTTTCCCCATTTAATAGATTGTGAAGTTAAGATTCAGAGAGGAAAACGGTTTGCCCTGGATTGTAAGCTAGTAAATGGCATAACTGAGACAAAGCCCAGGTTTTAAACTTCCTAGTTTATTACTATATCTACTGTACCGACTCGGGTGACTTTGGGTAAGCCATTTTACCTCTCTGAGCTTCACTTCTT
Organism: Mirounga leonina; assembly: GCF_011800145.1. Taxonomy (NCBI): domain Eukaryota; kingdom Metazoa; phylum Chordata; class Mammalia; order Carnivora; family Phocidae; genus Mirounga; species Mirounga leonina. Next base: position 157,850 of record NW_023270513.1, on the reverse strand, counting down.
TCTAAGGGTTGTTATGAAGAAAGTTGATTTAAAGATACCTAGCAAGGGCGCCTGGGTGGCTCAGTTGGTTAGGCGACTGCCTTTGGCTCAGGTCATGATCCTGGAGTCCCTGGATCAAGTCCCACATCGGGCTCCCTGCTCGGCAGGGAGTCTGCTTCTCCCTCTGACCCTCCCCCCTCTCATGTGTTCTCTCTCATTCTCTCTCTCTCAAATAAATAAATAAAATCTTAAAAAAAAATAAATAAAGATACCTAGCATAATGTGTGGCAAATAGTAGGTAATTGATCAATCTTACTTCTCTTTCCTATACCACATTGTCTCTGTTGAGATAATAGAGGGAAACTGAACAATGTGGGATTTGGAAATTTTAATCTGTGGACACAGTGGACTTCAGTGGCCTTATTAAGTGCCCATAAGACTAAGGTGGGCTACACTGTTCTGCATATATGAAATATCAAATGGAACTTTGAGTAATATATAAATTTGCTCATTTTCTCTACTCCTGCCCTATCTTTGGAGAGATTGCTTTTGTGATTCCTGTCTTCCTGAAGAGTCTGGAGGTGGGGAATGAAAATGTTTCTCTCCCGTCCTCCATCTGCCAATTTAATAGAAGGAGGGTCGCATAAAGCCACTCCCAACCTGGAAGTTTTATGAAAATTTTATTCAATACACTTAATGCCATTTGGTCAACCCATTTGTCCTACATTCCCCTTATATTATGTATAATGAGCTTCCTATTTAATCTACCGTGCTTGGAAAACAGTACTGACCTACCCTGAGCATTTTGTCCTGGTCTCAACCATTAATTATTGGAGCAAGAAGAAACCATCTGCTGCAAATACTGTTTGAAGGGACAAGATTCTCAGTGAGGCTAAACATTACTTCTGCTGCCCTGACAGATGCCTTCCAAGTGGCTGAGGCTACTGCAGGAGGCAGAAGAAGCTTCTGTGCATTTTCTTTTCAAATTGGCTATTAATCCTTCTCTTGTATCAGGGGCCTTTGGACTTAACCCTGAAGTACTGCGTGAGGAGGAAGACAGAGTCTATCGACAAAAGGTTCTGTTTTGATATAGAAACTAATGAAAGGTAAGCTGTGCTGGTATGAACTGGTAATGTTCTCATGTGCCAGGTGCTGAGCCTGAGTAGATCTTTTATTTTCCTCTGTCCTCTCTTGTGATGAAAATGAGCAAATCTGTTCTTGACATCATTGTTTTGGCTCTTCTGGCTGCTAGTCACAGGAATCCCTGTTAGACCTGGCCCAGAGCTGGTTTTCCCTGTGGGAACTTCAGCCAGCTTTGCCTCACCTGCTCTAGGCAGAATAAGTCATTCCTAGGATTTAATTTGCTATCAGATATGCTGCAACGGTCAACGTTTGGTGATGCTGCAAAGACAGCATAACAAAACTCATTCTTTTTTTTTCTTTTTTTTTTTTTTTGGTATCAAGTTTTTATTTAAATTCCAGTTAGTTAACATATAGTATGATATTAGTTTCAGGAGTCGAATTTAGTGATTCATCACTTACATACAACACCCAGAGCTCATCATCACAAGTGCCCTCCTTAATGCCCATCACCCATTTAACCCACCCCCCACCACCCCACCAGCAACCCCAGTTTGTTCTCTATAGTTAAGAGTCTGTTTCCTGGTTTGCCTCTCTTTTTTTCCCCTATGTTCAATAGCTTTGCTTCTTAAATTCCACATGAGTGAAATCATATGGTATTTGTCTTTCTCTGACTGAATTATTTCACTTAGCATAATATATTCTAGCTCAATCCACGTTGTTGCAGATGGCAAGGTCTCATTCTTTTTCATGGCCGGGTAATATTCCTCTGTGTGTGTGTGTGTGTGTGTGTGTACACTAGATCTTCTTTATCCATTCATCAGTCGATGAACACTTGGGCTCTTTCCATAATTTGGCTATTGTTGATAATGCTGCTATAAACACGAGGGTGCATGTATTCCTTCACATTGGTATTTTTGTATCCTTTGGGTAAATACCTAGGAGTATAATTGCTGGATCATAGGGTAGCTCTATTTTTAACTTTTTGAGGAACCTTCATACTGTTTTCCAGAGTGGCTGCATCAATTTGCATTCCCACCAGCAATGTAAGAGGGTTCCCCTTTCTCGACATCCTTGCCAATACATGTTGTTTCCTGTGTTGTTAATTTTAGCCATTCTGACAGGTGTGAGGTGGTATTTCATTGTGGGTTTGATTTACATTTCCCTGATGATAGTGATGTTGAGCATCTTTTCATGTGTCTGTTGGCCATCTGTATATATGTCTTCGATGGAAAAATGTCTATTCAGGTCTTCTGCCCATTTCTTAACTGGATTATTTGGTTTTTGGGTGTTGAGTTTGATGAGTTCTTTATGGATTTTGGATACTAGCCCTTTATCCGTGATGTCATTTGCAAGTATCTTCTCCCATTCAGCAAAACTCATTCTTTTATCTCCTAATATAATATACAAGAACAAGTGAATTAAAACACATTTTTAAGGGGAGATAGAAAGGATGGAAGATGGTAGTGGTATTGGGGAGTCTTTTTTTCCCCACTTGGTGGAAACATGATACAGACTTCCCCTACTTTGCAGGTATACTGGAAATAGTTTGATTATCAACTTTCTGATTTCAGCTAAGGCTTTCAAACTTTGTACTTTGTTGTATTTGTTTCTCTCCAGTACCCTCTTTTTGTTTTCTGGAACTGGGCACTTTTATCAGAGGTGAATTTAACCTTGAAATTTTAAAATGAGAGCATTTGGGGTTACTTTGGAGAAACGCATATTGTGTAGTTGAGAGGTTGATCCAAAATTCAGTGAATGAATATTCCTATATGTTATTTCGGTCTATTATTTCTATGTGTTAGGTACCACATAGTAGAATAGAATTTAACAAAACAGTCAGATTCCTAGAAAGGGACTTAAAGGTTGAATTACAATATCATATGAACTAAACTATCAATGACTGGAATCATAAAGATTATACTAAGAGATGAGGGCTTTTATTTATTTATTTTTTAGTCTGGAAATAAGTAAAAAGTCCTTTTCCCCATTTGAAATTCTGTTTGTTAATCCACTTTGTTAGAAATGGATGGTCCTGACCAAAGATGGTTGTGATGGTAAACATTGTTACTGGTAACCATGCAGCTGTCCCTCATTTTTCCAACAGCTTCAGGCCTAGTTGGAAGGGGGAACTATACTCCTGTTTACTGCAAAAAATGACTATTGGCTGTGGCTTCTCTTTCATGAACCTTTATTGTCTCTCGCTCTGCAGCATCACAGTGCTTAAAAGAAATTAAAATTTTCTGTGTCTAGTTTCATTGTGGTTCCCTTTTCAGCTTAAATTTGCAAGCTATTTGCAAATAATATCCCCGTAGACTTAAAGCAGTTGCAGACAATTTGGCCCTGAGATTATGTGCTGGGACCCGTTTATCATCATATATCTTGCACCTAGTGCTATACATGGCTCATGATAGGTACTGAATTTGGTGTTTATTTTTAAATGTATTTTCCCACCCCATAACACTGAGGAATTCTGAGACTAGAACCCAGGAATTAAAGTTTTGGTGTGTCTGTGATTTTAGTTACCACATATTAGGCTCTTAAAAAACATTCACTCACTTAATCCCCCTCCCCCATTTTACTGGTGCGGGGACTGAGATTTGAATATGTTAAGTTACTTGCCCAAAGTCATACAGTGGCAAGGCTGAGCACAAACACTCGTTTGTAGGTCTCCAAAGTCCATGTTGTTGTTTTTTTTTTAATTTTGTTCCATTGTCTTATAAGGAGAATAAACATGCTGTGAAATAAAGGGTCAAGTATAATAATGAACAGGTGCTGAGGTACCTCTGTGCACATGAGGTTTTCTGAGGAGTGTGGCATCTGCTTTCCTGGCTAGTAAATCTGATAGAAGAAACAAAGTCAGCATTCCCAGCAAGCATCAGTCACCCATACTCATGTCCCTGCAGCACAGAGAGCTAAGGACTCTTTGAGTCCCTTTTACTCTCTCAGGAATCGAGGGTAACTATTTTTTTTAATTAGTTTTGCTGCCATGGTGCCTCGGTGGCTCAATTGGTTAAGCCTCTGCCTTTGGCTCGGGTCATGATCCTGGGGTCCTGGGATCGAGCCCCGCATTGGGCTCCTCGCTCAGCAGGAAGCCTGCTTCTCCTTCTCCCTCTGCCTGCCGCTCCCCCTGCTTGTGCTCTCTCTCTCTATTTTATAAAATAGATAAAATCTTTAAAAAAGTAAATAATTAGATTTGCTGCCAATATTTGAAACCACAGGCTTATAGCTCATAGAACTTGAAGTGCAATAATAATAATAATAATAATAATAATAATAATAACCTAACAACAACTGCTAACATTGGCCTATGTACCAGGCACTATTCTCAGCCCTTGAAGAGTATAATTTCCTTTAATCCTCACTCAGTTCCCTGAGGTATGGGGTGTTATCCCAATTTCACAAAGGAAGACAAGGAGACAGAGAGAAATTAAGCAACTTAGGTAACATAGCAAATGGTAGAGCCAGGATCCAAATCCAGGAATTCTAGTCTTCAAACCCACACTCTTAACCATTGCACTGTACTGCACATATGCAATATATGTCTTTTTGTTCTGGATGAGTGACTGGGGCCTCAGGAAGGGCAGGGATTTGCCTAAGGTCATAAAGATAGTCAACGGAAGATCCTGGACTAGAAGTCAATGTTCTTTCTACTTTGTCATCCAGTTCTTATAAATATTATTCTGTGAATTTGACTTTCTGTGGCACCCAAGAATCTTCAAATGCTTCTTGAATAGTCACTTATTCATTCTTTCGGCCTCTCTGTAGGGTTAAGAGAGGACACGCACTGGATTTTTCATTTCCTAGATAGGGAAGTTCCAGAATGTGTTTAATGTCATATCTGGTCTGTACTGTCTGCTTTTATATCTGTTGCCCATTTCCTTGTTCTTCCTCTGGCTTCAGGATTCAGCTGGCTAGCTGTCTTTACAAAGATTTCTAGACTTTCTAGCCCCATGTGATATATCCAAAAAGTTGGTTATTTGTTAGAGTAAACTTGAAAGAATCCAGTGCCCAAAGCCAAGTCCTGGTTTTCAGTTGATTTTGTCTTAACGATCATTTGGGGGTTTTCCTTTTTAAGATGTACTTTAATGGAGTAAAAGATGGAAAGTCAAATAGGCATCCCATGGTATCAAAACTGGAAGGGACCTCCCAGCTCATCTGGTCCAACACTGTTATGGATAAAGAAACTGAGGCCCATAGAGACCCAGTTACTTTTCCAGGCTCTCTGAACTCTCTTGTCATTGTTCTTACCATTCCATGACTCTGAGAGAGGTCTTAACAGAAGGAGTTAAGAGGAACCAGTTTCTCATAATGGTGCAGATATACAGATAATGCAAGGAGACTTTATATCTGCAATAATATGGTCAATCTGAAAATTCTCAGTTTGGTTGTGAAAGTCTAAAAAGACCATACAGAGTATACCAACTTGGAGTATCTCTGGCTATAGGTAGCCTACAAGTAAATAGAAAAAAAAAATGGGTTTGAGGCCATCTCTGATGGAGAAAAGGCCTTGTAGCATGGTGGTTAAGAAAGAACATGGCTGTTGGACCAGAATTCCTAAAGTTAAATCCTGGCTCTCTACTTACCCACTGTGTGAACTTAGGGAACAACTCGGTGCCTCAGTTCCCCTTCTGTAAAATAGGGATTCCTATATGGTACCTGCTTTATAGGTTCCTGGGTAGATTACATGAATTTATACCTATAAAGTACTTAGAACAGAACCTGGTACCTAATGAGCATTCAGTAACTGTTATTATTTAGTCATAAGATTGCTTAAGTCAGCCAAAAGGCCTCCTCCCTGTGCTGAGCCAGCGTGCATGTTGTTGAATTCTCTCCAGCTGGAAATACTCTTTGGACATCATAGATGGGGGAGGTAGGAAAGCCATTTTTGCGGGGGGGGCAGGGATGGATGAATGTGCCCATGCTGAACATGCTTACTCCTAGAGCCAAGACCAAACTGCTGGCTTCCAAGAGAGAAAGGCAAAGAAAGCCACAGTTTGTCTCAAGTACAATGGAGCCAATTTAAGTGTGTATTATGGTGAGGTGTCTTGGCATCTACCTTCCTATTTCCTTGCCTGACCCTGGCATGAGGCTGCCAAGATACCATCTCCCCTAGGGTTCCCAAAGTTACTGCTCTCTAAATGTTTCATTGTTTTTTTGAGTAAAAGAGATTTTGAAAAATTGGAATTCTCTATGTGCCTGCTCAGTGTGACACCTCCCAGGGCTGAGAGGGACCCTAGATCACAAGACTTCATTTTCTCAGGTGAGTTTTCTACTTTTAACTTGTCCTCTTTTTCCCCTTAGGCCAGGAACCATCACTTTGCAGGCCCTTTCAGAAGCTAACAGAAGGCTATGGATGGAGGCTATGGATGGAAAAGAACCCGTAAGTTACCTCAGGAAACTAGAGAAACCTCAGCACCATAATCCAGTGTGAGTGCCCTGAGTGGTACCAGTGGGTCTAGGACAATTAAATAGTCAGATTGTCAGACTCAAAATTTTAGAGCTAGAAGGAATTGTTGACTTGATATTTCTTGCTTAAAAAGCAAGGCAATTTGAGTTCCAGAGGGTGAGGGACTTCTCTGGGCTTACTCTCAGAAAAGGCATAACAGCTGGGCCTAGAATCCAGGTTTCTCAGCTTCTTGCTGCAGTGTTAGATGATGCAGCTGTGCCCACAAGATCCTCTTAAGAAAGAAAATTAAGCCTTTTTTCAGTTTATACAGCATATGTGTTCATATAGAAAGATGGAAAATAATTGTCATAACTGAATAAGCCTCAGTTTCCTTTTATTTTTATTAATTTTTTAAAAGGTTTTATTTATTTATTTGACACAGAGAGAGAGAGAACAAGCAGAGGGAGCTGCAGAGGGAGAGGGAGAAGCAGGCTTCCCACTGAGCAGGGAGCCCGATGCAGGGCTTGATCCCAGGATCCTGGGATCATGACCTGAGCCAAAGGCAGACGCTTAACGACTGAGCCACCCAGACGCCCCCAAAAATACCTTGTTTATAAAATTGGCAGCAAGGGCTGGTCAGCATAGAAATCTCCCTCATTGAAATATCCCTGGGCATACACACAGATGCAGATAATTTTCTTTTAAAAGGAGAGATTGTTAAAGCAGACTAACAGGTGCCATATAGAAGGCTTATTTCCTGCAGTTTCACATTATTATTGTTGCTGCTTCACTAAACACCCCAATTCACTAATCTTATACATAGTATACATGCCTTTGTTTAAAGTGTCAAAGAAGATCAGGACTTCAAGGGACATCTACTCCAATCCTGATCATTTTAGAGATCTGAATTTTGAAGTGTAGAGAATGAAAAGGACATGCCTGAGATTTCATAATGAGGTAGAGGTGGAGCCTGGACTAGACTTCGTCAAGGATCTCCTCTTTGGTTTCTCACACAGCTATCATAGTGTGTACTTCAATATGACTCAGACAAATCTTGATCAATGCATGGATCTCTTTCAGTTGGACACTTGCTTTTCTACAGAGAAACACCCATTAGTTAGCCTTTGGGGTAGGAGGTTGGTATTGGGAACATTTACATTTTACCATCAATGCCCATTAGCCATATATCCATTAGAAAACTATTTCTTTTCTCTCATGCTCTCTTGCTCCATCAGAAAAATTCTCCAAGCTTTACATAAGTAAATCTCTAAGATGGGTAGGCTGCAGTGAGCTACTTGGAATCTGCTGTAGTCTTCAGAGATTGTTAATCCAAGTGTTTTCTAGGGACCTAGGCAAAGATCATTCTGTTTAGCCCACTTTTCATCTTATTAAAGCTTTAGAGTCGCTAATGGTTTTGATGGACTATCTGGGGAAAGAGATTTAGTATTATTCGCCATACTTACCTATAGTGATTCCCAATAGCCATGGCTTTTTCTTTCTCTTTTTTTTGTAGATCTACCACAGCCCCATAACAAAACAGGAAGAAAGTGAGTCAAATTTATGATCTATTGACATTACAAACTGCTAGCTGTCCTAATCACAGTTAATACTATCATCAATAATATGTAATATTGATGCAAGTGTGTTTATTGATTCCTCTGTGGAATAAAATTCAGACCTATTTTTTTAATATGTCTACTTATTGAAATAAGGAAGTCACTTTATCTTAGCTTATGGTGTGGATAGTAATAGTAATATAGAGAAGAACATTATATCTTTCTTGTTCTAAACACATGATAGAAATTATGTGCATCTCCACCCTAACATTTCATGTTTGATGTTGCTCATGTCTAAAACAAACATAATACAATGGAATCACTAAAAGCATTTTGTGTTGTAAGAGTAAAAACTCTATTTTTCCTCTAAAAAAAAAAAAAAGATCTTTCTATTTAAGGGTATTGGAGATGAAAAACCATACCCCTTATTCTCTCACTGCAGTCTCTTAGCATGATCAATAAATGTTTGGTAGGTAAAGCTTGTTATAGCAGGATCTAACTCTGTTTTCCTTTGTTTGAAACAGTGGAGCTGAATGAAGTGGGGTTCAAGTTTGTTAGGAAGTGCATCAATGTCATTGAGACCAAAGGTAAGACATGAACCAGAGTGTTGGCGGTGTTTGAATTTGGTCACTCTGAATTTATTCTGGGGCAATTTCTCTAAAGTAGCAATGATGTCATTTGTTGGTCAGGACTCGTTTTAGCAATGAAGACTATTTATGAACCTTGAACATGAGACACAAATTTCTAAAATTCCAGCAAATTCCAAGCCAGTGGTATCCAAGCATATTGGGATAATTTGCGGTTCCCTGCTTTTAAAGAGAAAGAGCTTAATTAATCAAATGGTATAAAATTCTAAGTTATGCAAGATAATTATGTCCTAGAGATCTGCTGTACAGCATAAAGCTGTAGTTAACAATACTGTATTGCAGACTTAAAAATGTTCTAAGATGGTAGATCTTGTGTTAATAGTTCTTATCACAAAAAAAATAATAATGAATAAAGAGGGCCACAGAAAAGTTTTAGAGGTGATGGATGTGTTTCTGCATAGACTGTGGTGATGGTTTCATTTATCTCCAAACTCACCAAGTTGTATATATTAAATATGTACAGCCTCTTGTATTTAAAAAAAAAATAAAGAGAAAGAGCTTCAAACAGCTTATAAAGTATTCTAAAATACTACTGGGCACTCCTCAAATAGTGTTATGACAGTTCCATTGCAAATAAATAAGAGTTCCATTTCTGCCACAATACATATCGGTTTAAAAATTGATGGGGTGCAAAGCTGAACTCAGACAAATATGGAATCAGTGTTTTCCCAGGTTAATGATACTTCTAGTTTCTCTCTGAGAATATTTAGAATGTGGGCAAGTAGTATATGAGCCAAGCCTCTTTATTCTTTGAAATGTTGCTAGAATTTCTCTATATGCAAAATGGCCTTTTTGTTTCACATATGCCATATTCCATCCCTTTCTTCCTTTATATCACTGTTCACAAGCAACTCGGAGGTTGATATTTCCTCCTTTTTCAATTAAACCCTAGCTCCCTTTTTCAATTAAACCCTATTCTCAGCCACCTGCTGCTACCCACCTAAGCATATTTTTCTATTTACTATAGAGTATATTCTCTTCTGTTCACATTAATGAAATCTTGGTATAATCCAAATGAAAGTATGGAGAGAATAATTTGGAGAGAGGCTTCAAAACAGTTCCCCTATTGCAGGGGAAGGCTGGGGAGCTTGCAGAGGGTAGGGAGACACTTTCCTATTTGAACTGACACCAGGGTATAAGTACCTACTTTCTCAACCCTGAGGAAAGTGAAAGCTCTAGCTATGGAAACAAAACTGACCTCAATTTCTTTCCCTAGGGATCAAGACAGAGGGATTATACCGTACTGTGGGCAGCAACATTCAGGTTCAGAAGCTGCTGAATGCCTTTTTTGGTAACAATTTTAATTTCATAATTCTTATTGGAAATTGTGTATTAAAAATAAATGTCTATAAGAGAAAGGAGACATTGCTAAAAAAGGTTGTAGAATGTTTAAGAAATATTTTCAAAGGAAAAATGTATGCATATTTGCCTACCCAGGCTCAGAGACAATCTTGCCTTGAAACAACTAGCATCTCTCCTTCTCCACATCATATTGACATCTCAGAACCTTTGCAATCTGGCTTCTACCCCAACCTCTCCACTAGAACTACTTTTGCCAGGCTTAGAAGGTATCTTCTGTGAAATCCAGTGGACGATTTTCAGACTCTGTCTTGCTGGATCTCCTTGTTGACTGTTCCCTCCTTTTTGAAACTTTCTCCCTAATGTGACTTCTTGTGACTCAACATCTTGTGACTTTTCTAAAATCTTGTATTAAACCTTTCAAGTGACTCTTGTCAGATCCTTTTTCTTCTTCTCATCTTCTAAATCTTGGCTGGGTATTTTCCAGCATTCCATCTTTGCCACCCTTTGCTTCTTCCTCTACATATATTCCTAATGAATAAATATTAACTTGGTAATGCATGACATTTTTTTCCCTTTTTACATGTCTAGTGATTTTTAAAGTTTTTATTCAAATTCCAGTTAGTTAACGTACAGTGTAATAGTAGTTCCACATGTATAATATAGTGATTCAGCACTTCCGTATAACACCAATTGCTCATCACAAATATAATCCTTAATCCCCGTCACCTGTTTAACCTATCCCCCTACCCACCTCCCCTCTGATAACCATCACTTTGTTCACTACAGTTGAGTCTATTCTTGGTTTGCCTCTCTCTTTTTTTCCCCCTATGCTCACTTGTTTGGTTTCTTAAATTACACAAATGAGTGAAATCATATGGTATTTGTCTTTCTCTGACTGACTTATTTGGCTTAGCATAATGCTCCCTAGCTCCATGCATGCAGTTACAGATGGCAAGATTTCATTCCTTTTTGATGGCTGAGTAATATTCCATTATGTATATAGACCACATCTTCTTTATCTATTCAACAGTCAATGGACATTTGGGCTCCTTCCATATTTTGACTTATATTCATAGTACTGCTATAAACATTGGGGTGCTTATACTTTGAATTAGTATTTTTTGGGTAAATACCCAGTAGCACAATTGCTAGATCATAGGGTAGTTCTATTTTAAACTTTTTGAGGAACCTCCGCATGGTTTTCCAGAGTGGTTGTACCTCTTTGCATTCCCACCAACACTGCAAGAGGGTTCCCCTTTATCTACATCCTTGTCAATACCTGTTGTTTCTTGTGTTGTTAATTTTAGCCATTCCGGCTAGTGTGAAGTGATATCTCATTGTAGTTTTGATTTGTATTTCCCTGATGATGAGTGATGTTGAGCATCTTTTCATGTGTCTGTTGGCCATCTATTTGTCTTTTTTGGAAAAATTTCTACTCATGTCTTCTGCCCTTTTTTTTAAACAATTATTTGTTTTTTGAGTGTTCAGTTTTATAAGATCTTTATAGATTTTGGATACTAACCCTTTATCAGATATGTCATTTGCAAATACCTTCTCCCATTCCATAGGCTGCCTGTTAGTTTTATTGATCATTTACTTTGCTGTGCAGAAGCTTTTTATTTTGGTGAAGTCCCAATAGTTTATTTTTGCTTTTATTTCCCTTACCTCAGGGAAACATATCTAGTAAGAAGTTGCCACGGCTGATATAAAAGAGGTTACTGCCTGTGTTCTTCTCTAGGATTTTGATGGTTTCCTGTCTCACATTTAGGCCTTTACTCCATTTTTATTTTTGTGAATGGTGTAAGAAAGCATTCCAGTTTCATTCTTTTTCATGTAGATTACCAGTTTTCGCAATACCATTTGTTGAAGACACCGTCTTTTTTCCATTGATTTTCTTTCCTGCTTTATTGAAGATTAACTAACCATACAGTTGTGGGTACATTTCTAAGTTTTCTATTCTGTTCCATTGATCTGTGTGTCCATTTTTTGTGCCAGTACCATACTGTCTTGATCCCTACAGCTTTGCTATAACTTGAAGTCCAAAATTGTGATGACTTCAGCTTTGCTTTGCTTTTTTGGGATTGCTTTGGCTATTCAGGGTCTTTTTGATCCCATACAAATTTTAAGATTCTTTGTTCTAGCTGTGTGAAAAATGACGTTGGTAATTTGATAGGGGCTGCTTTGGGTACTATAGACATTTTCATAATATTTATTCTTCAAATCCATGAGCATGGGATCTTTTTCCATTTCTTTGTGTCATCTTCAATTTCTTTCATCAGTGTTTTCTAGTTTTCAGAGTACACATCATTTACCTCTTCAGTTACGTTTATTCCTAGGTATGTTATGCTTTTTGGTGCAATTGCAAATGGGATCAATTCCTTGATTTCTCTTCCTGCTGCTTCATTATTGGTGCATAGAAATAAAACAGATTTCTGTACATTGTTTTTGTATCCTGCGACTTTACTGAATTCATTTATCATTTCTAGCAAGTTTTTGGTGTAGTCTTTCAGGGTTTCTAAATACAGTCTCATGTCATTGGCAGATAGTGAACATTTGACTTCTTCCTTGCCAATTTGGATGCCTTTTATTTTTCTCTTGTTGTCTGATTGCTGTGGCTAAGACTTCCAGTACTATGTTATTAGTGGTGAGAGTGGGCATTCCTGTGTTGTTCCTCACTGTAGAAGAAAAGCTATCAGTTTTTCCCCATTGAGGATATTAGCTGTGGGTTTTTCATATATGGCCTTTATTTTGCTTAGGTATTCCCTTTAATCCTACCTTTTTGAGGATTGTTATGAATGGATGTTGTACTTTGTCAAATGCATTTTCTGCATCTATTGAAAGGATCATATGGTCTTATCCTTTCTTTTATTAATGTGGTCTATCATGTTGATTGACTTGTGAATATTGAAGCACTTGCAGCCCAGGAATAAATCCCACTTGATCATGCCAAATGGTTCTTTTAGTGTACTGTTAAGGATTCAATTTGCTAGTATCTTGTTGAGAATTTTTACATCCATGTTCATCAAGGATATTTGCCTATAGTTCTCTCTTTCAGTGGAGTCTTTATCTGCTTTTGGTATCAGGAAGATGCTGGCCTCAAGAATGAATTTGGAAGTTTTCCTTCCTCTTCTAGTTTTTGGAATAGTTTGAGAAGAATAAGTATTAACTCTTCTCTAAATGTTTGGTGGAATTCCCTTGTGAAGCCATCTGGCCCTGGACTTCTGTTTGTTGGGAGATTTTTGATTACTGACTCAATTTTTTAGTGGTTTTCAGTCTGTTCAAGTTTTCTATTTCTTCCTGTTTCAGTTCTGGTAATTTATATGTTTCTGGAAATTTATCCACTTCTTCAAGGTTGTCCACTTTGTTGGCATATATTTTTTTCATAATATTCTCTTATAATTGTCTTTCTGTGGTATTGGTTGTTATTTCTTCTTTCTCATTTTTGATTTTATTTATTTGGGTGATTTCTCTTTTCTTTTTAATAAGCCTGGCTAGGAGTTCATCAATTTTATTTATTTTTTCAAAGAAACAGCTTCTGGTTTCATTGTTCTGTTCTATTGGTTTCTTTTGCTTCTATATCATTTCTTCTGCTCTAATCTTTGTTATTTCTCTTCTTCTGCTGGTTTTAGGCTTCATTTATTCCTCTTTTTCTGGCTCCTTTAGGTGTAACGTTAGGTTGTATATTTGAGATTTTTCTTGCTTCTTGAAGTAGGCCTAATGTATTGGTATATACTTCCCTCTTAAGAGTATGTCTAGCAATTTTGATTAGATCCTGAAAATCATGGGTATTGCATGTCTTGATTTTGTTGACTTCTGTTAAAGAGTATTGAAATTTGTTTTTTAGGTAGTTATTTGTAGATCAACTTCGTCCATTTGAGGCTTCTTTTTAAGCTTGTTAGGACAAATATAAGGTAACTTTTACTGGCAAGGTTAATCCTACTACTAAAGTCTGCTTTCTTTTTTCTCCTCATTCTTACTGGTTGGAACTTAAACATCTCCCAGCTCTGCATCGCTTCTTGGAATTGTTCAGCTTAAAATTCCCTGATATTTCATTGGCTAACCTCATAGACTTTCTTTTAAAGATTATTTATTTATTTTTAATTTATTTTAGAGAGAGAGAGAGAGAGCACAGGCCGGGGGACGAGCAGAGGGGGAGGCAGAGGGAGAGGGAAAGAAACTCAAGCAGACTCTGTACTGAGTGCAGAGCCCAATGTGGGGCTCAATCCCATGACTCTGAGATCATGACCTGAGCCAAAATGAAGAGTCAGATGCTCAACTGACTGAGCCACCCAGGTGCCCTAGCTCATACATTTTTATCTTGGCCACTCATGGCTTAGTATTCAATGGACAGACTCAAGGAGACTCATAGAAAATTTTTTTTTTTTTTTTAGTTCTCCTCTATACAACTCTCTCTTTTCTGGTACACTGCCCTGCAAATTCTAGCTGCCTCAGCCTCTCTAAACTCCAGTGTTTGTCTCTTCCACCTGAGCAAGACTTCCATGCTCAGCAAGACTTCCAAGCTCCCTATGCTACCATTCAGAATGTGCTTTCAGGTAGCAAGTGGTGACAATGGTAGGACTTATTTTATTTGTTTCCCTTTTTTTCAGAGTCATTGTCAAACAGCTCTTTCTTTTATTTTGTCCAATTTTCTAATTGTTACAACAGGAGAGCAAGTATAGTACCAGTTACTCCAACATGGCCTGGAGTAGAAGTCCCTCTGTGGGGTTTTACTAGCACCCCAAAATCTCTAGCCTAGACATCATCTCCTGAGTTCTAACTGCAATGTATCTAGTTTCTCACTGGACCTGTGCTTCCCAAACATATTTAGATCATGGTACATTGTAATGATCATATCTGTATAGCATACTCTGTTATATGAACAAAACTGATCATGGCACAAGTATTAAGCTCCAAGGGCCGAAGGAATCAGAATTGGAATTGTCGCAGACTCTCTCTCTACATACATGTTTCACAGATACATATATTTGACATGTCCAGAACTAAACTTAATTGTTTTTATCTTTCCGCAAACCTGCTGTTCTTCCTTTTGTGAATGGTAGTGAACTATCTGATAATCTCAGTTTTCATAAAGCATCAGAAAACAAATTGACTGTGGAGAGCTGCACTTTGAATAAAGCACATATTTTTGGTCTTTTCTGTGATGCATAGCTTACCTTCCATAACCCTGTAGGCCTGACAACCTAACCCTGTTAGTATTTGAGGATGCTACAGCATGTAATAATGGCAGGTATAGAGTTTTTGTATTATAGAGTACATCATTATTGCCTCAGCATTTGTTTGCATTTATCACTTTATATTCTTGACTTAAAAAATCACATTGTCCTATTCCAGGCCATTTACATTACATTTTATAAGCTATAGGACACTTTTTTATTTATGAAAGGGCTTAAAGCATGGCCCAGAACAAATCTCTGAAAAATTATTGAAATCAGATTAACTGTTTAGAATTCTCTGTCTAGTATCACTACATTCTTCTACCTAATATATAATAAGCTAAAACATGTGTCATGCTCAATATCCTACTGATTCTTTTACAGGCTTCAATAGGACTGAAATGGTTCCCTCAAATCATACATGGCAATACAATTTGATTTATATATCAAAGAAAATGACAGGGTTGGCATATTGCATCTATTCAACATCAAGTTCCAAATATCATTACTTACATGAATATCTGAAAAGTAGACCAAGAATTTCTGGATATAAATATTTATACATATAATATAAAACAGTGTCAGTTTTACTTATTTATGCATAAAAGTGGTAAACTCTGATCCTTTCCCCAATTCTAATTCTATATTTGGTGATCCTTATTCATTTAGCAAATAATTTGAGTATCTAACTAAGGGTCAGGCATTTTGCTCAAGGATGTAGATTAGAGTGAACATATCACTTGCATTTACTACCTTCGTGGGGCCTACATTTTATAGGAAAGACTGTCTTTCTGCTAACTTAAAATTTGTATTTGTATGGGGTGATTTCCTTTCTAAGCTTCTTGTATATTATGTCTTCTGGGGGTGCTCACTGGGATCCTCAAAGTATTCTTGCTTCTTTTCACCCTACCCTGATCTATTTCCACGCCATTAGGGGCCAGCTGCCTTGGCTCCATATAGGCTCATCATGATTTATCCTGGGAAGAAGAGTATTCCTTTCCTTTTGCTAGCACAGCATGTTTTTATCTCTTTCCTTAAGTCTCATGCTCTATGCAAGTCAAAGGTACACTTCCAGCTATGTTTTTTAACTTAAACAACCCTTAGACTACTTTCTTTATAGCATCTCCTATAACACATGACTGGGGGCTTTTTTTTGTTCTTCACTAAAAGCTTCTATTCTTTGCCCAACTGAAAATCTGTCTTTTTGCCAAATAAAATATAACACAGACCACAAAGTCAATGGGAGGGGGAAACACATCCACAATCAATAATTATTTTTCTTTTTTTTTTTTTTTAAAGATTTATTTATTTATTTGAGACAGAGAGAATGAGAGAGAGAGAGCACATGAGAGGGGGGAGGGTCAGAGGCAGAAGCAGGCTCCCTGCCGAGCAGGGAGCCCGATGCGGGACTCGATCCAGGGACTCCAGGATCATGACCTGAGCCGAAGGCAGTCGCTCAACCAACTGAGCCACCCAGGCGCCCTCAATAATTATTTTTCATTCAGTCCATCATTGGGTTAGTCACATTCCTCCCCCACCCAAGATTGTTGCATTATGCTCTATGTTTTTTTTATTATGTTCAGTTAGCCACTGCATAGTACATCATTAGTTTTTGATGTAGTGTTCAATGATTCATTAGTTGTGTATAACACCCAGTGCTCATCACGGCATGTGCCCTCCTCAATACCCATTATGCTCTATGTTAACAGATCCTACAAAATGAAGGGGTAGCATCTTCACTCATGCTGAATCCATCATAAACTAAACACAGAGAAGCTAATCTGATTACCTCAGAAACAGCTTGGTACTGCATCTAAGTGTTCTGCTTCTCCACCCCTTATCAAGTCCTAGTCATCTTATTAATGATAATGCATATTATAATAATTACATATATTTGTATTATAATCTTGATAATCATAATCATGCACATGATAATACCACTGTACCTAGCACATTACAGGTAGTGTTCCTTCAGTGGGACTCTAAAATCTTGTGCTCCAGAGAGTATTTCACAATGACTGGAACAGAGGGGTGAGATAGAGCAGTGAGACTGGATGTATGGATATGTGTCCTTTATGAAGTTGATTCTAGCTAGGAAGCCATACATGGAAGAACATTATTCCCACAATACTGTTACCTAATGCCAGAGGCCTGCTGAACTAAACAGAGGAGAAATGAACATAGTGAGTAAAGTAGCATATAATTGGTAAGATGTTAATTATTTAGGTTTTAAAATTTCTCCTTTTATCTTTATGCTATTAAAAAATACATTTAATTTTCAGAAACTAAATGGAACACCTAATATAATCGTATGTAGACAGTTAAATGCAATAGAAATTATAGTGATATTTTTTTCCAAAAAAATCATACTTGGAGCGGAAAAAAAGGTGGTAGAGGAATAGGGGACCCTATTCCAACCAGTCCCCTGAATTGACCTGGATACCTACCAGACCACTCTGAACACCCACGAAATCAGCCTGAGATGTAAGAAGATATATCTGGATCTCTACAAACAGAATATTGCAGACAGTTGGTTTTGAGGTATGAAGCGGGGGGCTGTGATTCCGTGGGGACTTACCAGAAGATAAATGGAAGGGGGAGGGAGCCTTTGGGATCTTGCACCACTGGTGAGCGAAAGCCTCCCGTGCTGGGGATGGGGCACAGACTCGCAGACAGGTAGCAATGGGGAAAGGACTTTAGGGCAGTCCCCCAGACTAAAACCAGAGTGGCGGGGCCATGCATGCGACCTGGGGGCAGCTGGCGATTTTAGAAGCATAAAGGGTAGAGATGTGCCCTGACCTGCAGGCAAGGACTGGAGCGCTGCTGAGGGGCCCACAGCCCAGGACGCTGTAGTTTATAGCAGTGCTGACAGAAACGGACATAGTGTGGCCTGGAGAACTCACTGAAGAACAGACGGTGATCTCTCTGCTCTGAGGCAGATGGTTGGAATTGGTCTATTCTGCTCTGACTCTTGGAAGAAACGTGGAAAGCCACCAGAGAACAAAAGCCCCCCAAAACCAGTTTTCACTGAGCCCATCCCCCCCACAGGGATCATGGCAAATCTGCCCAAACAGGGTTACCTGAGTAACAGTGTGGCAGGCCCCTTCCCGAGAAGACAGGATGGGAGAACAAGAGGCTGACAACCCTAAGGTCCCTATAAAACCAGTGCATCATGCTTGGGTTGTGGTAAATAATTTGGACTCTGTACATTCTCTCAACCAACCCTCAACAGAATGACTAGGAGGAGGAGCCCCCAAAATAGGAAAGACTCAGAGACTGTGACTTCTGCCACAGATTTACAAATGGATACAGATAATAACCAAGATGTCAGAAATGGAATTCAGGGTAGCAATTGTGAAGACAATGGCTAGAATGGAGAAATTGATTAACGGCAACATAGAGTCTCTAAGGGCAGAAATGAAAGCTGAATTGGCAGAACTTAAAAATGCTATCAATGAGATCCAATCTAGGTACTCTTACAGCTAGGATAAATGAGGCAGAAAAACGAATTAGTGATCTAGAAGACCAACTGATAGAGAAGAAGTAAAAAAAGGAGGCCTGGGAAAAACAGCTCAAAACCCATGAAAACAGAATTAGAGAAGTAAGTGACGCCATGAAACGTTCCAAGGTCAGAATTATTGGGATCCCTGAGGGGATGGAGAAAGAGAGAGGACGAGAAGATATATTTGAGCAAATCCTAGCTGAGAACTTCCCTAATCTGGGGAATGAAACAAACATTCACGTCCTAGAAGCAGAGAGGACCCCTCCCAAGATCAAGGAAAACAGGCCAACACCCTGGCATGTAATAGTAAAACTCGCAAATCTTAGAACCAAGGAAACCATCTTAAGGGCAGTTAGGGGGAAGAGATTCCTTAGGTACAGAGGGAGAAGCATCAGAATAATGTCAGACCTATCCACAGAGACCTAGCAAGCCAGAAGGGGCTGGCAAGACATATTCAGGGTACTAAATGAGAAGAACATGCAGCCAAGAATACCTTATCTGGCAAGGCTTTCATTTAGAATGGATGGAGAGATGCAGAGCTTCCACGACTGGCAGAAACTGAAAGAATATGTGACCACTAAGTCAGCCCTGTAAGAAATATTAAGGGGGGTTCTATAAAAGGAGAAAGACCCCAAGAGAGATATACAACAGAAATTTACAGAAAAAATCTATAGAAATAGGACTTCACAGGCAGCATGATGACAAATTCATATCTTTCAATAATCACTCTCAACATGAATGGCCTAAATGCTCCCATAAAATGGCACAGGGTCGCAGACTGGATAAAAAGACAGGACCCATCCATATGCTGTCTACAAGAGACTCATTCTGAACCTAAAGATATATCGAGACTGAAAGCATGGTACTGGCACAAAACAGACATATAGACCGGTGGAACAGAATAGAGAGCCCAAATATGGACCCTCAACTCTATGGTCAAATAATCTTCGACAAAGCAGGAAAAAATATGCAATGGAAAAAAACAGTGTCTTTAATAAATGGTGCTGGGAAAATTGGAGAGCTATACACAGAAGAATGAAACTCAACCATTCTCTAACACCATACACAGAGATAAACTCAGAATGGTTGAAAGATCTCAATGTGAGACAGGAATCCATCAACATCCTAGTGGAGAACATAGGCAGTAATGTCTTTGACATCAGCCGCATCAACTTCTTTGAAGATTACTAGAAATCTCCAAAGGGAAGTTAAACAAAAGGGAAAATGAACTTTTGGGACTCTATCAAGATAAAAAGCTTCTGCACAGCAAAAGAAACAGTCAACAAAACAAAGAGGCAACCCACAGAATGGGAGAAGATATTTGCAAATGACACTATAGACAAAGGGCTGATATCTGAGATCTATAAAGAACTTCTCAAACTCAGCACCCAAAAAACAAATAATCAACTCAAAGAATGGGCAGAAGATCTGAACAGACACTTTTCAAAAGAAGACATACAAATGGCTAACAGACACATGAAAAAATCTTCATCATCATTAGCCATCAAGGAAATTCAAAGCAAAGCAACATTGAGATACCACCTTACACCAGTTAGAATGTCAAAAATTGACAAGGGAAGAAACAACAAATGTTGGAGAGGTTGTTGAGAAAGGGGAACCTCTTAACACTGTTGGTGGGAATGCAAGTTGGTACAGCCACTTTGGTAAACAGTGTGGAGGTTCCTCAAAAAATTAAAAATAGAGCTACCCTATGACCCCGCAATTGCAGTCCTGGGTATTTACCCCAAAGATACAGATGTAGTGAAAAGAAGGGCCACATGCCCCCCAATGTTTATAGCAGCAATGTCTGTAATAGCCAAACTGTGGAAAGAGCCGAGATGCCCTTCAACAGATGAATGGATAGCGAAGACGTAGTCCCTATATACAATGGAATATGACTCAGCCATCAGAAAGGATGAATACCCAACTTTTACATCAACATGGATGGGACTGGAGGAGATGAAATAAGTCAAGCAGAGAAAGTCAATTATCACAGGGTTTCACTTATTTGTGGAACATAAGGAATAGCATGGAGGACATTAGGAGAAGGAAGGGAAAAATGAAGGGGGGGATCAGAGGGCAAGATGAACCATGAGAGACTATGGAGTCCGAGAAACAAACAGGGTTTTAGAGGGTAGGGGAGAAGGGGGATGGGTTAGCCCAGTGATGGGTATTAAGGAGGGCACATATTGCGTGGAACACTGGGTGTTACGTGAAAACAATGAATCATGGAACACTACATCAAAAACTAATGTTCTACTATATGGTGACTAACATAACATAATAAAATTAAAAAAAATCATAACTATTCAGCATCTAAAGACTTACATTTAGTATTAAACTCACATGTATCTAGACAAATAGATAATAAATATATATTGAAAAGAAGCAACTTCAAAGTATATGAGGTTTTTGAGTAACAGAGACATAATACCCCTAGGAAATTAAACAAAACCATATCACACTCCACTTTAGGAGCTGCATAAGTTGAACTCTGTGCATTTATGTGTAAAGCAACTCTGTAGGTTAATAACCTTTATTATACTCAAGTATAGTGGGGAGTTTTACCTTTCAATACATATGAAGGCATTTTTATTCCTAAGGTCAGGTGTGTGTGTGTGTGTGTGTGTGTGCATGTATTTAAGAACTTATATAGGTTCAGTACCTTAATCACAAATATACTTAGTAACCTAAATAGGTACGTTGAATATTCTCAGATCACGTGTGCTTTGAACCAGTGACATTAAGAGGCTGGAATAATTTGTAAATAGTTATTTAACATTGTCCTGTTTTAAATTCTTTATTTGCCTTCAGTTTTGAAGCTGGAAATAAAGTCTGTGCTGTGAATATTTGTTTTTTCAATTGTTTTCTTAAAATCTGAATAATGGATACCAAATTCATCTTCAGTTCCCAACCAACATATTGCCCTTTTCTAGCATTCTTGTCAATGTGTGAAAAGTGGGAAAGAAATATTTGTGTCAGGCGTATCTTATCTTACAAAAACGTTAAAGTTTTGACATAACAAACTGGTAACCTCCTTACCCTACGTGCTACCTGCTGCTGGGTTTCTCATTTGGAGAGTCTATCTGCTATCTCACCATGAATAAGGAACCAGGGAACTTTTTGCACTGATGTCCTATTGCTACTTTCACCAGTCAGTCTTATGGAGTTAAAATCAAGGTATTGGTGGGGTTGCATTCACTCTGGGGGCTCTAAAGGATAATCTGTTCCTTTGCCTTTTGTAGCTTCTAGGAGCTGACTACTGTCCTTGTTTCCTATGTGCCAGGCACTGTATCAGGTGGTAGTTATATAGCAGTGAACAGACAGACAGAAATCCCATTCCTCATGAAGCATAGAGTCTAGCAGCAGCCATATTGTTCATGGATATAGTCCTACATTTTCCTCCCAGAATAAACTCTGGAATATCCCCAATCCAGGGTTCTGTTGATTTCCACCTGACAGTACAGGCAATTGGAAAAGAGAAATCACAGTTCCATTTTGAAAGAACAGCCTGCTTCTTGAACCAAGGTCTTTCATACTATTTATATGAATTATGTAAGAAGAATATATTAACTTTGGGATAATGTAAAAGTATTCTTCTTTTCTGATACAGAGTGTATGTGTCGTTTTCTCTTTCTGAACTCCACTGGTTCTCATTTTCCTCCTAGTCTTATTGCTTATCTTCTGCCTCCTCCTGTCTTGATTTATGAACCCCTTTCTACTTTCCTTAGACCAGTCTTACAGTTCACGCCATTTCATCTATTGATTCATTCAGTGTTTATTGAATGTCTACTATATGATAGACACTAGTGTTTATGGCTGCTCTTTACCTCTCTTTATCTTTTATTTTTCTCTCATGCTTCACATATCCCTTGCCTTCCATTCTGATATACTGTCAATTTACTTTCATAAAATGTCTCCCATTAGCTCACATTGGAGACCCTTTCAGATACAAGTAACTAGTCAATTCAATCAGAAATAAAAGACTAGTCTTCTCTAGATCAAATCTAGTTGTCATCTGGGAAAATTGCATTTACAGAATTCTCAGGTAGGTAGTACATACTCTAGCATTCCTCAGTCTATTTTTTTTTTTCCACAAGATGCTTGGATCTCTAGGAATCTAATATCCAGCACAATGGCCGACATAAGAAATATTTGTGGAATGAATGAGTGCTGTAATGATAATTCCAAAAGTCACAATACTTATGACACAGTGCTGGCTACAGCAAAATCCAGCTATTGTTCCATATCCATTTATTTCTCATGTACTTTTAATAATGGTACAAGTCATTAATTGCCAGTTACATTTAACAATTTTTCACATACTTTTTCAAATAAAAACTGACATTAGAAATCAGTAAAATTTGGGGCACCTGGGTGGCTCAGTTGGTTAAGCGACTGCCTTCGGCTCAGGTCATGATCCTGGAGTCCCTGGATCGAGTCCCGCATCAGGCTCCCTGCTCGGCGAGGAGCCTGCTTCTCCCTCTGACCCTCCCCCCTCTCATGTACTCTCTCTCTCTCTCTCATTCTTGCTCTCTCAAATAAATAAATAAATCTTAAAAAAAAAGAAATCAGCAAAATTTGTAGAATAAGAATGCTCAGCAAGTCCCATTGAAGTGTGAGTATACATTCTAAACGGATTTCACAGATTGATCAGTCTATACTTGCACTCAAAATTTTACATTCCTTGGTAGGTACATGTACTGCTAAAACATAAACTGAGGCATATTAAAAATTTTAAGAGCTAATTTGAGGATAAATCCATTTGAATTGGGCAGCATTCTGTCTAGCAGATAGAAAAGAGCTGCAAGGCTCTGTAGAAAATGAAAGACCTTTTTTTCCTTTAAAAATTTTTTATTGTCATAGAATATATACAACATAAAATTGCCATTTTAGACATTGTTAAGTGTACAGTTTTGTGACATTAATTACATTCACAGTGTTGTACAAACATTACCACTATTTATTTCCAAAACTTTTTCATCATCCCAAACAGAAATTCTATAGCAATTAAGCAATAACTCCCCATGCCCCGCCTCCAACGTTTTTTGTTATGCTATGTTAGTCCCCATACAGTACATCATTAGTTTTTGATGTAGTGTTCCAAGATTCATTATTTGCGTATAATACCCAGTGCTCATTATAGCACGTGCCCTCCTTAATATCCATCACTGGGCTAACCCATCCCCCAACCCCCCCTCCCCTCTGAAACCCTCAGATTGTTTCCCAGAGTCCATAGTCTCTCATGGTCCATCTCCCCCTGATTTCCCCCAGTTCAGGTTTTCCTTCCTTTCCCTAATGTCCTCCATGCTATCCCTTATGTTTGACATATGAGTGAAACCATATCTATAAAGAACTTCTCAAACTCAACACCCCAAAAATAAATAAATCAAAAAATGGGCAGAAGACATGCATAGACACTTTTCCAAAGAAGACCTCAAATGATAAGAGACACATGAAAAAATAAATGTTCAACATCATTAGCCATCAGGGAAATTCAAATCAAAATTACATTGAGATACCACTTTAAAGCAGTTAGAGTGGCAAAAATTAACAAAGCAGAAAACAACAAATGTTGGTGAGGATGTGGAGAAAGGGGAACCCTCTTACCCCGTCGGTGGGAATGCAAGCTGGTGCAGCCACTCTGGAAAACAGTATGGAGGTTCCTCAAAAAGTTAAAAATAGAGCTACCCTATGATCCAGCAATTGCACTACTAGGTATTTACCCCCAAAATACAAACACAGTGCAAAGAAGAGGCACCTGCACCCCAATGCTCATAGCAGCAATGTCCACAATATCCAAACTGTGGAAGGAGCCGAGATGCCCTTCAACAGAGGAATGGATAAAGATGTGGTTCATATATACAATGGAATATTACTCAGCCATCAGAAAGGGTGAATACCCACCATTTGCAAAGACATGGATGGAACTGGAGGGGATTATGCTAAGTGAAATAAGTCAAGCAGAGAAAATGAAAGACTTTTATAGGCAGATGGGAGCAGCAACAGGAAGTTATATTAGGAGGAAGGGTAGGTTGCTTATTACAAGATTACTTTCCTTTAGGGAATGACAGGGGTCTTTTGGACATATCATCTAACTAGTGCTGATTAAGTGATTTCTGATGGACTGGTTTAAAATTCCTTTTCTGGGAAAAACAAAATAATAATTAAGTCTCAGTTTGGGCAATGTGGGGCTTACCATAAATGACTTCATTTTGGGCCTGTTTTCTTATTTTTTTAAGAAGTGCACCTCTTTTGAACAGAATCTCAGCCTAATTGGAAGATGTGATCAAAATTTAAGGCTCTAGTGCTACTTCCAGCTACTGCACTGGGGTGCTCACAGGTTTTTTTTTTCTTTTCTGAATCTGTGTGGTATTCATATGTCATGACATCAGGTTCACATTCTTTAAGTTGGCCATTCTCTTTGCTCCTTTTCTGACATTCTAATCTCAGGGAGGTCATTTTCTTGATGATTAGCAGCTGTGAGCATGCATTTAAAGATTTTAAGAGAACACAGTGTCCCAGGGAGACTGCTATGATTATTATTTTTTTTAAAGATTTTTCTTTATTTATTTGACAGAGAGAGACAGAGCGAGAGAAGGAACACAAGCAGGGGGAGTGGGAGAGGGAGAAGCAGGCTTCCCGAGGAGCCAAGGAGCACGGAGCCCGATGCAGGGCTCAATCCCAGGACCGTGAGATCATGAGCTGAGCCGAAGGCAGATGCTTAACCACTGAGCCACCCAGGTGCCCCAAGACTGCTATGATTATTATAAGCAAGATAATTCCACATGTCTGGAGTGTACTTTGGAGCCATGGTTCCCAAGACCCAAACCAATCAGAATCAAAGTCAAAGACCCCATTGAAGTTGCTTTCTTAATCCAAGTGAGTTGTTCAGTAATCTTATGTAGCTGAGTCTCAACTTCCCCAGAAGTGTCGGTCCAAGTGAGCATTTGGTATTATCCATAGCACAAACACCTGTCTTCTCAGCTGAAAGATAAGCAAGGGCTATCCAACTTTGTTCAGAAAGTCTAGGGATTTTTTTGGGCAATTATTGTTTGAGTAGTAGATTCAGGTATAGTCACCTGAGTTAAGGAGCATTGTTTTCCTGTGTATTAACAGAGAGGAAAAGCAAGTAGTGAAAGGCAAAAGGAAAGGCTTCCTTTTGGATATGAAAATCCTGATCTACAATTTTGGGGGAGCTCTTCACCTCAAGATGCCATCTTCTTCTGGGGAGGAACCTCCCTAGTGAATAATAATTTTAGATCTCTAACTGGTGTAGAGCTCCAAGAGTCTGAAGGAGCTTTTTTAAATTGAGAGTTGTGGACCTAAGGTTCAAGTTCCAGAAGTTTGACTCCTGTCTAGGTAGTGAGGGGGACCTGGTATAGTCCCTTTCAAGGAGGTTCAAGAGCACTCTTTATTTTAATAATTCCTAAATAGAAGGGTGGGGGAAAATTGGACGTATTAGTTTGGAAAATTATAGCTTGTAGCCTGGTTAACTGAGGAAAGTAGCAGAATTTAGAATCCACTCCAGTGTGGAGTTATATAACAAAATCTCAGTGACAATAAATAGGACTAGAATTTGATATTTCAGAGTTGTGTTATAATTTTCTACAGAAACATTCATTTTTTCTACAATCACGCTCATTTCTATCAAAGATAATCCCAGTGAGACTAATTTGTTTGCAAAATAAGTCTAGTCCATTACAGTGGCCTGATTATTTATATGAGTGTAGCAAAAATAGTGATTGACCATACAGGCCCTTTTAAAATCTGCTTTGCTGTAACTTTTCATATGTAATCTTAGAGTGGACTTTTAAAACCCTCTCCAGGCTAAGAAACCAAGCCAAAGACTCACCATCAGACTTCTGGAATACCTTTAGATTTGGATGAATTCCTCTCTTCATGAGGTCCCCAACATATTCTGAGGTCCCTAGGCCTGCCAGGAAGTGACCTCCTTTATTCACCTGGTTAGGCTGCTAGGAATGCTGTAAGCAAGGTATGAGGCTTGTTTTTCCAAGGGGCTTTATTGAGTCCATAAAGTCAACCTTAGTTCTTTAAAGATGTCTCTTCATATTTGATTCTATGCATATTCTCAAATACAACATTCCAGTCAAAGCATTGGTAACATAACCATTGTTTCCAGTTGTGTCTAAGGAGAACAGATTCTTACTGAACTTATTCAAATAACTATATTGCCTTGAAAGTAAGAAAACTCAGTAAGTTTCCAAATTCTGGAGAAATCAGGTAAAGAGAAAAAGTAAATGGTTATGTTCTGGTTAATTAGTTATACTTTACAAAATTGCTATAATTCATAGATAGCTTAGGAGAGAAAAGTTTCCTTAAATCTGGATAAAAGAAAACATTAAGGAACCAGCAATGTTTCAAAGAAGATGTTTTGAAAAATATAATTATCCTCATTAGTTCATTCATCTTCATGTTGTTGTTCTGCTTGAATCCAGTTTTTCCATTAGTTCTGGACATTCTTGCTCAGTTCAGTTTTATAATGGTAAAGTTATCAGAAACCTGTATTCTAGAGTAATTGTCAGATTCTTTTCGTGAGTCTTTCCAAAGATGAAGTGCTTTTGCAAAAACAATAGAGTAAATAATAACTGTCTGTAAATGGCAAAAGACTTACAAATGTCCATGGTTAAAGATCTGATGATAGTTCGCTATAATAGAATTGTCAACAAAATTTGGTTATTTCTGTGACATATAACATTTTATGGTAATTACTGGAATTATGACTGATGATATTATACCAAGATGTATTTTTAGGAATTTCACATGATTTCTAGATCACTTATATCAATAATATACATCCATACAATATAACCTAAGAAAGTTTATCATCATTTACCTAATAATATTCCCCATGTAATTTAACATACCAAATAAGCCTAATTAGTTTAACATTTCTCTTTTACAAGGTGAGAGACAAATCCTTTGAGATTTTTCAAGGACCTTCTGAGAAATCTCAGTTAGTTTGAGGTAAAAAAGATGCCATTTAGATTTGATTTTGAGAAAGTGTCAAAGGTTTGAACATTTGATTAAAAAGGATCAAAGATCATTATGAAATAATACTTTATATATTTAACCAAAGTGACAAAGAAGATGGTAAAGGCAAACACATAAGGTTACATAGTTCTGAACAAAACTTAGCTCTCTTAATATTGAGAAGACTGGGTTTTCTTAATTAATTAAAGACCTGATAAAGACAATGTGAAGTATAGTAAGTTATTTTGGTCAGACACAAAATCTTTGCTTTCCATGTAGATTATTAAAAGGCAAAGAAAAACCTTTCATAATTTTTTTTAATTTATTTTTATTTTTTTATTTTTTTTCCTTTCATAATTTCTTATCAAGAGCAGACCAATAATCCAGAAAAATTTTGTCCTTTTAGCATATGAAAGAAAATTTTTAGCTTTAGTTTTACATAAGTACACTATTGATATGATAGCTTGTTTTTAGAACCCTTATTATTTCTAGTAGTTTTAATTACATATATTAATTTGAATTCTTAACCCTTAGAATCCTTAATTTCTAGTAAAAACCAAGAAGTAAACAATATTAGACTGGAAAATTTATAAGTACATTTCATAATTTTTAGAAGTATATTCTTCCTCATAGTGAATTTTCCAGAGTGGCACAAAATATGTTTAATTATAGACTTAGATATCTGTCCCTCTATAAAAGGAAGCCAAAGGTAGATAAACCTATGTTTAATAATTAATATTTCAGTGTTTTATCTTATTTGAAAATGATTTAGATATTCAATGAATATCCATCATCTAGCTTTTCTCAGTATAACTTTAATGTTTTATCTTATCAAAAAGATTTAGGAAACTATTTTTAAATAGATATACCATAAAGTATAATTATTGTTAAAATGTTTACTTTTAATTTTCTGAGGATACTTGATTTTCAGTGTTACATTAGATTCAGATGTACAACATAGTGATTCCACATCTCTATACATTATCCTATGCTCACCATAAGTATAGCTACCATCTTTCACCATATAACACTCTTACAATATCATTGAGTATATTCCCTGTGTTGTGCCTTTTATTCCTATGACTTATTCATTCCATAGCTGGAAACCTGTTTATAAACATTTACTTACATCTGTTTAACTTACTTATTCTTAACAATTATGTTTAAATTAGTCATGAAAATTTTATGAGATATTATATAGCTAACCATTATATTAAGTTCTCTTTCTTGCTGATAAATTCTATAACAGAGACAACATGAACTTATTTGACTTTTAGTAAACCTAGATAGAATAAAAGTATATTTACATACATTAAAGTGCATGCACTTTAATTTTTTTTTAAAGACTTTATTTATTTATTTGAGAGAGAGAGAATGAGAGAGAGCACAGAGAGAGGGGAGGGTCAGAGGGAGAAGCAGACTCCCTGCCGAGCAGGGAGCCCGATGCGGGACTCGATCCCGGGACTCCAGGATCATGACCTGAGCCGAAGGCAGTCGCTTAACCAACTGAGCCACCCAGGCGCCCTAGAATAAAAGTATATTTAATACTGATAACTTTAAAGACATGCCTGTTTTAATTAAACCAACAAACAAATGAGCTTTTATTTACTGAAGATTATCCTAGTTCACATGAACTTGAAAAACATTTGGGTTGGTTTCTATACTTCTGAGGGTATACTTGATTTATATAAATTCTTGTTTGTCTTTAAGCCAATTAAATAGAGCTGTTTATAAATTAAGTTTGGCAATATCATCTGGAGGGTAGAAAAATATCACACATCTATAACATACATGTATAGACATTCACAAAAGATCTTACGTCTTTCATTTTAGCTTAGGGAAGAAGTCCTAAAAAAACCTTTCTGTCAGGCTTTGAATATAAACTTCCAATTTAGCCAACTTCTGAACATAGAGTTACCTTAAAAAAATCCTTTCAAGTATCTTGTCAGGATTCAACTGGGACAAATAATAAATATCCCTGGCAATACTGAACAACCCTTTGGATGCAAGAGTTGTCCCGAAAGAGGGTACAGAAGATGCTACCCCCTAAGATCCAGAACTGAAAATAATAGCCAAAAGAAAGAAAGATGTAGGCAATTCCCCTGAGAGTAGGCAATAGTTGGTAGGACACTAGATGCAAATCGAATGTGCCTTGCATTTCTGTTCAGCCATAGCTAGCCCTAAATGGGGTATAGCCCACATTTCTCTCTGGCTAAATTTGGGAGACTACCCAACCTGCGAATTGCCAAACCAAGCTCTCAGGACACAAAACAAGACAAAGAAGAAGGCAATGGCTGTCCACGGTAAAGACCAACAACCGATGACAAAGTATCTGAAAGCAAAGTCATGAATCACAGTTCAAAAATTTAATTCTTGCAGAAGTTTAATTCTGCAAATCTGAATTTGATAAGGAAGGGACACTGTAAAAGTTTACCTTTCTCTCTCTACCAGGCACTACAGGTATCTGTGAGAGCTGACTTTGGTAAGAATGCTCACCATTTGCTGGCTTCTGCCCATTTTTCTGGGATCCCATATGTAGGCTCTAGAACACATGGGTTGTCCCAGTGGGTATGATCATAGTCATCAGAGACTGTAGAGGAGGAAAAATAATATTCTCTCTTCATTTTATGGTGAGTGCTTGGCTGAGGACCATTTATCTCTAGAAGATCTCCAAAATGGATAAGCGTACTTAGGTTAAAAGTTCTCCATTGTAGCCATTGTAATTCAAGATTATTTTAGTAAGGTTAATGTGCTTGTTCATCCTTAAAATTTCATTCATCTGAGGCCTCACACTGGAGCCAGTCCAGCTTAAGTCAGTCTCAGTCTGACCCCACCCAGTCTGGTTTCTAAATCAGTCTGTCTGATGCTGGTCCACATCAGACTCAGTCCAGAAAAATAAATGCTCAAATAAAGTCTGAAAACTCATAATGCAAGGGCTGCAGAGCTAGGATCCAAGAAGGACTTACTCACAACCTCCAGAGTCAGCAAGAAAGCAGCAGGCTCAAGGGGCTCAACTGGTACCCTTGTGTGGTTGCTTGTTGTTCTTGGAGGCCTTTGGGAGTGGGTTTCTCCTTCAGATCCCATTTGTGACATCAGAACTGTTAAAAGATAAAGTAAGGCATATTAAAAACTTTAAGTATATTTGAGCAAAAATCAATTCGAATCAGACATCATCCAGTCTAGCAGATAGAAAAGAGTTCAGAGGAGCTGTACAAAATGAAAGACTTTTATGGGCAGAAGGGAGCAGGAACAAGGAAGTTATACTAGCAAAAAAGCATGTTGGTTATTGCAAGCTTACTTCCTTTATAAAGGATGGCAGTGTTTTATTAGGCAGATTACCTAACTAGTGCTGTAACGGTAATTCCTGATTGTTTAAAAATTCCATTTTTCTTTTTATTATTATTATTATTATTATTATTATTATTATTATTATTATTATTTTAATTATTTTCTTGAGAGCCAAAACTGTAATTCTCACTTTGGTAACATGGACTTAGCATAAGTGACTCCATTCTGGGCCTGTTGTCTTATTTTTTAATAACTCAAAATTCTATAGAATACAGAGAAGAGAACTAATAAATCATGACTAAAAGCATGAAACCCACAAATAATGGACAAATTTAACAATAAGGATTTTTATTGTTCAGAATTAAAGTACAATAATAAATGTTTCACTCTCCTGTACTAACTCCATATCTTGAACACATTTTTTTTGTTTGTTTTACCTATCACCTATCATGTTGTATTGAAATTATTTTTTGATGCGTATTTGTCCAGGAGAATTTGTTTCTCAAAAAAGGAACCATTCTATACATGACTGTACTTCATACCATCACATAGAATTCCTACCATATATAGTTTTATAAAATATGGTTTCTGTGAATCTCTACAGATAGTACCACCAAGTTATCTAAACTGACATATAGTTAATATTTGGAAATAACGGCCACCTGGGTGGCTCAGTCGGTTAAGCATCTGCCTCCAGCTCAGGTCATGACCCAGGGCCCTGGGATCGAGCCCCCCATCGGGCTACCTGCTAGTAGGGAGCCTGCTTCCCCCTCTCCCTCTGCCTGCTGCTCCCCCTGCTTGAGCTCTCTCTCTCTCTCTGTCAGATAAATAAAATCTTTAAAAAATATATTTGGAAAGAAATAGTAACTAACAAGTTAGTAATATTTTTACATGGGAAGCCAGAATTCTCAAAGATGCCTAAATCCCCATCAGAGGCTATCCCTCATTTAAACTATGTAGATTAGAATTGGCAAAGGGAAATAACAGCTTTTTTTCTCTGTTGGAGGGCATCTTTTATTTGTTTTTCATATTGTCCTCATCTTTCCCTCACTGTTGTTCCTTTGCTGGCCAGATGATCACATCCAGCCTTTCTATAGGCTGTTCTTATCTGGTTAGTTAGTTCAGTTTTGATTATTCTTCCCACCCAATTCATCTTTTTAATTTTTTTAGAGCATATTGTGGTCTCCCTCTAGTGGGGAACCTGTCAACTCGAAAAAGAAAAAAAAATTATGTGCATTCTAAAGCCAAGCAGTCTGGCCATACTTCCATATTTGTCTACCTTGTGAATTTTTATTCACCTATTAGACTTCTGTTCTGTATCCACAAAAGCCAAACCACATCTTACCCAAAATAGTTAATCACTTCCTTTTCTCTACTAGTTCTGTACTTTGCACAATTTCTATTATTGTGCATTTCCTACTATGATGTAATTACTTCTAGGCTTATCTGACCTGCTTCACTGTGTCTTAAGGAGAGAGACTACTTTTTAATCTTGGTTGAGCATCATGTATATATGCATATCAAGAATTTCTAGAATCTTAATTTAATGGAATATGACTGTGGGCCTTTGAAATCTTTCACTTCCATCTGGAGTTCCTGGAGATATCTGGAATTTGTGACAGACACTGTTACCACAAATTTCCTGAATATTTAGGAATGATATGTAAGCAGAAGGGGCTACAAAGCTTCTTGGACAGGACCTCTATTTTCAACATTAACCTCAGTCCTTTCAAGGACCCCTTAGGCCAATCTATTATCTGTTGCACAGTCCCAGCTAGATGCTTTATCTCTGGGTATTTTTGGATATCAACTGCTCACCTGTTAGATTTCAAAAAGGTCAGAGATGATTCTGCTGTTTCTCTTCTCTGCTCCTTATGAGTCTCTCTACCTCTCCCACCCTTTTCTCTTCCCCTCCCCCTCCTCTTTTTTTTTTTCCTCCTCTCGCCCAACTTCTCTTTATCTATTTTAACCTTTTCCTACAGGAGTCCTTGTAGGAAGCCTCTATTTTCCAAGCAATCAGTTGCTCCAGGGCCCTTCATGTCTCTAAGAGTTGTCAAGTTAGGACCCACTCAGTGTATATTGATAGTTTGCACATATGTAGACACCCCCTCCTGAAGAAACTATCACCCTAGGGAAAGAAGCTACAGAGCTTCTTACTAAGTAAGTCCTAAGATTTTATCAGACTGTAATTGCTTGCACATCTCTTGTCTATTCTTCACTCTGGTGCCCATTGTGTGGCCACTCTCCTATATCTGTGTGCACCCCCCCGCATTCTGGGAGATCATCCCACTCTTGAGCCCAAATGCTCAGTTAGTTAATTGCCTCCTGCAGAGACTAATAACCTGCCTTACTGGCTCCAGCCAGCCAGCCTCTGCCCAATGTTCGACACATGGGATCTGGGTACTCCATGGATAAATATTCAGAATTGACATCTATGTGGAAAGTGACCCTAAGATAAAGATGGAGTAAGGTTGCCAAGTTTGAATTTTAAAATTTTAATTTTAGATAAACAGATTTGGGATACACTTATACAAAAACAAAACAAACAAAAACAAAAAAGCCCTGACTGTTGTTTATATGAAATTCAAATGAAACTGGGCATCCTGTATTTTATCTGGCAACCTTAATCTGGGGTCAGGTGCAATAGGAATTTATAAGTCATGTTAAGATTTTATTCCTTAACATAAGAAAAATGAAAAATGACAATGTTTTAAAACAAGTTTTATGAATCAAGTTTGTATTTTATTGACCGATGAGTCCATGAGGATACCAGAATTGTCCACTGATCAAGCAAATCCAAGTTTGTTGCACTGTTGTAAGGAAGGCCACAACCATGACAACACTGTCTTAGCATCTTCTCAGAACATGAAAATAAAAGAAGGGAGTGCATATTATGAGGTTTTTGGAATCTGTTTTGAGGCAGGTCTTTCATTATTGGTGCCTACATGATTTAGATTGGGCAAAGTTCAGAACACACAGATGCCATGCACCCCAAGTTGCCACAACTGTGGCTGTGCACTGTGCCCCTGGCAGCCACTGGATTGTGGGAGATCTGGCCTATGACTAGTGGCTCAGTGCAAATTTTGCCAACACTGCCAGTCTGATCCCTTCTGCAGTCAGGCTCCCTCAGAGCCAGCCCGCCTGGGTCTCACTAACATCACAGAGAGAAAGCAAAGCACCCAACAGGCAAAGAATCAGTTCAGATGTCTGGACTGAAAGGACAAGTGACTCAGACACAATAGCAGGACACAGGCACCACACACACATAGGAGAATCCCATGAAGTGCCATGTTCTGGTGAACAGGGGACACTGCACTGCAGGGTATTACAGGTCCTCTTCTTCATGGAGCCACTACTTTCAAGAGCAGAAGACATAGCTGACTTTCCTAACAAAAAGAAATAGACACAAAACAGTAGACAAAATGAGGAGACAGAGAAATATATCTCAATGAAAGAAAAGGACAAAATCACAGCAGGAGATTGAAGAAAAAGAGAAATAGATAATATGCCTGATAGAGAATTTAAAGAAATAACCATAAGATACTCACTGGACTTCAGAGAAGCATGGAGGACATCATTGAAAAACAGGACAAGGAGATAAAAAAAATAACATCAGAAATCAATAACTCAATAAATGAAATTAAAATAAAATAGATGGAACAAATAGCAGGCTACAAGAATCACGAGAATATATCAGTGACCTGGAGGATAGAGTAATGGAAAGCAATCAGTCTCAGCTGAACAGAAGAGAGACACATATTGCATAATGAGAATAGACGTAGAGAGATCAGTGACTCAATCAAGCATAATAACATTTGCGTTATAGGGATCCCAGAAAGAAAAGAGAAAGAAGGGGGGCAGAAAATGTATTTGAAGAAATAATAGTTAAAAATTCCTGAATCTAGGGAGGGAAACAGATCCAGGTTCAGGAGGCATAGAGATCCCCAAAAAAATTCAACCCAAGGAGGTCCACACCAAGGTACATAGTAATTAAAATGGCAAAAATAGTACAAAGGAAGAATTTTTAAGGTTACAAGAGAAAACAATATAGTTACATAGAAAGAAAACCACATAAGGCTTTCAGCTTATTTTTCAGCAGAAACTTTGCAAGCCAGAAGGGAGGGGCATGAGATGTATACAACGTGCTGAAAGGAAAAACTCTGTAGCCAAGAATACTCTATCCATCGAGGCTATCATTCAGAATAGAGGAGAGATAAAGTGTTCCCCAGACAAACAAAAGTTAAAAGAATTCATGACCAGTAAACCATCTCTGTAGGATACTGTCTTAGTATCCTCTCAGAAGAGGAAAATCAAAGGGAGTGCATACTTACAAGTTTTTTGGAATCTGGTTTGAGGCAGGTTTTTCATTATTGGTGCTTGCATGATTGAGTTTGGACAAAGTTCCCTGTTCACAGATGCAGAATGTTAAGGGGGACTCTGTGAGTGGAAAACAAAATCCATAAGTAAGAGTATGAAAAATAAGCACAAAAGCAAAAAAATAAGTATATCTGTAAAAATCAGTCAAGCACAAAATAAAAGGATGCAAAATATGAACCAAATACAGGAAATGTGGAGGTGAGAGGAGTAAAGAATGAGTTTAAAATTAATATAGACTACAATATGCAGATGTTACTTGTAGAATGAATGGTAACCACAAAGGAAAAAATAGGAATAGATATGCAAAAAATAGAGTAAGGAATTCAAGTATATCACTAAAGAAAACCAGCAAACCATTAAAGAGAGAAAAAGAAGAAAGGATATGAAAAAAACAACAACCATGAAACAAGTAACAAAATGGCAATAAATACATATCTATTAATACTTGCTTTGAATGTAAATAGACTTAATGCTCCAATCAAAAGACATAGGGAGACAGAGTGGATAAAGAAACAAGACCCATGCATATGCTGTTTATAAGAGGCTCATTTCTGACCTGAAGACACTTGCAGATTGAAAGTGAGGGGATGGGGAAATATATATCATGCAAATGAATGTCAAAAGAAAGGCAGACTAGCAATATCATTATTGGACAAAATACACTTTAAAATGAAGACTGTAGCAAAAGAGAAAAGAAGGATAACATATAATAATAAAGGGAATGATCTAACATTTTCAAGTGCACATGGAACATTCTCCAGAATAGATCACATATTAGCTCACAAAACCAGCCTCAACAAATTAAAAAAAACCGAAGTCATACCATGCATCTTTTCTGGCCACAATGCTATGAACTAGAAGTCAACCAACCATGAAAAAAAATCTGTAAAGACCACAAAGGCATGATGTTAAACAACATGCCACTAAACAATGAATGGGTCAACCAAGAAATCAAAGAAAAAATCAAAAAGTACATGGAAATAAAAATGAAAACACAATGGTCCAAATCCTTCTGGATGCAACAAAAGCAGTTTTGTTTTGTTTTGTTTTGCCTATCACAATAAAGTTTATTATGAAAACAGGCTGGTGTGGGGACAAGGGGACAGACAAGTACATTTAGGTTGGGTGGTTCAGGTGAAGTAGTGTGGCTTCTTCACATTGATGCCATACTCATTGAGGGCAGGGGAAAAGCAGTTTTAAGAGAGAAGTTTCTGGCAATACAGGCCTAACTCAAGAAGGAAGAAAAATCTCAAAACCCTCACCTTGTACCTAAAGGAGCCAAACAACAACAACAACAACAACAAACAACCATAACCTAAACAGCAGAAGGAAAGAAATAATAAAGACAAGCATAGAAATAAATGATATCAAAACTAAAAAATAATAGAACAGATCAATGAAACCAGGAGTTGTTTCTTTGAAAATTTCAACAAAATTATTAAGCCAATAGCCAGACTCATTTAAAGGAGAGAGAGAGAGAGAGAGAGAGAGAGAGAGAGAGAGAGAGAGAAAGGACTCAAATAAAGAAAATCATCAGTGAAAGAGGAGAAATAACCAACACCACAGATACACAAACAATTATAAGAGAATATTATGAAAAACTATATGGTAACAAATTAGACAACCTAGAAGAAATGGATAGATTCCTAGAAACATATAACCCACCAAAACTGTACCAGGAAGAAATAGAAAATTTTAACAGACCGATTACTGGCAAAAACATTGACTCAGTAATCAAAAAACTCCTAGCAAATAAAATTCCAGGACCAGGTGGCTACACAGGCAAATTCTTACATATTTTTCTCAAATCATTCCAAACAAAAAAAAATGAAATCTTCCAAATTCATTCTGTGAGGTGAATATAACCCTGATACCCACCAAAACCAGAGATAGACACCACAAAAAAAAAAAAAAAAAAAAAAAAAAAGGAGAACTATAGGCCAGTATCTCTGAGGAACAGAGATGCAAAAATCCTCAACAAAATGCTAGCAAACCAAATCCAACAGTACATTTAAAAAAATCATTCAACACAGTAAAGTGTAATTTATTCCTGGGACATGAGGTGGTTTAGTATTCACAAATTTATCAACATGATGTATCACATCAATAAGAGAAAGGATAAGAACCATAAGATCATTTGAGGCGATGCAGAGAAAGCATTTGGCCAAGTACACTTCCATTTATGATAAGACTCCTACAATAGCTGTAGACGGAATGTACCTCAACATAATAAAGGATATATATGAAAAACTCATAGCTAATATCACACCTGATGGGGGAAAAACTGAGAGCTTTCCCCTTAAAGTCAGGAAGAAGACATGGATGTCCACTGTCACCACTATTATTCAACATAGTACTGGACGTCCTAGCCATGGCAATCAGACTACACAAAGAAATAAAAGCATCCAAATCCATAGGGAAGAAGTAAAAATTTGACTATCTGTAGATGACAAGATACTAGATGAAAAGACAAAAGACCACCAAAAAACTAGTAGAACTGATAGGTGAGTTCATAAAATTCCCAGGATACAAAATCGGTGTGCAGAAGTGTATTGCATTTCTATACACCAATAATGATGCAGCAGAAAGAGAAATTAAGGAAACAGTTCCATTTACGATTGCACCAAAAATAGTAAGATACCAAAGAATAAACCTAACCAAAGAGGTGAAAGACCTGTACTCTGAAAACTATAAAACACTGATGAAAGAAATTGAAGAGGACACAAAGAAATGGAAATATAGTCCAAACTCCTGGATCGGAAGAACAAATATTGTTAACATGTATATACTACCCAAAGCAATATACACATTTAATGTAATCCCTGTCAAAATGCCAACAGCATTTTTCACAGAGTAGACCAAAAAATCCTAAAATTTCTACAGAAGCACAAAAGATCCCGAATAGCCAAAGCAATCTTGAAAAAGAAATGTAAAGCTGGAGATATCACAATTCCAGACTTCAAGTTATATTACAACCCTGTAGTGATAAAAAAATATATGGTACTGGCATGAAAATAGACACATAGATCAATAGA
Organism: Mirounga leonina; assembly: GCF_011800145.1. Taxonomy (NCBI): domain Eukaryota; kingdom Metazoa; phylum Chordata; class Mammalia; order Carnivora; family Phocidae; genus Mirounga; species Mirounga leonina. The sequence goes on along the minus strand of NW_023270513.1, from coordinate 119,527 downwards.
AAAGAACAGAAAACCCAGAAATGAACCCACAACTATATGGTCAATTAATATTAGACAAAGCAGGAAAGAATATCCACTGGGAAAAAGACAGTGTCTTCAACAGGTGGTGTTGGCAAACTGGACAGCAACATGCAAAAGAATAAAACCAGACCACTTTCTTACACCATACACAAAAATTAATTAAAAAATGGATTAAAGACCTAAATATGAGACCTGAAACCATAAAAATCCTAGAGGAGAACACAGGGAGTAACCTGTTTGTTAATTATTTCTCCTCTCACTTGTGATTTTATTTATTTGGGCCCTTTCACAATTCTTTTTGGTATGTCTGGTTAGAGGTTTATCAATTTCGTTTATCTTAAAAAAAATAAAAAACAGCTCCTGATTCATTTATTTGTTCTATTGTTTTTGGTTTTGTTGTTATTGTTTGTTTGTTTTTAGTTTCTATATCATTTATTTCTGTTTGAATCTTTATTATTTCTTTCCTTCCACTGGATTTAGAATTCATTTGTTTTTCTTTTTCTAGCTCCTTTAGTTGTAAGGGTGGGTTGAGATTTTTCTTGCTTCTTGAGGTAGTCTTGTATTGCTTTACTCTTCCATTTTAGGACTGCTTTTGTTGCATCCCAAAGGTTTTGGACAGTTGTGTTTTCATTTTCATTTGTGTTCCATGTATTATTTCTTTAAAAAATTTTTTTCTTTCTTTCTTTCTTTTTTTTTTTTTTTTTAGAGAGAGAGCTTGCATGCAAGTCGGGGGTGGGTGGAGGGTAGGAGGGGCAGAAGGAGAGAGAGAATCTTAAGCAGGCTCCATGACCAACACTGAGCACAAGGTAGGGCTGAATCTCATAACCCTGGGATCATGACCTGAGCCAAAATCAAGAGTAGGACACTGAACCAACTGAGCCATCCAGGCACCCCTGTATTTTCTTCTTTCTTATTTGATTTCTTGGTTGACCCATTCATTATTTAGTAGCATGTTTAACCTCCATGTATTTGTGGTGTTTCTAAAATGTTCTTGTGGTTGACTTCTAGTTTCATAGTGTTGGGGTCAGAAAAGGAGTATGGTATGATTTCAGTCTTTTTGTATTTGCCAAAACTTGTTTCATGACATAATATGTGATCTATTGTGGACAGTGTTCTATGTGCACTTGAATGTGTATTCTGCTGTTTTAGGATAGAATGTTTGGAATATATCTGTTAAGTCCATTTAGTGCACTGTGTCATACAAAGCCATTGTTTCCTTGTTGATTTTCTGCTTAGATGATCTGTCCATTGCTGTGAGTGGGATCTTAAAGTCCCCTACTGTTATTGTATTATTATCAGTGAGTTTCTTTATGTTTGCTATTAATTGTTTTATGTATTCGTGAGGTCAATTGTTGGGTGCATAAATATTTACAGTTGTTATATCTTGGTGAATTTTCCCTGTTATGATTTTATAGTACCCTGTCTCATTACAGTCTTTGTTTTAAAGTCTATTTTGTCTGATTAAGTATTGCTACTCTGACTTAATTTTGACATTCTTTTGCATGAGAAATATTTCTCCATCCCCTCATTTTCAGTCTGCAGGTATCTTTAGAGATAAATTGAGTCTCTTATAGTCAGCATATAGATGGCTCTTTTTTTTAATCCATTCTGATACTCTCTGTCTTTTGATTGGAGAGCTTAGTCCATTAACTAATTCAAAGTAATTCTTGATAGATATGTATTTTTTGCCATTTTATTACTTGTTTTGTAATTAGATCTGGAGATTTCTCTGAATCTTTCTTGTCTTTGTCACTTTTGGTCTCTTCTTTGCACTCAAGGAATCCCCTTTAATATTTCTTGCAGGGCTGGTTTGGTGGTCAGGAACTCATTTAGTTTTTGTTTTGTTTTGTCTGGGGAACTCTTTATCTCTCCTTCTGTTCTAAATGATAGCCTTGCTGGATAGAGTATTCTTGGCTGCAGATTTTTCCATTCAGTAGTTTACATATATCATGGCCCTCTCTTCTGGCTTGCCAAATTTCTGTTGAGAGAGCTGCAGCTACCATATTGGTCTTCCCTTATATATTAGGGACTTCTTTTGTCTTTCTGCTTTTTAAATTTTTTTCTTCGTCACTCTATTTTGCAAATTTAATTACAATCTATCTTGGTATTGGCCTACTTTTGTGGATATTGATGGGAGTTGTCTGTGCCTCCTGGATCTGGATGTCTGTTTCCCCAGATTAGGGAAGTTTTTGGCTATGATTTCCTCAAATTTTCTGACCCCTTTTCAGTCTCTTCTTCTTGGACTGCTAAAATACAGATGTTATTACATTTGATGGAGTCACTGAGTTCCTTAAGTCTATTCTTGTGTTCCATAATTCCTCTTTCTTTTGTTCAGCTTCATTATGTTCCATTTCTTTGGCCTGTATATCCCTTATTTGTTCTTCTGCTTCTTCCAGTGTTGTGTTCATTGCATTGTCTGTTTCCAATTTCAGTTACTGCATTTTTCATTTCTGACTGATTCTTCTTTAACTCTTTTATCTTTGTGGTAAAGTTCTCCCTGAAGTCTTCCATTCTTTTCTCAAGTCCAGTGAGTATCCTTATGATTGTTCCTTTAAATTCTCCATCAGATGTGTTACTTATACTTGTTCCACTTAGATCTCTAGCCTCAACCTTATCTTGTTTCATTTGGAATAAATCCCTCCGGCTTCACATTTTGTCTCTCTGCCTTCTTCTGTGTGTAAGCAAGGCCTGTTATTTTTCCTGTTCCTACAAGAAATGATTTTATGAAGAAGAGGTCATATAGTGTTCATGGCCTGGCACTTCACAGAGTGTCTACCGTGTGTTCTGTGTGTGCTCTGATGTTGTAACTGCTCTATCCTTCAGGCCAGTCATCTGCAGAGGCTCTCCTTGCCTACAGTGGGCAGTGTTTGGTTTGGATGTGGCCAGTGTTAACTAGGTGTGCTATGGTCAGCTTGTGTCATGAAATCTGACACCACTTCTATTAGAACTGAAGCCCTGTTGCACTCTCTGATCCAGAGTCATGCTGTGGGCAGGGTTTTGTACTGATCTGGGGGAGGTGCCCCACAGTGCTGGAACTAAAGGAAGCATGACTGAGAAGGGCAGTTCCACTGGAGCACAGGGGAGTGATGTTTGATGTAAGCTAGTTAGGCAGCTAGTGTTGGTGCTGTACTGCTTCCCACAGGTGGCTCTGTGTTTATGCTGAGGTTCAGGGAAGGGAAATGGTGCTGGCATTCCCCTGTCTCAGGATAGGCATTTCTGTGAATGCTGCCTATCAGAGATGTGCTGAGAATAATCTCCTTCCTGTATACCCAGAATTCTTCAGATCACTGTTTCCTTGCTCTCTGCCCCCAGGTTGTTTGCCTGCCTTCTCTCCAAGAGCAGGACAGTGCCCTCCAGGCTCACATCAGCAAAACCCACTGTCCTTTAAAATTCCAGGCTTTACATCAAAAGGAATGAGATCTTGCCATTTGCAACGATGTGGATGGAACTGGAGGGTATTATGCTGAGCGAAATAAGTCAAACAGAGAAAGACATGTATCATATGACCTCACTGATATGAGGAATTCTTAATCTCAGGAAACAAACTGAGGGTTGCTGGAGTGGGGGGTGGGGTGGGAGGGATGGGGTGACTGGGTGATAGACACTGGGGAGGGTATGTGCTCTGGTAAGCACTGTGAATTGTGCAAGACTGTTGAATCTCAGATCTGTACCTCTGAAACAGATAATGCAATATATGTTAAGGGAAAAAAAAGGAGAAGAAGAAGAAAAAGATAGCAGGAGGGCAAGAATGAAGGGGGGGAAATCGGAGGGGTAGACGAACCATGAGAGACGATGGACTCTGAAAAACAAACTGAGGGCTCTAGAGGGGAGGGGGTGGGAGGATGGGTTAGCTTGGTGATGGGTATTGAGGAGGGCACGTTCTGCATGGAGCACTGGGTGTTATGCACAAACAATGAATCATGGAACACTACATCTAAAACTAATGATGTAATGTATGGGGATTAACATAACAATAAAAAAACAAACAAAAAATCCTCCAGGCTTTAAGCTCCACTGGTGGCAAGAACTCAGAAACTTCATCTCCTCTCATTGTCCAAGCCAATGACTTTGGAGAAATGTTCTACTTGTGCATTCCTGGGTGCTCTCTCTCACTTGCTCTGCTCTGCAACCATGGCTCCCTCCCTTCCAGAGTGCCTGTGATCACTTTTCTCCCTAAGCCATGTTTCTGCACTTCCTACCTTCTTTGGTGTGGCCTCTTTTCTCCCTTCAGTTGTAGAGTTTGTTCTGTCAGTCTTCAGGTCAAGTTCTGGGTTATTTAGGATGATTTGATAATTGTCTACTTGTATTCATGGATAGTTGGGAGCCTAGGGTCCTCCTATTCTGTTGCCATTTTACTCTGTCTCCAGGTACATTTTAAATTCATGTGTCTTTGCTATGTCTCAGGCAGAGTTATTTAGGGTGCTGTCTTTTTAAGGGTGTGGTCTTGGTTTCCCGTAGCCCTCTGTCTCTCTGAGTTAAGGCCCACTGATTTCTAACGTTCCTGCACTAAGCCCCACTAAGTATCAAAGCCACACATTTTGGGGACTCATCTTCCCATTGTAGGTCCCCAGGCCTGGGGATGCCTAGTGTGTTTGATACCCTCCCTTCTCTGTGCTTTTCATGCCCCTCCTGTTTGTGGCTAATCATGCTGGGAGTTTGGTTCCCAACCTTTTCTACAGCCCTCCTACCCTTTTTGGTGTGGCCTTCTCTTTACAACTAGCTGTGGAAAATCTGTTCTGCTAGTCTTCAGGTTATTTTCAGAGTTAGGTGAAATGTAGTTCTTGCCTCAGTAACTCTGTGGGATGAAGTGAGCTCACGATCCTCCTACTCTACCATATACCCTGCACTCTCATTTTCTTCTTCTTTTTTTTAATCTTCTATAAGTATTTTCTTTGTGGTTACCATGAGGCTTTTATAAAACATCTTAAAGTTTTAAAAGTGTACTTGAAGCTGAAAATAAAAATCAATCCATAGGGCGCCTGGGTGGCTCAGTTGGTTAAGCGACTGCCTTCGGCTCAGGTCATGGTCCTGGAGTCCTGGGATCGAGTCCCACATCGGGCTCCCGGCTCGGCAGGGAGCCTGCTTCTCCCTCTGACCCTCTCCCCTCTCATGCTGTTTCTCTCTCTCTCTCTCAAATAAATAAATAAATAAAATCTTAAAAAAAAAAACAATCCATAAAAAACTTTATACTTTTGCTTCTTTACCCCACAGTTTGTTATTGATATGACAACTGACATCTTTTTATATTGTATATCATTAATAAATTTTTTAATTATAGTGTTTCTTAATTTTTTGTCTTTTAACTTTTATACTAAAAAGTTAGACACCACCAATAAAGTATTATGGAATTCTTTTTTTCTTTCTTGAGGCTGAGAAGTATCTTTTTTTCATTTTTATTTAAATAGTAGTTCTGTAATATATGGTGCAATATTGGTTTCAGTAGTAGAATTCAGTGATTTATCACTTACATACTACACCCAGTGCTCATCACAACAAGTGTCCTCTTTAATACCCATCACCCATCTAGCCCTTCCCCCACCCATATCCCTCCATCACCCCTCAGTTTATTCTATGTCATTAAGAGTCTCTTAGGGTTTGTTTCCCTCTCTCTCTTTTTTTTCTTTTTCCCCCTTCCCATATATTCATCTGTTTTGTTTCTTAAAGTCCACATATGGCATTTATCTTTCTCTGACTGACTTATTTTGCTTAGCATAATACACTCTAGCTCCAGCCACGTCATTGCAAATGGCAAGATTTCGTTCTTTTTTATGACTGAGTAATATTCCACTATATATAATATATACCACTTCTTCTTTATCCATTTATCAACTGATAGACATTTGGGCTCTCTACATAGTTTGGCTATTGTTGATAATGCTGCTATAAACATTGTGGTGCGTGTACCCCTTTGAATCTGTATTTTTGTATCCTTTGGGTATCCCTAGTAGTACAATTGTTTGATCATATGGTAGTTCTACTTATAACATTTAAGGAATCTCCATATTGTTCTCCAGAGTAGCGGTACCAGTTTGCATTCCCACCAACAGTGTAAGAGTGTTCCCCTTTCTCTGCATCCTTGTCAACACATGTTGTTTCTTATGTTGTTGATTTTAGCCATTCTGACAGGTGTGAGGTGATATTTCATTGTAGTTTTGATTTGTATTTCCCTTATGATGAGTGATGTTGAGCGTCTTTTCATGTCTGTTACCCATCTAGAAGTCTTCTTGGAAAAAAATGTCTATTCATATCTTCTGCCTATTTTTTTAACTGTATTATTTGTTTTTGGGGGGTTGAGTTTGATAAGTTATTTAGAGATTTTAGATACTAACCCTTTATCAGATATGTCATCTGCAAATATTTTCTCCCATCCCATAGGCTGCTTTATAGTTTTCTTGATTGTTTCCTTCACTGTGCAAAATCTTTTTATCTTGATGAAATCCCAATATTTCATTTTTGCTTTTGTTTCCCTTGCCTCTGGCGGTGTGTCTAGTAAGAAGTTGCTACAGCTGAGGTCAAAGAGATTGCTGCCTGTGTCATCCTCTAGGATGATGGATTCCTGTCTCACATTTAGGTTTTTCATCCATTTTGAGTTTATTTTTGTGTATAGTGTAAGAAAGTGGTCCAGTTGCATTCCTTTGTGTGTCGCTGTCCAGTTTTCCCAACACCATTTGTTGAAGAGTCTCGCTTTTGCCCACCAGATATTCTTTCTTGCTTTCTCAAAGATTAATTGACCATATAGTTGTGGGTTTTGTGCCAGTACTATTCTGTCTTGATGAGTACAGCTTCGTAATATAATTTGAATTTCGGAATTGTGACACCTCCAGCTTGCTTTTCTTTTTCAAGATCGCTTTGGCTAATTGGGGTCTTTTGTGGTTCCATACACATTTTAAGATGGTTTATTCTAGTTATGTGAATAATGCTGTTATTTTGATAGGGATTGCATTAAATGTATAGCTCATTTTGGGTAATATAGATTTTTCACAATATTTGTTCTTCCAGTCCATGAGCATGGAATGTTTTTCCCTTTCTTTGTTTCATCTTCAGTTTCTTTCATCAGTGTTTTATAGTTTTCAGAGTACCGATCTTTTACCCCTTAGGTTAGGTTTCTTCCTAGGTATCTTATGGGTTTTGGTGCAATTGTAAATGGGATTAATTCCTTGATTTCTCTTTCAGCTGTTTCATTATTGGTGTGTAGAAATGCTGTATTTTGTCAAATGCTTTTTCTGCGTCTATTTAAAGGTTCAAATGGTTCTCATCCTTTCTTTTATTAATGTGGTGTAACATGTTGGGAATTGATTTGCAAATATTGAACCAGCCTTGTAGCTCAGGAATAAATCCCACTTGATCGTGGTGAATAATTCTTTTAATGTACTGTTGGATTCGATTTGCTAGTGTCTTGTTGAGAACTTTTTACATCCATGTTCATTGGGGATATTGGCCTGTAGTTCTTTTCAGCTGGGTCTTTGTTTTTGAAATCAAAGTAATGATGACTTCGTAGAATGAGTTTGGACGTTTTCCTTCCATTTCTATTTTTTGGAACAGTTTGAGAATAGGTGTTACTCTTCATTAAATCTCTGGTAGAATTTCCCTAAGAAGGCATGTGGCCCTGGACTTTTGTTTGTCGGGAGATTTTTGATCACTGATTCAATTTCTTTGTTGGTTATGGGTCTGTTAAAGTTTCCATTTCTTCCTGTTTCAGTTTTGGTAGGTTGTATGTTTCTAGGAATTTGTCCATTTCTTCCAGAGTGCCCAGTTTGTTGGCATATATTTTTTCATAATACTCTCTTATAATTGTTTGTATTTCTGTGGTGTTGGTTCTGATCTCTCCTCTGTCTTTCATGATTTTATTTGGGTCCTTTCTCTTTTGTTTTTGATACATCTGGCTATGTGTTTATCAATCTTGTTAATTTTTTCAAAGAACCAGCTTTCAGTTTCATTGATCTATTTTACTGGGGGTTTTTGTTTGTTTGTTTGTTTCTGTATCATTTATTTCTGCTCTAATATTTACTACTTCCCTTCTTCTGTTGGCTTTAAGCTTTATTTGCTCTTCCTTTTCTAGCTCCTTTAGGTGTAAGGTTAGGTTGTGTATTTGAGACTTCACTTACCTCTTGAGGTAGGCCTTTATTGCAATATACTTCTCTCTTAGGACTGCCTTTGCTGCATCACAAAGGTTTTGGACTGTCATGTTTTCATTTTCATTTGCTTCCATGTACTTTTTTATTTTTTCTTTAATTTCATGATTAACCCATTGATTCTTTAGTACAATGTTCTTTAACCTCCATGTATTTGTAGTCTCTTCGTATTTTTTCTTTTGGTTGACTTCAGGTTTCATAGCGTTGTGGCCTGAAAATATGCATGGTATGATTTCTACCTTTTTGTGTTTGTTGATGATGGTTTTGTAACTCAGTATGTGATCTATTCTGGAGAATGTTCCATGTGCACTCAAAAAGAATGTGTGTTTTGCTGCTTTCTGAGGAAATGCTCTGAATATATTCTTCAAGTCCATCTGGTCCAGTGTGTCATTCAAAGCCATTGTTTCCTTGTTGATTTTCTGCTTCAAAGATCTGTCCATTGCTGTAAGTGAGGTATTCAAGTCCTCTACTAATATTGTATTATTGTCAGTGAGTTTCTTTATGTTTGTTATTAATTGATTTACATATTTGTGTGCTCCCTTGTTAGAGGCATAAATATTTACAATTGTTAGATCTTCTGGAAGGATAGACCCCTTCATTATGATATAATGCCCTTCTTCATCTGTTGTTACAGTCTTTATTTTTAAAAAGTGCAGAAATTTGTTTTAAAATCGAGTATGTCCAGTAGAAATATGGCTACTCTGGCTTTCTTTTGACATCCATTAGCATGATTGATGGTTCTCCATCTCCTCACTTTCAATCTGCGGGTGTCTTTAGGTCTAAAATGTGTCTCTTGTAGGCAGCTTATAGATGGATCTTGTTCATTATTTTTTCCATTTTGAATCCCTATTTCTTTTGATTGGAGCATTTAGTCCATTTACATTCAAAGTGATTATTGTAAGCTATGAATTTAGTGCCATTGTGTTACCTGTAAAGTTGGTGTTTCTGGTGATGTTCTCTCTCCCTTTATAGTCTTTGTTGCTTTTGGGTTTTTATTCCCCCACTTAAAGAATCCCCCTTAATATTTCTTGCAGGACTAGTTTAGTGGTCACAAATTCCTTTAGTTTTTGTTTGTCTGGGAAACTCTTTATCTCTCATTCTATTCTGAATGACAGCCTTGTTGGATGAAGTCTTCTTGGCTGAATATTTCTCCCAATCAGCACATTGAATATATCCTGCCATTCTCTTTTGGCCTGCCAAGTTTCTGTGGAGAGATCTGCTGCAAACCTGATTTGTCTTCCCTTGTAGGTTAAGGACTTTTTCCCCTTGTTGCATTCAGGATTCCTTCCTTGTCTGTGCATTTTGTGAATTTGACTATGATATACTTTGGCAATGGCTCACCTTTTTTGAATTTAATCGGAATTTTTGTGTTTCTTGGATTTTGATGTCTGTTTCCTTCCCCAGATTAGGAAAGTTTTCAGCTATAATTTGCTAGAATAAACCTTCTACCCCTTTATATCTCTCTTCATCTTCTGGGACTCCAGAATGCAATGGAATATTATTCCATTTTAATAAGTTGCTAAGTTCCCTAAGTCTGTACCTTCCTGATCCATTACCTTTGTTTCCCTCTTCTTTTTAGCTTCATCTTTTTTTCACAATTTTATCTTTTATATCACTGAGTCATTCCTCCGCTTTGTCCATCCTCATTGTTCTGACATCCATTCAGGTTTGCATCCAGGTTATAGCCTTTTTAATTTCAACCTGACTAGATTTAACTCCTTTATCTCTGCAGTAAGGGATTCTCTAGTGTCCTCTATGTTTTTTTCAAGCCCAGGTAGTATCCTTATAATTGTTGTTTTAAATTGTAGTTCAGACATCTTACTTAATCTGTATTGATTAAAGCTATGGCTATCATTCTTCCTGTTCTTTCTTTTGGGGTGAATTCTCCATCTTGTCATTTTGGAAGTCAAAAAGAAGTAAAATAAAATAAAATTAAAACTAAAACATAAATAAATAAGGGCTCCTGGTTGGCACAGTCAGTTAGGTGTCCAACTCTTGATTTAAGATCAGGTCATGATCTCAGTGTGGTGAGATTGAGCCCTGCCTCAGACTCCATGCTCAGGGGTATGTCTGCTTGAGATTCTCTCCCTCTGCCCCTCCCCCTGGTTGCACTTTATCTCTCTCTCAAATCATTAAATAAATCTTTAAAAATGAAGGAAGGAAGGAAGGAAAGAAAGGAAGGAAGCTAGGTCTTAGAAGTGTTTGGTCTGCTTGTTAAGAGGACACTTGATAGAAAATGAAAAAAGCACATAAAATATTGAAAATAAAAAAAATAATTTACTCTTTTTGCATCCAACAAAAAAACAAAGACAAAAACAAAACCAAAAAGCAAACAAATGAAAATACCCAAAGGAAGCTAGATCTTGTTTCACCTAGAACTGAAACTTTGCAGCTCTCTTTGATCCGTAGACTTTATGCCTGAGAGGGGTTTGTGCTGTTCTTCTGAGGGAGGGACCTGCTGCTCTGATTCTCAGTTGGACTTGCCCTAGTGGAGATGTGACTGCAGGGTGCAGGGGGGTGGGGCTTGGAGTTAGCAGCTCTGACTTCCACTTGGTGGTGCTGTTTTCTCTCACTGAGGTAGATCGTTGCTGGTGGGCAAGGGGTGAAAATGGCTCCCCGTTTTCTGGTCTGTGGAGTGGGGAGCTTGTGCCCACCACTCTTCAGGAAGCCCTCACAGACATGCAAAAAAATCACCCCTCCTGTGTCCCTGGCTTCCAGATCACAAGTAGTCAGAGTGGCAGGCAGAGGGAGAGGGAGAAGCAGGCTCCCTGCCGAGCAGAGAGCCAGGGGACTCAGTCCCAGGACCCTGGGATCATGACCTGAACCAAAAGCAGATGCTTAACCAACTGAGCCATGTAAACACCCCTTAAAGTTTTATTTTATGACTGTTTGGTTATAAAGGCAAATATTATAGAAAATGAACTATATTAATATTTTCTTTTGATTTAAAAAAAATATTTTTTAAGCCTCTGAAATTATCATGGGCCCTAGGCATTGTGCTTACTCTGCACAGTGGATGGTAGTCCTGGGTATTTGGACACATTCCCTCATGATATCATATAGCCCTTTGTGATTTTTATTGTCATTGGCATATGAGTTCTTAACAGTTACAGTGATTACTCTCTAATAAAAATGTGCTCTTTACAACTACTTTGAAATATCTAATATAACTCAGATCATGTTAAACTTGACTTTTTGCTTCAATTTCATCACGGACTCAAAACCACTTTGCAGTTTCAGCTTCTTCCATTTTATTTTTATTTTCTACTCATACCCTGCTTGGTACCATTTGAACTCTCAGCTGTTGGAAAGCCTTTCTCAGATAAGGCCTTTGGCTCGGCATAGCAGTTTTTGGCTCAATATGTTTCAGAAGGTTGAGTTCAGTGTCCATTTGATCTCCACTTGTAGCATTGAGGAGACGACAACACAGGTAGACGGGAAAAGAAAAATGCACACAAGTGAGGCTTTAAATAGTGAAAAAATTGAAGAAATAAAAATGTTTATCTGTGTGTTATACATTCACACAATGAAGTGCTCCACAAGAATTACAATGAATTAACTATTAGAAGAGTTGGTAAACTCTTTCTGTAAAGGGCCAGATAATAGTTGAGGCGTTGAGAGCCACATTATCTATCTCAACTCTGTTGCTGTTGTGAGAAAGCCGCCATAGACAATATGTCATCTAATGAGAGTGTTCCAGTAGCTGTGTTCTAATAAAACTTTATTTATAAAAACAGGCCGCAGGTTGGTTTTGGACCAAGTAGGATATATCACCATGAATAAATATCAGAAACAATTTGAATAAACAAAGTAGAAGGATTCATACATTCTATTAACATTTAGATAAAGTTTAAAGACCCAAAAAAGAATGTACTACTTCTGGATATGTGTGTGTGTGTGTGTGTGTGTCAGTGCACATGCACACACATGTATTCATGATAGTGGTTATTTCTGAAGAGGGAGGGATGGGTACACAGAGTGAGTCAATTTAATTACCGTGTTTAACTTCTTTATAAAAATGATCTGATCAATAAATGGCATAATATTACGATATGATTAGTACATGGATTTTTGCTCTATTTTTTCTCTTTTTGTCTTTATGTTTGAAATATTTTACAATAAAAGACACTGTGTAAGCCAATCAAAACATGTTTGAAAGCTAAATTTGACTCAGATGCCATCACTTTGCCACCTCTGCTGTTGATGTGTGCAAGAATTCTAAGGAATATTAGCATGGTGGCAAATGAAGAGTCCTTATGTTAGCAGATTGGAATCTACTACATTTATGTCTGGAGGCTTTTAATGCAATAACAGTTTATGATAGATGATTTGAATATTAATCAAGATGTAAGCTCTTTTTTGTCAACATATAACATTTCCTTCTTTCTCTTTATAAAATTGTTGCATAATTTCTTGACAGTATACACACATTACAATTACTTTTTATGACCTTATTCTCTAGCATACTTCATATTAGCTTTGCATTTTCTCTGTGGTTTTGTGGACCCTTAAAAAGACTCAGCTTGTTCCAATTAGATCTAATTAGTTAATAATCTAATTGACTACCTCTCCTCATCATGGAGGCTTTTTGTGTGACTTGCCTCTGGCCACTCCAGAAGTATCCTAGAAAACCTGGTAAACATTGTGCCTTTTTTTTCTTGTTTTAAGGATTTTATTATTGTTCCTTGTTGAAGGAAGGAAAGAATTTGAGGTGACCTTAGAAGATCAGTAGAATTTGAATAAGCTAAATATGGGAGGAATGTTTCAAGCAGAAAGGATAGTGAGCAAAATCTTAACAGCAGAGGGCGCCTGGGTGGCTCAGTCGGTTAAGCGACTGCCTTCGGCTCAGGTCATGATCCTGGAGTCCCGGGATCGAGTCCCGCATCGGGCTCCCTGCTCGGCGGGGAGCCTGCTTCTCCCTCTGACCCTCCCCCCTCTCATGGGCTCTCTCTCAAATGAATAAATAAAATCTTTAAAAAAAAAAATCTTAACAGCAGGAATAATACTCTTTGAAGGCCAGTGACAAATAAACACATCACAGCATTAAAACTTGATAATTACTAAAACCCAAAAGCAAAAAACCCTTGATAATTCCTTGATATCCATCAAGTGTCCCATCTCCTCCTAGAAGCCTTCCTTGTTGACATCCTTAAGATACTGTGTCCTTCCTATGTTTCTTACTGTCCCCCAAAATAGCTTGGTATTGAACTATATTCAGTTTGGAAGAACAGTATTGTGCCTTTTTAATAATATGACGCTCCATAACCATTGCTTTTCTTGTTCCAAGATGAAGGCTGGCATTCTTTTCTATTGACCTTGAACTCATTTGGTGAAGAGTTATGAAATGAACCATATATTGAGCTCCATGAGGACAGAAATTTTGTCTTATCTACTGCTATGTTCTTAGAACCTTGAAATAGTGTTTGGCACAGAAAAATTACTTCAGAAACATGTGTTGAATAAATAAATGAATGATGTTATTCATTTCAGAGGGCATAGTTCTACATGGCTTCTAGTGAGATGTGGGGTTATTCCAAAGGCAATTTTAGATAACACAGTGGAAGATGGAAACTCAAAGCTCCGAGTTTGACTGATTAACTTGGAGTTTCACCCCAGTTCCCTTTTTATTTCTTTAGTATAATTTTACTTTTGACATCTTGTTTCCTTTTCTTTTTTCATATGCAGTATGCATATATCAGATTCTATGTAATATGCTATTTATTACCTCACCCAATTTCATGTGTTAAAAATGTTTTATAAACCTTAATATTTAAATGCCAATTTTTGGTTTCTTTACTTAATTGAAACTTGTGTGACTCTGCAAACTTTTTTTTACATTTGATGCTTTTATCTGTGCCGTTATTATTTCAGTGTTGTTTCAGTTCATTACTCTCTATAATTGTCACTCTTTATGGTACAGTGCGCACGCATAGCCATTGTCAGTTGAGTTACAAAAAGACGAAAAAGGAAATTGTTTCTACTGAGGCCCAGCAGTATGGTTATATGCCAGAGATAGGGTATGATTCCAAAAAGTATCAACATATCTTCTTATTTACTGTAAGCACCCTGGGGGTCTTCAAGAATCCTCTTTGAGAACCCACATTTCCTTACCAAAAGAGGAGGTTTTGAAGTCTGAATCCAGAATAAAGGAACTCACAGAGAAGGCTTGTTCTGTAAGGGTTAACATAGCAGGTAAGAGACCACAAATCATGTCCATCTATTAATCTGAGCAATTGAAATTAGACATGACAAAAAGGTCCTTGCAGGATAATATATACCAAGAACAGTGCTTAATGCTTATCCAGGTTTTTAAAGCTATGTAATTTCCTATTTTTTTCTTTTTTGTGATTATGTTATGTTAATCACCATACATTAAGTCATTAGTTTTTGATGTAGTGTTCCATGATTCATTGTTTGCGTATAACACCCAGTGCTCCATTCAGTACATGCCCTCTTTAATACTCATCACCAGGCTAACCCATCCCCCCACCCCATTATTTGTGGAATAAATCTGATCATAGACTTTTATCAAAGAAAAAGAAGCTTAGCCACAATTCAAGTACTGAACATAATCCATCATAACAAGCAAAATTTTCACACACATAGAACATTTCAGATATCCTAAATATTGTTACAAATAATTCCTAATCACTTTTGTCAACATCCCAGAAGTTAAATCAAACAAAAGCAGAGGATAGGGAGGTGTATAAAGTAAAATCTTTTATTTGATAAGTCCTACTGAGAGTGGTTGCCAGGTCCAGATTTTCACATAATTTTACCACTCCATATTGTTCCCTAGTTTTATATTTTTTCACCACAAATTATCAAGCAGAGAATGGATAATTTATCTCAAGATTTTATATAATAAATGTATAAAATAATGATTCTGTTTACCAATAAAATATCCATCCTTCCCCAAATTAAAGCCATCTGGGAAAAATGTTTCATTCCTTTTAACTACTAATTATATACTTACCCTATTCCACTGTATTTTAATACTTTATCTTCATGTATGTTCTTAAGACTTTGAATAATCCTTTAGCATCTACGTTTTTATAACACCTATGTCATCATGCTCTTACAAGAATTCCCAAGGGTGGGGCGCCTGGGTGGCTCAGATGGTTAAGCGTCTGCCTTCGGCTCAGGTCATGATCCCAGGGTCCTGGGATCGAGTCCCACATCAGGCTCCCTGCTCCTTGGGAGCCTGCTTCTCCCTCTGCCTCTCTCTCTCTCTCTCTGTCTCTCATGAATAAATAAATAAAATCTTTAAAAAAAAAAAAAGAATTCCCAAGGGTATGATGTCCTAGAATATTGTTGTTTGTGTCCTAAGTCCTGTGTCAGCACCATCTAAAACATGGAATAGGCATTCTTATAGTTCCGTCAGCTTGATAGATGCTTCATCAACATTTGGGAAACCGTGTAGGAACATTTGGAACAGGACCGAGGGGCTGTTTGCCGGGGGCCCAATTGTAGACATCATCTCAAAGACTGTCCAGATCAATAGGCAACTTTCTTCATTTGTAACTCTTGCAAGCTGGGCCCTTGACTCTCCAATTCCTTTTCTCTTATCAACACCATGTTTTCTGCTATTAAATCATAACTATCTTCATTTTCTCTCCCTCTTTCGACTTTTCTTTTCCTGGTCACAATACACTTCTGGTTTCTTTTAGGGCCTCTCTTGCCCATAAGTCTCAGCCACTGGACCCTCTTTATGAGTAGCTATACCCACACTGGGAAAGAGCCAGTCCCAGCAACCATAAATATCATATTTCCTTGATTCTAAGACTCACACATTTTTCACATTTTCACATTTATTAAATTGAGATTTATCTCATAAATGATGGTATGTCATAGTATAATTGACAGTTTTTTTCTCACTAATACAAAAATAATGGTAGAAATTACATTTAAAGGTATTTTAGGTTTGAAGTAGCAGTAATTTAAGAAAGTATACAAAGTCATATTGGTAACCTTCACACACAGAAATTTTGTTTACATCTAGTCCCTTGTTTCTGCCCTGACCTTACCACATTGCTTTATGCTGGCCTATTAAATCAACATGACAGAGATTCTTCATGCTGCCCTTATGACTGTTTCCTGTTATATGGGCCTATCTTAAGTCCTTCTGTTGAATTTGTATTGAATAAATACTAAGTGTCAAACATGGTGATAAATGCAAAGGATAAAAATATGAGCAAAACCAGTCATAGTCTTTGCTTTTTTTCATTAAAGACTCTTTTAAGATAGTGTTATCCATTAGCATTATCAATTATTCTGATCATCGGTCAGATCATGCAGTTGTTCCTCTGGTATCTAGGTTCGTCAATCTTTTTTCCTCAGTCTTCTTCTCTTCCATAAGGAAGGAACTATTCTGGGCGATTATTTGACTATGTCCAATGAACCTGTAAAGATATGGCTACAGTTTGGGGTGGCTGCTTCAAGCTGATCCATCTCTTTCATGTCCTCATCATTTATTGCTGAGGCTTTCTTTCTAGTGTGTGGATCTAATATGTTGTGTCTGTCATTGTTACACTTCTAAAGGAACTATACCAAGTCCAATGGAATTGCCTAAGAGTTTAGTTTTTCTCTTTACACATAGTCTTTATATAGCTCAAGGAAAGTTCCCACTGAGAATGTGTCAGCAGGCACTTGCTAGGTCTAAAAGGAAGCTGTTATTTCTTCTCTTGAGTTAAATTATCCTCAAAAGGTTGGTGTTTGGATAGAGACTTCTGAGTGCCCTACCTGATTTCTTAGTGTTCTCTGCTCAAATCTGTAACCACCTCCTCTTGGGACATCAAGTATCCAACATGCAATCTCTTGGTAGGGCCTTGCTTATGATGAGGTTTTGTCTTTCTTTTTTCTTTTTTTTTTTTTTAAAGATTTTTTAAAATTTATTTATTTGACAGAGAGATAGCACAAGTAGGCAGAGCGGCAGGCAGAGGGAAAGGGAGAAGTAGGCTCTCCGCTGAGCAGGGAGCCCGATGTGGGGCTTGATCCCAGGACCCTGGGATCATGACCTGAGCCGAAGGCAGACGCTTAACTGACTGAGCCACCCAGGCGCCCCTCTTTTTTCTTTTTTTAATTGAAATATAATGGACATATAACAGTGTATACATTTAAGGTATACAGTGGTTGGTTTCATACATTTATATATTGTGATATTATTGCTATAGTAGCATTAGCTAACACCTTTATCATGTTACACATTTATCATTTCTTTTTTGTTAAGAACTGTTAAGAATTAGTCTCTTAGCAACTTTAAAGTTTATAACATGGTATTGTTGACTATACTCACTTGGTGTGCATAAAAGCTCCAAAACTTATTTATCTGCTAGTTGTAAGATTTTACCCTTAAACAACACTTCCCCAATTCTGTCAACCCCAGCCCATGGTAAATCACCATTCTCTCTATGTTTATGAGTTCAGTTTTTTAAGAATCCTGTTAGGATGGCTTTTATCAAAAATACAAGATAACAAGTGTTGGTAAGGATGTGGAGAAAAAGGGATCCCTTGTTCCCTGTTAGTGGGAATGTAAATCAGTGCAACTACTGTGGAAAACAGGATAAAGGCTTCTCAAAAATTTAAAAATGGAAATACATATGATCCGGTACTTCACCTACTGGGTATTTACCCAAAGAAAATGAAAACACCAAGTAGAAAAGATAAATGCATAAATGCATCCCTATATTTATTGCATTATGTACAATAGCCAAGATATGAAAGTAACCCAACTGTCATTGATAGGTAAATAGATAAAGAAGTTGTGGCATATACATACAATGGAATATTACTCAGCCATAAAAAATGAGACTACCATTTGTGACGACATGGGTGGATCTAGAGGATATTATGCTAAGTGAAGTAAGCCAACAGAGAAGCACAAATACCGTACAATTCCATTTATATTTGGAATCTAAAAAGCAAACAAAATAAAAGAGCAAACAAATAAATCAAAAGGCAGAAGCAGACCTATAAATATAGAGAATAAACTGGTGATTTCTAGAGGGGAGAGGAGTAGGGAGATGGGCAAAAAGTGGTGAAGAGGAGTGGAAGATACGGGCTTCCAGTTATGGAATAAATAAGTCATGAGGATAAAAATTAGAGCATAGGGAATATAGTCAGTGGTATTATTTTGTTTTTTGTTTTTTTTTTTAAAGATTTTATTTATTTATTTGAGAGAGCATGAGCAAGAGAGGGGCAGAGGGAGAGGGACAAGCAGAGTCCCCACTGATCGCAGAGCCCGATACAGGGCTTGGCATGGGGCTTGTTCCCAGGACCCCAAGATCATGACCTGAGCTGAAGTCAGACGTTAAACCGACTGAGCCACCCAGGCATCGCTATGGTCAGTGGTATTGTAATAGCATTGTGTACTGACAGATGTTAGCTATACTTGTAAATATAGCATAATGTATGAACTTGTTGAATCCCTATTTTGTACACCCGAAACTAATATAACATTATGTGTCAACGATGCTTCAATTAAACAACAACAACAAAAGAAAGAGCTGGATAGTAGAGAAAATGGTAACTGGTTGCTTCCTGGGTTGGGAACTGGACAATTAGGGACCAGGGGTGGGAGGAGACTTCTTTTACATAGCATATCTTCTATACTTTCAAAATGTTGTTCCAAACATATACATAACCTGTATAAAATTAAATTAAAAGAAAAAGAACTTCACTTTTTTCTGGATTCCACATATAAGTGGTATCATAAAATATTTGTCCTTCTCTGTCTGGTTTACCTCATTTAGCATAATGCCTTCAAGGTCCATCCATGTTGTCACAATTCACAAATGGCAGTATTTCCTTCTTTCTCATGGCTGAATAATATTCTATTATATATATATGATATATATATATCATATCTTATTTATATATTCATCTGTTGAAGGACACTTAAGGCACAAGACTGTTTCCAAGTCTTGGCTGTTGTAAATAGTGCTGCAATGAACATGAGGGTTGCAGATATCTCTTCGAGATACTGATTTCAATTTTTTTGGATATATATACAGGAGTAAGATTGCTATTCTTACCTTTTTGATACTAGCCATTCTGACAGATGTAAGGTGGTATCTTATTGTGTTTTTAATTTGCATTTCCGTGATTATTAGTGATACTGAGCATCTTTTCCTGTGTCTGTTGGCCATTGGTATATCTTCTTTGGGAAAAATGTCTATTCAGGTCCTCAGCCCATTTTTTGTTGTGGCTTTTTGGTGTTGAGTTGCATACATTCTTTATATATCTTGAATATTATCATATATAGCATTTGCAAATGTTCTCTCCCATTCAGTAGGTTACGTTTTCATTTCCTTGGTGGTTTCCCTCACTACGCAAAAGTTTTTTTTTTTAATTTTTATGCCGTCCCAATAATTTATTTTAGCTTTTATTTACCATGGCTGAAAAGACCTATCTAGAAAATGTTGCTAAGGCTAATGTCAAAAAGATTACTGCCTGTGTATTCTGCTGGTTTCATGGTTGCCTGTCTCACATACAGGTCTTTAATGCATTTTGAGTTTATTTTTGTGTGTGGTGGAAGAAAGTGGTCCAGTTTCATTCTTTTCATGTAGCTGTCCAGTTTTCTTAGCACCATTTATAAGAGATTGTCTTTTCATCATTGTATATTCTAGGTACTTTGTCATAGATTAATTGACTGTGTAAGTGTGGGTTTATTTCCAGGTTCTCTATTATGTTCCATTGATCTATATGTCTGCTTTTGTGCTAATAACATTGCTGTTTTTATTACTGTAGCTTTGTAGTATATCTTGAAATCTGAGTTTGTAATACCTCCAGCATTGTACTTTTCTCAATATTGCTTTGGCTATTTGGGTTCTTTTGTAGTTCCACACAAATTTTAGTATTTTTTGTTATATTTCTGTGAAAAATGTCATTGGTATTTTGATAGAGATTGCGTTGAATCTATAGATTGCTTTGGGTAGTATGGACATTTTAACATTAATTCTTCTAATTTGAGTATGGTATATCTTTCCATTTGTTTCTGTTGTCTTCAATTAGTTTCACTGATGTTTTATAGTTTCAGAGTACATGTCTTTTACCTCCTTGGTTAATTTTATTCCTAGAGAGTTTATTTTTTTGGTGCAATTGTAAATTGAATTATTTTCTTAATTTCTCTTCTTACTGCTTCATGATTAGTACATAGAAATGCAGCAGATTTCTGTATATTAAGTTTGTATCCTGCACTTTACTGAATTCATTTATCAGTTCTAGTACTAGCACTTTTTTTTTTTTTGGAGTCTTTACGCTTTTTTATGTATAGTATCATGTCATCTACAAATAGTGATAGTTTTACTTCTTCCTTACTTATTTGGATGCCTTTTATTTCTTTTTGTTGTCTTAATATTATGGCTATGATTTCCAGTACTATATTGAATAAAAGCGGCAACAGTGGACATCCTTGTCTTGTTCCTGATCTTAGAGGAAAAGCTCTCATTTTTTCCATTGAGTATGATGTTAGTTGTGTGTTTGTCACATATAGCTTTTATTATAATAAGTTATGTTCCCTCTAAACTTAGTTGCTGAGAGTTATCCTGAGCAGATAATATATTTTGTCAAATGTTCTTTCTGCATCTATTCAGATGATCATATGATTTTTATCTGTCATTTTGTTGATGTGGTGTACCATGTTGATTTGCACATGTTGAATAGTCCTTGCATCCCTAAATTAAACCCCACTACACTGTGGTGAATGATCTTTTTAAAATATTGTTGAATTTGGATTGCTTATATTTTCATAATGATTTTTTATCTATGTTCATCAGAGATACTGGCCCTTCGTTTTCTTTTTTTATAGTGTCTTTGTTGGGATTTGGTATCAGGGTAATGCTGATTTCATAGAATGTAGTTGGTAGCTTTCCTTTCTATTATATTTTTTGGAGTAGTTTGAGGAAAATAGATATTAACCCTCTTTTTTAAAAAGACTTAAGCAATTTCTCCACCCAAGGTGGGGCTCAAACGCACAACCCTGAGATCAAGAGTCACACACTCCACTGAATGAGCTGGCCAGGCACCCCCTAACTCTTCCTTAAATATTTGGTAGAATTCACATGTCAAGCCATCTTTTCCTGGACTTTTGTTTGTTGGGAGTTTTTGATTACTGATTCAGTTTTGTTACTAGTCATTGGTAACAAAATGTCTATTTCCTCCTAATTCAATTATGTAATATATATTTCTAGAAATATATTCATTTCTTCTATGCTGCTCAATTATTTGACATATAATTTCTTATAGTAGTCTGTTATAATCATTTGTATTTCTATAGTATTGGTTGTTATTTCTCTTTCATATTTCATTTATTTGGGCTTTCTCTTCTTTTTTCTTGATGAGTCTGTCTGAATGTTTATTGATGTAGTTTCCCTTTTCAAGGAATCAACTTTTGGTTTCACTGATCTTTTCTATTGTTTCTTTAGTCTCATTTCATTTATTTCCACTCTGATCTTTATTATTTCCTACCATCTACTAACTTTGGGCTTTGGTTTATTTTTCTTTTTCTAGTTCCTTTAGAGGTAATGTTAGAATGTTATTTGTGATTTTTCTTGTTTCTTGACATAGTCCTGTATTGATATAAATTATCCTCTTACAACTGCTTTTGCTGTGTCCCAAAGATTTTGGACCATTGTGTTTTTATTTTCATTTGTCTCCATATATATATATTTTTTAATTTCTTCTTTGATTTCTTTATTGAACTATCGGTTGTTTAGTAGCATGTAGTTTAGCCTTCACATGTTTTTGTTTTGTCCAGTTTCTATTCTTACTATTGCTTTTGAAGAAGTTTTTCTTTTAATCCCAGTTAGTTATCATAGTATTATTATTAGTTTCAGGTGTACAATATAGTAATTCAACATTTACCCATGTCACCTGGTGCTCGTTACAAGTGCACTTCTTAATCACTATCACCTATTTAACCCATCCCCCCACCCACTCCCCTCTGGTAACCATCTATTTGTTCTCTATATTTAACAGTGTGTTTCTTGGTTTGTCTCTCTCTCTCTCCCCTTTTTTCCCTTTACTCATTTGTTTTGTTTATTAAATTCAACATATGAGTGAAATAATATGGTATTTCTCTTTTTCTCACTGACTTATGTCATTTATTTATTTATTTTTATTTTATTTTATTTTTTTTAAGATTTTATTTATTTATTTGACAGAGAGAGAGTGAGAGAACACAAGCAGGGGGAGGGGAGAGGGAGAAGCAGGCTTCCCGCCGAGCAGGGAGCCCGATGCGGGGCTCGATCCCAGGACCCTGGGATCATGACCTGAGCCGAAGGCAGACGCTTAATGACTGAGCCACCCAGGCGCCCCTGACTTATGTCATTTAGCGTTGTACTCTCTAGCTCCACCCATATCATTGCAAATGGCAAGATTTCATTCTTTTTTATGGCAGGATAATATTCCATTGTGTATATATACCACATCTTCTTTATCCATTCATCTATCAATAGATACTTGGGCAGATTCCATAATTTGGCTATTGTAATTAATGCTGCTATAAACCTAAGGGTGCATGTATCCTTTTGAAGTAGTGCTTTTGTTTTTTGGGGGGGTAAATACCTCGTAATACCTAGTCCCATTTTTAATTTTTTGAGGGACATCCATACTGTTTTCAAGAGTGGCTACACCAGTTTGCTTTCCCACCAAAAAGACAAGAGTGTTCCATTTTCACCATATTCTTGCCAACACCTGTTACTTCTTGGTTTTCTTTTCTTTTTTTTTTTTTTAATATTCTGACAGGTGTGAAGTGATATCTCATTGTACTTTTGATTTAGATTTCCCTGATGTTGAATGATGTTGAGCATCTTTCTGTTGGTCATCTCTATGCCTTTGTTGGAGAAATGTCTGTTCATATCTTCTGCCCATTTCTAATTGGATTATTTGTTTTTTGCATGTTGAGTTTTATAAGTTCTGTATATATTTTGGATATTAACCCTTTATCAGATATGTCATTTGCAAATATCTTCTTCAATGCCATAGGTTGCTTTTAGGTTTGTTGATTGTTTCCTTTGCTGTGCAGAAGCTTTTTATTTTGTTGTAATCCCAATAGTTTATTTTTGCTTTTATTTCCCTTGACTCAGGAGACATATTTAGGAAAAATATTAATACAGAGAGATTACTGCCTGTGCTGTCTTCTAGTATTTTTATGGTTTCAGGTCTCACATTTGGGTCTTTCATCCATTTTGACTTTATTTTTGTGTATATTGGAAGAAAGTGGTCCAGTTTCATTCTTTTGCATGTAGCTGTCCAGTTCTCCCGATACAATTTGTGAAACAGACTGTCTTTTTCCCATTAGATATTCTTTCCTCCTTTGTTGAAGATTAATTGACCATATAATTGTGGGTTTGTTCCTGGGTTATCTATTCTATTACACTGATCTATGCATCTATTTTTGTGTCAATACCATAATGTTTTTACTAGTACAGCTTTGTAATATAACTTGAAGTCTGGAATTATGATGCCTCCAGCTTTGCTATTATTTCTCAAGATTGTTTTGGCTATTAAAGGTCTTTTCTGGTTCCATATAAATTTTAGGATTTTTGTACTGGCTCTGTGAACAGTGCTGTTGGCATTTTGACAGGGATTGCTTTGAATGTGTAGATTGCTTTGGGTAGTATAGATATTTTAACAATATTTGTTCTTCCAGTCGATGAACATGGAATGTCTTTCCATTTCTTTGTATCATCTTCAGTTTCTTTCACCAGTGTTTTATAGTTTTCAGAGTATAGGTCTTTGACCTCTTTGGTTAGGTTTAACCCTAGGTATCTTATTATTTTTGGTGCAATTGTAAATGAGATTTTTCTCTAAATTTCTCTTTCTGCTGTTTCATTGTTAGTGTATAGAAATGCTATACATTTCTGCACATTGATTTTGTATCCTGTGACTTTACTGAATTCATTTATCACTTCTAGTGGTTTTTTGGTGGGTCTGTAGGGATTTCTATAGAAAGTATCATGTCATCTGCAAATAATGAAAGTTTTACATCTTCCTTACTAATTCGGATGCATTTTGTTTCTTTGTGTTGTCTGGTTGCTGTTGCTAGGACTTCCAGTACTATGTTGAATATAAGTGGTGAGAGTGGACATCCTTGTCTTCTTTCTGACCTTAGGGGAATAGCTCTCAGTTTTTCTCCATTGAGTGTGATGTTTGCTGTGGGTTTTTCATATATGCCCTTTTTTATGTTGAGGCATGTTCCCTCTAAACCTACTTTGTTGAGGGTTTTTATCATGAATGTATGCTGTACTTTGTCAAATGCTTTTTCTGCATCTATTGAAATGATTATATGGTTTTATCCTTTTTCTTATTGATGTGATGCATCATGTTGATTGATTTGCAAATACTGAATCACCCTTGCGTTCTGGGAATAAATCCCACTTGATCGTGGCAAATGATTTTTTTAATGTATTGTTGGATTCTTTTTGGTAGTATCTTGTTGAGGAATTTTCCATCTGTGTTCATCAAAGATATTGGCCTATAGTTCTCTTTTTTGTTTTTGTCTTTATTCAGGTTTTTGCATCAGGGTAATGCTGGCCTCATAGAATGAATTTGAAAGTTTTCTTTCCTCTTCTATATTTTGGAATAGTTTGAGAAGAATAGGTATTAACTCTTCTTTAAATGTTTGGTAGAATTCAACTGTAATGCCATCTGGTTCTGGACTTTTGTTTGTCAGGAGTTTTTTTTTTTTTTTAAGATTTTCTATTTATTTATTTGACAGAGAAAGGCACAGCGAGAGAGGGAACACAAGCAGGGGGAGTGGGAGAGGGAGAAGCAGGCTTCCTGCAGAGCAGGGAGCCCGATGCGGGGCTCGATCCCAGAACCCTGGGATCATGACCTGAGCTGAAGGCAGTCACTTAACCAACTGAGCTACCCAGGCGCCCAGGAGTTTTTTTTAATTAATGATTTGATCTCCTTGCTGGTATCAGTCTGTTCAATTTTCTATTTCTTCTTGCTTCACTTTTGGTGGTGAAGTGTTTCTAGGAATTTATCCATTTCCTGTATGTTTTTCAATTTGTTGGAATAGAGTTTTTCATAATAATTTCTTACAATTGTTTGTATTTCTGTGGTTTTGGAAGTTATTTCTCCTCCCTTCTATGTAATTTTATTTATTTTGGTCCTTTCATTCTCTCTCTCTCTCTTTTGATGAGTCTAGCCAGAGGTTTATGAATTTTATGTATCTTTTCACAGAATCGGCTCCTGATTCATTGATAAGTTCTGTTGTTTTTTTTAGTTTCTGTATCATTTATTTCTTCTATAATCTTTATAGTTTCTTTCTTTCTGCTGGTTTGGGGTTTTGTTTTTCTTTTCCTAGCTCCTTTAGGTGTAATGGAGTTGTTTATTTGAGATTTTTCTTGTCTCTTGAGGTAGACTTGTATTGCTTTTCTGCATCCGAAAGGTTTTGGACCACTGTGTTTTCAATTTCATTTTTTCCATGTACTTTTTTTTATTTCTTCTTTGATTTCCTGGTTGACCCATTCATTTTTTAGCAGCATGTTGTTTAACCTCTATGTATTTGTGGTCTTTCCTAAATTTTCTTGTTGACTTCTAGTTTCATAACATTGTGATCAGAAAAGGTGCATGGCATGATTTCAGTCATTTTATATTTGTTGAGGTCTGTTTTGTGAGCTAATATTTGATCTATTCTGGAGAATGTTTCATGTGCACTTGAAAAGAATGTGTACTCTGCTGTTTTAGGAAGGAATGTTCTGAATATATCTGTTAAGTCCATCTGATCCAGTGTGTCATTCAAAGCCACTATTTCCTTCCTTAAGCCAAACAGTTTGGCTGATCTCTCCATTGATGTAATTGGGTTTTAAATTCCCCTGCAATTACTGTATTACTACTGATTAGTTCCTTTAGGTTTATCATTAACTGTTTTATGTATGTGGGTGGTCCTATGTTGGGTGCATAAATACTTACAATGGTTATATCTTCCTGTTGGATTTTCCCCTTTATTATTATATAGTTTCCTTCATTGTCTCTTTTTATAGATTTTGTTT
The DNA here is from genome assembly GCF_011800145.1 of Mirounga leonina. Classification (NCBI taxonomy): domain Eukaryota; kingdom Metazoa; phylum Chordata; class Mammalia; order Carnivora; family Phocidae; genus Mirounga; species Mirounga leonina. Next base: position 93,372 of record NW_023270513.1, on the reverse strand, counting down.
TAAAGTCTATTTTGTCTCATAGAAGTATTGCTACTATGTCTTTCATGGTTTCTTGGTTTTCTTTAGTGATAAACTTGGATTTCTTTCTCTTTATTCTTTGCATATCTACTAATGGTTTTGATTCATGGTTACCATTAGGTTTGTATATAACATCTTCTGCCTATAGCAGTCTATATTTAGTTGATGGTTGCTTACATTTCAAACCTTCTTTACTCATCACTCTCCCCCCACCCATTTTAGGTATATGTTGTTATATTTCACATCCTTTTATTTTGTGACTCCCTTTAGTATTTTTTTTTACAGAATTACTTATTTTTACTGCTTTTGTGTTTCCTTCTTTAATACTCTCACTTTTCATCTTTCCTTTCCACTCAAAGAGTCCCTTTTAATATTTCTTGTAGGGCTGGGTCAGTAGTCAAAAACTCCTTTAGTTTTTGTCTAAGAAACTCTACCTCTCCTTCTACTTTGAATAATAGCCTTGCTGGATAGGGTATTCTTGGCTATAGATTTTTTCCTTTTAACACTTTGAATATATCATGCCACTCTCTTCTGGCTTGTAAAGTTTCTGTTGAAAAATTTGTTCATGGCCTTATGCAGTTACCTTTTTATATAACTGTCTTCTTTTCTCTTGCTGATTTAATTTTTTTTTTCTTTATCACTACTTTTTTTTATTTTGATTACTGTGTGTCTTGGTGGATCTTTATGTATCCTGAATTTGGATATCCTTTTCCTTCCCCAGATTAGGGATGTTTTCAGGTATTATTTTTTGAAATAAATATCCTGCCCCCTTTTCTCTGTCTTCTCCTTCTAGGATGCCTATAATGTGAATGTTATTATGCTTGATAGAGTGACTGATTTCCCTAAGTGTATTTTCAGTTTGCATAATTCTTTTTTCTCTCATTTGTTCATCTTTATTTACTTTCCATTACTCTGTCTTCTAGGTCATTCATTCATTCTTCTGCATCTTCTTGCCTGCTATTTATTCCATCAGTTGTATTCCTAATTTCATTTATTGTCCTCTTCATCTTTAATTGTTTTTTTTGTGGTTTTTTTTGTTCTCTGTATTAAGGATATCACTGATGTCCTCCACTCTTAAGTTGAGCGAGTATCTTTATGATCATTATTTCAAATTCCCTATCAGGAATGTTACTTAGATCCTTTTTGCTTTGGTCTCTTGCAGTGGTTTTGCCCTGTTCTTTCATTTGTGATATATTCTTCTGTCTCTTCATTTTGCCTACCTCTCTGTGTCTGTTTCTGTGTTTTAGGAAAGTCAGCTATATCTATTGCTCTTGAAAGTAGTGGTCAGAGTGTGCACTTTTAACTAGATGCACTTGTCTTCCACCACAGGGGATGCTCAGCCACTGTGGAGACTGAAACTGGCCAAGGCCACTGCACAAAACTTGAGTGGACTGATGGGGGTGCAGTGCCATAAACTGTTCACACTGGCCCTCCTCCACTGGGGATGCACATCTGCCACAGAGACTGGAGCTGGCTGCTCCATACAGCATGGTGGGCAGCAGGTGCAGTTTTAACAAGTTGTGTACATCCTCTCTGAGAGATTGACAGATCCAGGGTTGGCAAGGTTTGCATGTGTCTTCTTGGGGAGGGGATCCGTAGCACTGGGACTGAGGGAGGTCTGGCTGGGGACATGTGCTGTGGTGTAAGCAAGTTAGGTAATGAGTGCTGGTGCTGCACTAGTTCCCACAGGTGGCTGTGCATTTATGAATTTAGACTGGGAAGGGAAATGTCACCTGCCAGCTCCTTCGTTCCTGGAGAAGTCCCTCAAGTGAACTCTGAGATTAGTAACTAATTCTCCCTCCTGTAAGCCCCAGGTGTCTTTCAAACTGCTGCTTCCAAGCTGTATCTCCATGAGCTGTTTGCTGTGCTATCTCTAAGGATAGGGGCTCAGCTTCCTATTGCCTTCTCAGAGCCAAGCCTGCTGATTTTTATAGTTCCAGGCTTTAAGTCCTGCTGGCCATAAGCACTAGCAAAATTCTGCCCCTCTGATTTTCAAAGCCAAATTCTATGGGGATTTCTTTTCTCTTTGTAGGCTCCCCAGTGTGCTAGTCTATTTCTTGCTCCTCTCTGAGCCTGCAGCTCCCTCCTTCCAGCATTCAGACCCACAGGGTTTAGGTTCCCACTGAATCCTTGCCCTTCCTACCCTCTTCAATGTGGCCTCTTCTCTACATTTAGTTATTCTGCCAGTCATTGGGTCCTTTTCTGGGTTGTTTGCACTGTGTAAGTGTTATCTAGTTGTATCCTTGGGAGAGGTGAGTTTAGAGTCCTCCTTCTCCTCCATCTCCCCTGGAAGTCCCTATTGATAACTTTTTATATTCTGTATTTTTGTTTTATAAAGTTGGTTGCCATGTTATTTGATATGCAGATACTCATAGCTGTTTTGCTTTCATTTTGAGTAAGGCTTTTAGCATTAAAAGTGTTCTTTGTCTCATTTAGTGCTTTTGGGCTTGAAATCTACTTTGCCTGATATTGATTGCTTTTGCCTGGTAGATATTTGCCCATTCCTAAATTTTCCTCTTTTGCTTCACTTCCCTTTGGCTGATGTCTTTCCATTATGTTTTGCCCTTTCCTTTCCTAGGAGCAATACCTTCCATGACTTCTTTTTGAAGATCACTTAGAACACTCTTCCACAAGTGCTCTGGTTTACCCTATTTTTCAGTATTTTTATACTTTGTTTAGACTTTGTCTTTCTGGTGCTGGTTTTAGATTAATCTTAGCCCTCCAAACCCCTTATTTTCTTATGAATGAACTTTTCCCAGCATTTCGCTTGCTCCCTGCAAATGTTTGTGGAGAAGGAATATTAGTGATAGCTCCCTGGGATTTAGTGTTTATATTCCTACTTTCAAGTGATTTGGAATTTGGGTGTTCTCTATGTTTTTATTATGTGGAGGGCATGGCTTTGTGTAGCCCTGTTTTTCTGGTGGTTCCATGTTGTTTTCTGGAGGATGTGTAGACAGACTTAGACTTACATGGCCAAAATTACCTTGACATATGCATTTCACATATGGTTAAAAATACTTTGTAAATATTTCAATGGCTATAATATTATGGTAAATAAAAGGACCAATATTTATCAGATTACTTCCTTATTGTTTAGCATTTAACTTTTTTCCTTTTCTGTGATGACATATTTGTAGATGAGTCTATTCTAATGTATACTTTGGGTAGATTCACTGACAGAACTATTGCTTCAGGGTTATAAATGTCATTAATAATCTTGATGTAATTTGAATCCAGGGAGAACCAGTTGGCCACAGATGGATTTACTTTAAGCTGCTAAAGTAGTCTCTACCCTTTTATAAGGTCACATCCCTCTTCCCTATGTATATAACAGGATCCAGGTCTGAAATAGCTGGGACCACCAGCGTGGCTATTTCTGGTGAAGAGTGAGAGTTTGACTTCTTCTTTGCTGATTTGGATGCCTTTTATTTCTTCTTCTTTTTTTTAAGATTTTTATTTATTTATTTGAGAGAGAGAATGAGAGAGAGAGAGAGAGCACATGAGAGGGGCGAGGGTCAGAGGGAGAAGCAGACTCCCCACTGAGCAGGAAGCCCGATGAGGGACTCAATCCTGGGACTCCAGGATCATGACCTGAGCTGAAGGCAGTCGCTCAACCAACTGAGCCACCCAGGCACCCATGGATGCCTTTTATTTCTTTTTGTTGTCTGATTGCTGAGGCTGGGACTTCTAGTACTATGTTGAACAACAGTGGTGAGAGTGGACATCCCTGTTGTGTTCCTGACTTTAGAGGAAAAGCTCTCAGTTTTTCTCCATTGAGAATGATTCACTGTGGGTTTTTACTATATGGTTTTTATGATATTGAGGTATGATCCTTCTGTCCCTACACTGCAGAGTTTTTATCAAGAAAGGATGCTATATTTTGTCAAATGCTTTTTCTGCATCTATTGAGAGGATCATATGGTTCTTATCCTCTCTTTTATTAAAAAGAAGCACAGAAACATGAGTGAATTTTTCTCAGATCTTCACTGTGAGAACCTGATAGGGCTCCTGGAAGTAAAATTCACAAAAGTGTGCAGGTCCCCCTAGGACCAAGCCCCCTTAGAATTTTTAACTCTCAAACTTGTCCACACTGAGCCTCTATCAAATCAATTCCAGGTTAGGTTTTCCTAACGCTGTACTGGTTCCCAAGGAGTTTTCTGCTCCTGGGCTTCTGTTCTAGTAAGTTTTGATTTTCCAGATCTGCAGGCCTCTCTCTTCAGTTTTAAGGACAGTAGTTTGTTATATGACCTCAATTCTCTGATGGATCTAAGAGGAGTTGATTTTCAGTTTGTTACACTTTTTTTCTTGTGTGGATGGAAGACATGACTTCCAGGCTTCTTACATGCCTGAATGGAATGCAAGGGAATTTTTAAGACATCAAAGACATGGTTGTTGTACAAAGTTTTCATCTCTTGAAAACTGGGTAGAGTGACTATCTTTTAATGTAATGTATTTTCTTTTTCTTTTTCTTCTTTAAAGATTTTATTTACTTTAGAGAGAGAGAAAGTCGGGGGAGGGGCAGAGAGAGAGACAGGGAGATAGAGTCTCAAGCAGACTCTGCACTGAGCACGGAGCCCAACCTGACTCTCTATCCCACCACCCTGAGATCATGACCCAAGCAGAAACCAAGAGTCTGATGCTTAACCAACTGTGCCACCTAGGCTACCCACTTTATTTTTCTTTTAAAGAGGTAAAAAGTAAGAACTTTTAGAACATTAACTTTTTTTTTTTCCTCATATAGATCCTAAATGCCCAGGAGATGTTGATTTTCATAATAGTGATTGGGACATTAAGACAATCACCAGCTCCTTGAAATTCTACCTCAGGTATGCCTGATACAATTTGGGACTTTGTTTTTCATATTTGATGAAATTTGTCTAGGTGGAGATTGGAGCTTATGTGGTCACAGTTTCAGGAGGTTGGAGTTGCTAAAGAAAAAAAGAGTGAAAAGGATTTCCATCAAAAAAGAATGTGTATTATAAAACTTTTTTTTTAAAGATTTTATTTATTTATTTGAGACAGAGAGAATGAGAGACAGAGAGCATGAGAGGGAGGAGGGTCAGAGGGAGAAGCAGACTCCCTGCCGAGCAGGGAGCCCGATGCGGGACTCGATCCCGGGACTCCAGGATCATGACCTGAGCCAAAGGCAGTCGCTTAACCAACTGAGCCACCCAGGCGCCCCTGTATTATAAAACTTTTAACCTGGGAATTTAGGCAAGTAAGGCATCAGAATAATAGAATTATTATTGAAAAATGGCTTTTCCTTAAAGTAATGGAAATTTTGCCATTGTTCATAGATAGAGTGATGTCTCAATGTACTCATGAATAATATGAGGATTTATGACAATTCAAGGTTGTTAACATGTTTTGTTGAATAATAACTCTTTTGAAACATTAAATTGCATTTGCACAAACATAATATTTGTTTGTGTGTTATGCGTCATATTTCTTGCTTTCATCCATATAATAGAAATAAAAAGAACAAGAAAATGTAGTCATACAAATGTTAGAACTGAGTGAATTGAGAACAATAGGAAAACAAAATTTACCTTATCAGCAAAATTTGGTGATGCACAGTGGTGATGAATATATCATTTAGTTGATTGGCATAAATTTATATTATGTAAAAATATTTGGGACATATACTTTTTTTGAGGGGGGACATATACTTTTTAAACTCATTCATTTCTTACTATTCTTTATGTCCAATAGTATGTACCATACATTATTTACTAAATGTCTTTTTTTCAATTATTGTACTCTTTAGGCATTTAGGATAGATGTTTCAATATCATTAATCCAAAATAAATTGGGTCCCAGATATTGCTGTTAAATGACCTTCTGCTGTAGTATCATTTTAGAACTTTATATAAACATGAATGCTCTTTCCAGGAGTATTTCTCTGGCATTTGCCAAAGAAGAAATGTATTGTTGTTAGAGGGTTTATTCTGTACTAAGCAGTGTTCTAGTTGTTTACATTGATAATATCATTGGGTTTTTTGGGTTTTTTTTTACAATAATACTGTTAGGTAAGTGGTATCATACTAATTTTACAGATGAGGAAATTGAAAGGCACCTCCTTTCCTGTTAAGTAATATCCATGCTCACAGCTCATATTATTTGAACCTAAGTATCTCTGACATATAGGCCACTGGTATTGGAACATCTTCTTCCCATTTCCCACCCTCAGGGGCTATGACCTTCCTGGATTTGCTTGGGTAATTTTAGTGAAGACAGAGCAATCTACTATGCATACTTTTAGAAGACTGGTGGTGATAATAGTGAGAGTAAATGATTCTATGTCTCTAGCCTTTTTCAAAGCAGTCAATTTTTTTCAAAGATTTATATAGGTTAAGTACCTCCCCACATTACATCTTTCCCAACTCATCCCATAATAAGCAGTGTAGCCCTTTTGAAAGATGGGAAGTTCAAGCCTGAAAGCCTGAATGAGCAATACCTCCAATGAAAGATTTGTCCTTAAGACTTAATGTATGGGCATTTAATATGCACTAGCCAGTTAACACCCTTTAGGTTTCTCAAATACTTTAGACTAATTTTCAGAGAGGGACTCTTCATCTGTGTTATACATACCTAACTCACCCCTTATTCCAACATTTCCAGAAAAGTACCCTAAAAACTATCCTTTCTCTCTCTAATATCTTTAATCTCTCTTATTCAACTGGCTTTTTCCTCTCAGCATATAAATATGCTCCTGTAAAGCACATCTCTTTGACCTTGTGTCTTTTTTCATAAATGAATAAATTCATTCTACCATTTACTAAATTATTCAATAAACATTTCCTGAGTATTTAGTCTATGTCTAGCATGGTACCAGGCAGTAGGCATACAATTGTGAATAGACGTAGTCTCTAAATTTAAAAAAGTTATAGTCCAGTTAGGAGAGCAGAAAAAAACAAATAATCATACAAATATAACAAACCATAATAAGTGCTCTGAAGAAAAGGTGCAAGGTATTATGAAGGCATATAATAGGAAGACCTGGTTTATTCTGGTTGTTTTTTGAACTGAGGTTTGAATTATAACTTAGAGTCAGCTGAGAGGAGGCAGTTCCAGACAGACAGAACTATATACACAAAGGCCTTGAAGCACAAGAGAGAATGACCTCTTCTACATGTACCAGTATAAATGGAGTGTTGTAGTATAGAGAGGGAGGGAGAGATATTAGGAGCCCCATCATGCAAGGTCGTATGGGACATTTTAAGAATTGGGGTCTGGGTTTATTTTAAAAGGAGTGGGAATAAACTAAGAGATTTTAAGCAGTAGGTTACATGATGAGATTTGCATTTTGAAAAAATCATATAGAGATCAGATTAGAGGGATTCAATAGGTAGGTAGAGATAGAAACCAATTAGTAGGCTATTGCTGTGGTCCATGAAAGAGATGATGCTTCTGCTTGAACTAGGGAGTAACAGTGTAGATTGGTAGAAATAAGCATATTTAAGAAATTTAGGGAGTAAATTTATATATGAGAATGGGGGAGATGGAGATAAATGAATGACTTCCATGTTTATGGCCCATACAACGAAATGGTGGCCATATATTTACTGATTTAAGAAACAAGACAAAAACTAGATGTAGGGGAGATGACAAGTTGGGCTTTAGATATGTCAAATTTATGTGTCTGAAGAAATCAGGGCAAGATATTAAGTGAGCAATTGCATATATGGGAATGAACTCAGAAGAATTCTGAGCTTGAGCTAAAAATTTGTGAATCATTGAAAATATATATGGTAATTGGGAGGTAGGAGCTTGGATGAGATTGCCTAATAAGAGAGATACTTCATGCCTTCCTATCCAAGCTTCAGTATATGAAGTAATCTACACGCAGTGTCTCTACTTTTTTTTTTTTTTTAGATTTTTAAAATTTATTTATTTGTCAGAGAGAGAGAGAGTGCGCGGACAAGCAGGGGGAGCAACAGGCAGAGGGAGAAGCAGGTTCCCTGCTGTGCAAGGAGCCCGATGCTTGACTTGATCCCAGGATCCTGGGATCATGACCTGAGCCAAAGGCAGACACTCAACCCACTGAGCCATCCAGGTGTCCCAGTGTCTACTTCTTAACCGCCCAGTTTGCTCGTTAACCCATTGCAGTCTCCCTCCCAACACCTCTGCTCCACTGCAGCTGCTCTTGCCAAGGTCACTAGTGACTCCCTCAGTGCTAAACACAATGTACAATTGTCAGTCTTTACTTTACTTGATTTCTTTGTAGCATTTGAAGCTGTTAATGAGCCCTCCTTGACACTTTCTCCTCTTTTGGATTCTAATATATCACTTGCTTTTTTGGCTTTCCTCGTACCTTTTTTGACCATTTTTAGCAGTCCCCTTTATCTACCTGATATTTTCCAGGATTCTCCTCTCTTTTTCCTATAATGGAAGGATGGAAAATTCAAATATCCACAGGGGCCAGGACACGAAAATGAATGAAGCAGACTACTTCCATATTAAAACATTGCATATTGAACCTGTATTTGCATAGTGATCCCTTTGTTTATATATAATCAGCAATAATATTTACTTCCACAAGTAACCATATGGGCCCAATATAGCCAGATCTTTCCATTTTTCAATAGAGGTAGAAAATATGGATCTTTTGTGAAATATCTCAAATTTTTATATTCTGATAACTAATACAATTCCATGTCTTTTTTATACACTATTCTGGACAAATAATAAATGGAAGGCCCCGTGTAGCTGTTGGCTGAGTTGGCCATCTCTCCTTGAGCTGTGGTATCTGTTCTTGTGGTTTTAACCACTCACCTATGTTCATGGTTTTAACCACTCACCTAGGTTTATGATTTTCATATTTACTTCTCAGATCTAGAAGGGCATTCCATCCATCTGCCTGATAGACATCTCCCTTTGGCTATCCCAAAAGTCCCTCAGGCTTATTTCTATCCAGTCTCATAAACCAGATGACTTTCTCCCTCACCAGTATACCCATTCTGTCTTTAATGTCTTTTAAATAATTCTCCTCATTATTTCTTTCTATCCTTGATGCTACTATTTTTGTTTAGGCCTTTATTATCTCTCAACTGGACTACTACATAATAATAGTGGCAGGCAGTATAATAGTGATTAAGAACATAGACTCAGGACAGACTGCCTAGTTCTACCACTTACTGGCTGTGCATGGTCTTGGATGAATTATTTAACTTTTCTGAACTTCAGTTTCCCCATTTATAAAATGGATATAATAACAATATCTACCTTACAGGGTTGTCATGAGGATTAAATTAGTAAATATATGCAAATCACTTAGAACAGTGAAGCATTTACTATTATTATTATAAGTGAATTATTTTTTCTGAGCTACCCACCACCTATCTTTTCTTTATCATCACACTGGTCCTTTTACATTGTAAATTTTGTATATGGCACTCTTCTCAACTAGACTATTAGTTCCTTGGAGGTTTGGGGTCTGTCTTACTCATCTTTGGAGCCCCAATATCTGGCACAATGTCAGGTACCTGTAGGTGCTCAGCCAATATTTTTTTACTAAATAAAGAAATCTATTGGGCCTCAATTTTCTCCTCCATTAAACTGGGATTTGAATAACTGCTCCATCTCACAGGATCATTGAAAGGATCAGATGGGAGGACAGATATGAAAGCACTTTGAAAACTAAGGAACTATCAAACTGCAAGGACTTTATAGCGGCATTCAGAGTGGGTCCACTTTGGAATTTTTCAGTACTGGTCTGTGACTCCTTTCACTTTTGGGAACTAATTAGAGACCCTGCAGGACTAATTGGCTTATACTTTTGCAGGTATTCTATTGAATTACCAGTAAGTAGCATTCCTCTGACAACGTTTCAGGTGAAGAGAGAAATGTATGTAGTCACACTAAGCTATAGGGATTAGAAACAAGCCTTGCTGCCCACAGAACTGAAAATCTAAGACCCGGCTATTCCCTCCCCAAAGGAACTTACAGTCTTCATTAATTTCAGGAATCTTTCTGAACCTGTCATGACCTATAGACTTCACAAAGAGCTGGTCTCGGCTGCCAGTAAGTATTTATGTTACTAGTTAATTGTGTTGTCTTGGCTTCTTAATAATGTTCATAGCAATAAACCTAGAAAAATGAGAGAAAGTGAGGGGAAAAAACAAAACATATACATAGATTTTTGTCCACTGCCAAATGAGAGTATTCTTGCTTGCTGTCTAACTCGAGTGTTATATTACTTTTCATAATCAATGTAAGTTGAGTAGGTTGGAGACAACTGAGTAACATGAGGATGTGACAGGTGTGAGGGCTTTATTGACTGAATGTGCCTCTTCAATCAGAACAAGAGCATTAGTTCACATAACCAGGGGGCACCAAAATGGTTCCATTATAGTTGCTGTTTTAGACTTTTTTCATAACTTTGCCTTTTCAAATGCTTTTCATTTGTGCTATGAATTATTACTCCTAATCTGTTAGTGCTAGAATCACATTTCCTAGATGATAAAACTGAGGGTGAAAGTGAAGCATTACATGGGAAATACGGCATATAGAATCACCCCAAAACGTGGCAGCTGAAGAAGTATTAAAAGTTTTGGCTGAGGCCACTATATGAGTATCCCTCCCTATCTCTACATGACCCTTCTCCTGCTCTGTGCTCTCTGTGGTGTGCAGGAAAAAGATTGAGAAGACTTGACCTCATAATGAATTTTTGTTGAGGCAAGAGACCTTTGATCTTTACTCTGAGCTCTCTCAGTGATTTTCACATAAACCCAGAGGTAGCAGTATACCTCCCAGCACCACAAAAAGATGGGTGGGCAAGGGTTTCCTGTGGAAGTTTACATGTGGAACTTTAGGAACAACCTGCTATACCTAGAACTCTGACTTCCTCAGAGATGGTCTTATATTCTCATCTTTCTTTTCTCTCTTCTTTTTTTTTTTATTTTTCTAGGCCTATTTCTTTGTTTTTATCTCTCTTTTTGTCTTATCTCTCTTTTGGTCTCTTTGTCTTTCTGTCTCTCTCTGTCTCAATGTTTTTTCTTCTTGATCTCTCTTTGCCTGTTTATCTCTCTGTCTCTTTTCATCTCTCAGTGTTTCTGATTGTGTGTGTGTGTGTGTGTGTGAGAGAGAGAGAGAGAGAGAGAGAGAGAGTTTGCTTGATCCAGTTGCCCAAAAGGCAAAACTATTTCTCTTTGTTCTCTCTTAGAGTCTGACAACCTGGATTACCGGCTGGGAGCTATTCACTCCCTGGTATATAAGCTACCCGAAAAGAACCGAGAGATGCTGGAACTTCTTATAAGACACTTGGTCAAGTAAGTAACTTCTGGGTTTTCAGGAAGAGTTTCTACTAGAGGACTGGCCCACAGGGTAGCATTGCAGAGAAACTGTCATCTCCTTAAGTCCCAGTCACCAACTGTTTCATCCTGGACAGGCTGAGTGCTCTATGAAGAAGGTGATTTTGCCTTGGCCCTTGTATATATCCTCCCAGAGTCATCATGCATCTCAATTGAAGAGTAATACCTGATAAAATGGGCTGAACACAGGCTTTGCAGTCAGATAAACTTGGTTTTAAATCCCAGCTGTACCACTTACTTAGCTGTATAATCTCTTAGCCTGTTTAATCATCTGTAAAATGAGAATAGTATTGCCCACCACACAGGACTGTTCTGTGAGTGAACATATAGCACATAGGAGATTCTCAAGAAATGGGAGTTATTTTGAAGATTGTGGCCAACGTTTTGATTGGGTATGGCAGGCAGGAAAGACAGTATTATAGAGAGTAGGCTTTGTGATGAGCTCCAAGATGGTGCATTTAAGTGGCATGGGTGGTGCTTTCTGGCCAGAGGGTTCAATGTTGTGGATAAAGATGAATTTTCTTGACTTGTAAAAGGCCAACCACTGGCTCTTAACAAAGCATTATGGTGCAGCAGAAAGCACTCTGACTACAGGTCAGCAAATCTGGGTTCTGGTGTCAGTTCTGCTACTAGCTTTCTTGACAATCATGGGCAGGTCACTCTTGAGGCTTCTCCTGGTACATTAAAAAGTACAGAAATGAGACAACAAGCTTAGAAAAATTGCAATGCATTTTATATGTGTTTGTTTTTCAAAATAAAGCTATCATCACACTCGTAAAAATGCAGTAATCATATGTTTTTAACCTCATTTGGAAAAGATCTCAAATACCTAAACTTGAAGCCCTCAGTGAAGGTGAGGCTCCAGGCTAAATGGCCCTCTTGGTCTCCCCCTGTGATAAATTCTGCATCTCTGGATCTCAGGTTTCCCTGTGACATAATGAGATATCACCAAGATTCAGTGCAGCTCTGACATTCTATGTTTTTCTTATACTTTTATAACAAATGAGCATTATAGACACTAATATAGATAAATAGGCAGAATTAACAAGAGGATGCCTTTTATATTTTTTGCCAATATTTGTAATTTGGGCTAATCGAGGACATTAAGAGGCAGTTTCTTCCCAAAAAGTTGTTTGTGATAATCTCAATGAAAGTATAACAATCAGCACATAAATCATTTGCATATTAATTTAAGTTGCCCTGGGGGAAAGAGAAATTGGGTTCAAGTTCCACGTTACCACTGATTTTCTGTGTGAACTAAAGAAAGTCCCTCCCACTCTCTGGGCCTCCATTTATTCATCTATAATATGAGGGGACTGAACTAGCTAATCTGAAATAGTTATTCCTGCTCTGATTTTCTAAGATTCTTAGTATGTGACAGGAGCCAAGGACTGAGCTAATCCTGCTAGCAGTTAGTGAGAAGCACCTGCTTCCATCTACCCAAAGGCTGGCTTCTGCCTTATTTCAAGAATCTTGGTCCTCAAAAAGCCTAGAACAAAAGGAGCAAAAGACACAAACACACAAGACACAGAAATAGATAAACAAATACTCTTAAATACATGAGAAACTGCTCATTTCCTCAAAGAAGAAAAATGCAAATTAAATCTGCTCTGAGATACCATTTATTGGCAAAACCTAATGCATGACCACATTCTCTGTTGATGAGACTTTGGGGCAAATGAATACTCTACTACATTGCTGGCATTAATGCAATACAAAACTAGAGGAGGAGAATTTGACAAGATCTAACAAGTCTGCATATTCACTTACCCTGTGCCTAGAAATTCTACTTTTAGACATATACCCTGAAGACACACCTCCACAAGTACCAAACAACATATGCACAAGGTTAAACACTGCAGCACAATTTTTTAATACCAAAAGGTTGGAAATACAAAAGTATCCAACAATAGGGGACTAGTTGAGTAAATAATGGTATATTCAAACAATGTAGTATTATATAGTCAAAAAAGAATTAGGAAAATATCTACAAACTTTTTTTGTAGTGATTTCTAGAATGCATTACGAATTTCAGGGTGTATAACAGAGAACAACAGCTAAAATAAAAGCAAAAAACTCAAAGTTAAAAACAAGGTATATGAGTATGCTACCCTTTTTATAAGAACAAAAGAGGGAAATAAGGATATATAAGAATATTAAACACATATTTTCTTACTTTTGTCAAATTAAGCACACAATAAGAAAATGAAAAACTAATGACTTGGGCGCCTGGGTGGCTCAGTCGTTAATCGTCTGCCTTCGGCTCAGGTCATGATCCCAGGGTCCTGGGATCGAGTCCCACATCGGGCTCCCTGCTCTGTGGGAAGCCTGCTTCTCCCTCTTCCACTCCCCCTGCTTGTGTTCCTGCTCTCGCTCTGTCTCTCTCTGTCAAAAAAAATAAATAAAATCTTTAAAAAACAAAAACAAAAACAAAAAACTAATGACTCAAAAAGTTAAACCAAATGACCCAGCAATTCTACTCTTAGGTATATAATAAGGAGAAATGAGAACATATGTTCATTCAAAAACATATACACAAATATCCACAGGACCATTATTCATAGTTGCCCAAAGGTGGAAACAACTCAAATGACCAGCAACCGATAAATAAAAAAATAAAATGTGGTATAAATACACAATGAATTATTATTCAGTGAAAAAAAAAATGAAGCCCTGGGGCACCTGGGTGGCTCAGTCGGTTAAGCATGTGCCTTCGGTTGAGGTCATAATCCCAGTGTCCTGGGATCCAGTCCCTCCTCTGGTTCCCTGTTCAGTGGGGAATCTGCTTCTCCCTCTCCCTCTACCCCTCTCCCCACTCATGCTCTCTCCCTGTGCTCCTCCTCTTGCTTATGCTCTCTCGCTAGTGCTGTCTCTCTCAAATAAATAAATAAAATCTTAAAAAAAAGAAATGAAGCACTGACACATGCTACAACAAGGATGAACTTTGAAAATATTATGCTAAGTAAAAGAAGCCAGACACAAAATACCACATATGACTCCATTTATATAAAATGTTCAGAACAGACAAATCTATAAAGACTGAAAGTAGATTAGTGGTTGCCTAGGGCTGGGATGTGGGGACATGGGAGGAAATGGGGAGTGATTACTATGGGGTTTCTTTTTGGAGTGGTGAAAATACCCTAAAATTAGATAGTGATGATGGTTACACAACTCTGTGAATATACTAAAACAATTGAAAAAACATTAAAAGGGTGAATTGTATTGTATGTGGAAATGTATTTCAATAAAGCTGTTATAAAAACAAACTAATAAGTATGGTAAAGGAAACCATCAACAAAACAAAAAGGGAACCTATCAAATGGAAGAAGATATTAATCTGATAAGAAGTTAATATCCAAAATACATAAATCATACAACCTAACACCAAAAATTCCCAAACCATCTGATTTAAAAATGGGTAAAAGATATGAATAGACATTTTTCCAATTTCCAAAGAATACATACAGATGGCTAACAGACACGTGAAAAGATGCTCAACATCACTTAGTTTCAGGGAAATACAAATCAAAACCATAATCAGATATCACCTGCCAAATGTCTAGTATCAAAAAGACAAGAAATAACAAGTGTTGGTGAGGATGTGGAGAGAAAGGAACCCTCATGCATTGTTGGTAGGAATGTAAATTGGTGCAACCACTGTGGAAAAGAGTATGGAGGTTCCTCAAAATATTAAAAACTAGAATTACCATATGATCCAGTAATTCCACTACTGGATTTACCCAAGCAATATGAAAACACTGACTCAGAAAGATATATACACCCCTATGTTTATTGCAGCATTATTTACAATATTATTTACAATAGCCAAGATAATGAAGCAACCCAAGTGCCCATCCATAGATGAACGGATAAAGAAGATGTGATAATAATGCATATATTATATATAATAATGCATATATTATATATAATATATATTATATATAATGGATATATAAAATATATATAATGGATGTGTGTATGTGTGAAATAAATCAGACAGAGAAAGACAAATACTATGGAACCTAAAAAACAAAACAAACAAAAACAAATAAAACAGACTCTTAAATTCAGAGAACAAACTGGTGTTTGTCAGAGAGGAGGTGGGGGGAGATGGATGAAGGGGATTAAGAGGTACAAATATCCAAAAGACAAAAAAAAAAACCTAATGAAAATGATTACTAAAGGGGGTAGTTGGTGAATAGGGTAGAAGGGATAAAGATGAGAGCCACATTCCTCTAAATCCACCTCCTTGTATGGTTTTGACTTTTGAACCATACTTATGTTTTATATATCCAAAAAGTAAAATTCAATCAAGGATATAAGCCCCGAGACTGAAGATAAAAAAGTAAATGAGGGACTCCTGGGTAACTAAGTCATTTAAGCCTCTGCCTTTGGTTCAGGTCATGATCTCCAGGTCCTGGGATAAAGCCCCGCGTCGGGCTCCCTCCCTGCTCTGGGGGAGTTAGCTTCTCCCTCTTTTTCTGCCCCTCCCCCTGCTCATGTGCTCTCTCTCTCTCTCAAATAAATAAATATTTTAAAAAAGCAAATGAGTCTAAATGGTTATCAAATTGATAACATAGTCCCACAAAGGAAATAGCTATTGCAAATAATTTATAAACCCAGTCCTCTGACTCATCCTTAATGAGATAATATTTTAAAAACAGGAAAAGCTACAAAAAAGTAGTAAGCATCACCCAGTAGGTTTAGTAATAGTAATAATATTATAATTAAATTTGAAACTATTTTATATTTATATATCACAAGGATAAAGAAAAAAGTAAATATATTAGTATTATCAGATGACAAGATTTATGTTGTAAGAAAAAGAGATAAGGATATAAAATGTAAGATATAACGAAAAAAATCTATAATGGTAAAGTTGAATTTAGAAAGCCAATATGAACTCATGATTTATTTTTTTTAATATTTTTTCTTTTTTTAAGATTTTATTTATTTTATTTGTCAGAGAGAGACAGCGAGAGAGGGAACGCAAGCAGGGGGAGTGGGAGAGGGAGAAGCAGGCTCCCCACTGAGCAGGGAGCCTGATGTGGGGCTTGATCCCAGGACCCTGGGATCATGACCTGAGCCGAAGACAGACGCTTAACCGACTGAGCCACCCAGGTGCCCCTGAACTCATGATTTAAAAATGAAACAACAATGGATCTAGAGTGTATTATGCTAAGCTGAATAAGTCAGTCCGAGAAAAACAAATACTGTATGATTTCATTCATTTGTGGAATTTAAGAAACAAAACTGATGAACGTAGGGGAAGGGAAAGAAAAATAAATAAGGTAAAAATAGGGAGACAAACCATAAAAGACTCTTAAAACCCTCAAACTGAGGGTTGCTGGAGGGGAGGTAGGTGGGGGGATGGGGTAATTGGGTGATGGGCATTAAGGAGGGCACTTGATGTAATGAGCACTGGGTGTTATATGCAACTGATGAATCACTAAATTCTACCCCGAAATTAATGATATGCTAACTAACTTGAATTTAAATAAAATAAAACCAAAAACAACCCCAACAAAACAACAAAACTTCTATTCATTGAACCAGTCTTGAAGTGATTCTACCCCCCAAAAGAAGCAATGAACATACATAATGCCAAGATCTTTGTTTCTAAATAACATTCACTTCTTAGAGAAATGGCTGATTACAGGTCTGAGGCAAGGAAAATACCAGGTGAACCTAGGATAAAGTGTACCTTTGTGAGCAAATAAGAGCTCAAGTACTAATACAATCATGTCACGAGGACACAGGAACCTGCTTGAAAAGGCTGACACTGATTGCATTTGGAGTCAAGATAAACATCAAAACCAAAAATACTGTATTTGAGTATAACTCTTTGAATAAATAAAAATTTATGGGAGATAAGTAGAATAAGGAAAGCTCTTCCTTACAGAAGAATGCCAGCTAATAGATGTGGGAGAAATAATAGAATTAGACAAACCAGTAGTTTATAACCTCAGTACCCTGTTTCAAGCCTGTATCAAAACCATTGGGTAAAAGATTGTTCAGGAACAAGATATTCACATAATTTCAATGTATCACCCACAGATTACTTACTAATTACAAATGAAAAAAATGTATCTTTACAATCAAGCTATCTGGCAAACACCACCATTAATTGATCAAACTTAGCATCACTAATAATAATACAAACTGGCCTTATGTGCCTCTTGATAGGATACAGAAAGAATTACACAATATAATTTAAATAATTTTGCCAAAAAGGTTTAACCTGAATCAAATTAAACCTTTCCAGTTTACAAAAAAATAGAGGGTATAGAAAAATACAGACTACTTGACATTCTATTAAGAAACTAGCTTGGACTTTTCCCTGGCCTGGGAAACAGAGGTAGGGGTACTGTTCTACATTAAGAGACTAAAGAAACATAAACAAATACAGTGCATGAACTCTGGATCTAGGTTTGAAAAAGCCCAACTATAAATTTTTTTTTTGCATGACATTTGAGAAAATCTGAATATGGACCACTAATTGGATGATGTGGCACTGTAAATTTTCTTGGGTATGAAAATGTTTTGTGATTTTGTAGAACAGCATGCTTTTTCTTTTTTTTTTTTTCTTTTTAAATTTTTATTTAACTTCCAGACAGTTAACAAATAGTGTAATCTTAGTTTCAGTGCTAGAATGTAGTGATTCATCAGTTCCATACAATGACCAGTGCTCATCACAAGTGCCCTCCTTAATATCCATCCCCCACCCACCTCCCCTACAGTAACCCTCAGCTTGTACTCTGTAGTTAAGAGTATTTCCTGATTTGCTTCTCTTTTTTTCCTCTATGTTCATTTGTTTTGTTTCTTAAATTCCACATTTGAATGAAATCATATGGTATTTGTCTTTCTCTGACTGATTTATTTCCCTTAGCATAACACAGTCTAGCTCTATCCACATGACAAATGGCAAGATTTCATTCTTTTTGATGGCTGAGTAATATTCCATTGTATTTATAGACCACATCTTCTTTATCCATTCATCAGTCGATGGACATTTGGGCTCTTTCTATAATTTGGCCATTGTTCATAATGCTGCTATAAACATTGGGGTGCATGTATTCCTTCGGATCAATATTTTTTGTATCCTTTGAGTAAATACCTACTAATACAATTGCTGGGTTGTAGGGCAGTTCTATTTTTAATGTTTTGAGGAATGTCCATACTGTATTCCAGACTGGCTGGACCAGGTTGCATTCCCACCAACAGTGTAAGAGGTTCCCCTTTCTCTGCATCCTCACCAACACCTGTTGTTTCCTGTGCTGTTAATTTTAGCCATTCTGACAGGTGTGAGGTGATATCTCATTCTAGTTTAGATTTGTATTACCCTCATGCTGAGTGACGTTGAGCATCTTTTCGTGTGTCTGTTGGCCATCTGGTTATCTTCTTTGAAAAAATGTCCATTCATGTCTTCTGTCCATTTTTTTTTTAAAGATTTTATTTATTTATTTGAGAGAGAGAATGAGAGAGAGCACATGAGAGCGGGGAGGGTAAGAGGGAGAAGCAGACTCTCTGCTCAGCAGGGAGCCTGATGTGGGACTCGATCCCAGGACTCCAGGATCATGACCTGAGCCGAAGGCAGTCGCTTAACCAACTGAGCCACCCAGGTGCCCCTGCCCATTTTTTTTTTAACAATTATTTGTTTTTTGGGTGTTCAGTTTTATAAGATCTTTATAGATTTTGGATACTAACCCTTTATCAGATATGTCATTTGCTAATATTTTTTCCCATTCTGAAGGTTGCCTTTTAGTTTTGTTGATTGTTTCCTTCACTGTGCAGAAGCTTTTTATCTTGATGAAGTCCAGTAGTTCGTTTTTGCTGTTTTCCCCTTGCCTCAGGAGACATATCTAGTAACAAGTTGCTATGGCCGATATCAAAGAGGTTGCTGCCTGTGTTCTCCTCTAGGATTTTGATGGTTTCCTGTCTCACATTTAGGTCTTTCATCCATTTTGAATTTACATTTGTCTATGGTATAAGAAAGTGGCCCAGTTTGTTTCCAACAAACTGAGGGTTCTGGAGGGGAGGGGTATGGGAGGATGGGTTAGCCTGGTGATGGGTCTTAAAGAGGGCACGTTCTGCATGGAGCACTGAGTGTTATACGCAAACAATGAATCATGGAACACTGCATCAAAAACTAATGATGTAATGTATGGGGATTAACATAACATAATAAAAATAAATAAATAAAGCTAAGTCCAAAAAAAAAAAGAAAAGAACATGTTTACTGATAATTGTGTTTCCTTAATAAAGAGTTTAAGATGGAAAAAAAAAAAGAAAGTGGTCCAGTTTCATTCTTTTGCATGTTGCTATCCACTTTTCCCAACACCATTTGTTGAAGAGACTGTCTTCCTTCTCTAAGATACTCTTTCCTGCTTTGTTGAAGATTGGTTGACAGTATAGTTAGGGGTCCATTTAACGATTCTCTGTTGTGTTCCACTGATTCATGTGTCTGTTTTTGTGCTAAAACCATACTGTCTTGATCACTTCAGCTTTTTAATATAACTTGAAGTCCAGAATTGTGATTCCTCCAGCTGTGCTTTTCTTTTTCAAGCTTGCTTTGCTATTTGGGGTCTTTTGTGGTTCCATACAAATTTTAGGATTATCTCTTCTAGCTCTGTGGAAAATGCTGGAGGTATTTGATAGGGATTGCATTAAATGTGTAGATTGCTTTGGGTAGCATAGACATTTTAGCAGTATTTTGTTCTTCCAATCCATGAGCATGGGATGTTTTTCCATTCCTTTGTGTCATCTTCAGTTTCTTTCATAAATATTCTGTTCTTTTTGGAGTATGGATCTTTTACCACTTTGGTTAGGTTTATTCCTAGGTATCTTATGGTTTTTGGTATAATTTTAAATGGGATCAATTATTTGAGTTCTCTTTCTGCAGCTTCTTTAAAATTCTAGAGATTTCTGTACATTAATTTTGCATCCTGTGACTACTGAATTTGTGTTTCAGTTCTGGCAATTTTTTGGTGGAGTCTTTCAGGTTTTCTACAGAGTATCATGTCGTCAGTGAATATTGAAAGTTTCACTTCTTCACTGCTGATTTAGATGCCTTTTATTTCTTTTTTTGTCTGATTGCTAATGCTAGGGCTTCCAGGACTATGTTAAATAACAGTAGTGAGATTGGATATCCCTGTCTTGTTCCTGACCATAGAGGAAAAGCTGTCAGTTTTTCCCCATTGAGGGTGATATTTGTGTGGGTCTTTCATATGTGACCTTATGATATTGAGATATGTTCCCTCTATTCCTACTTTGTTGAGGGTTTTATCAAGAATGGATGCTGTAACTTGTCAAATGCTTTTTCTGCTTCTATTGAGAGAATCATATGGTTCTTATTCTTTCTTTTATTAGTGTGTTCTGTCACACTGATTGATTTGCAAATATTGAACCACCCCTGAAGCCCAGAAATAAATCCCACTTGGTCCTGGTGAATAATCCTTTTAAGGTACTGTTGGAGTCAGTTAGCTACTATCTTCTAAGAGTTTTTGCATCAATGTTTATCAAGGATATTGGTCTGCAATTCTTTTTATGGCGTCTTTGTCTGGTTTTGGAATCAAGGTAATGCTGGCCTCGTAGAATGGGTTTGAAAGTTTTCCTTCCATTTCTGTTTTTTGGAACAGTGTGAGAAGAATAGGTATTTACTGTTTAAATGTTTGGTAGAATTCTCCTGGGAGCTGTCTGGCCCTGGACTTTTATTTCTTGGGAAATTTTTGATTACTGATTCCATTTCATTGTGGGTTATCAGTCTGTTAAAGTTTTCTATTACTTCCTATTTCAGTTTTGGTGAAATATGTTTATATGTTTCTAGGAATTTATCCATTTCTTCCAGATAGCCCAATTTGTTGGCATATACTTTTTCATATTCTCTTATAGTTGTATTTCTTTGGTGTTGGTTGTGATCTCTCCTCTGTCATTCATGATTTTATTTATTTGGGTTCCTTTTCTTTTCTTTTTTTATTTTACTTTTACTTTAAAATTTTTATTTAAATTCAATTAGCCAACATATATTGTATCATTAGTTTCAGATGTAGAGTTCAGTAATTAATCAGTTGCATATAACACCCAGTGCTCATCACATCAGGTGCCCTCCTTAATGCCTGTCACTTAGTTACCCCACCCCCCCACCCACCTTCCCTCCAGCACCCTTCAGTTTCTTTTTTTTAAACCTCAGTTTCTTTTCCATAGTTATATCTAGGGGTTTGTCAATTTAAAAAAAAAATATTTTATTTAAATTCAATTTAATTAACATATAGTGTATTATTATTAGTTTCAGGGGTAGAATTGAGTGATTCATCAGTGTCATATAACACAGACACCTCATTACATCAACTGCCCTCCTTAATGCTGATCATCCAGTTACCCCATCCCCCTCACCCACCTCCCCTCCAGCAACCCTTAATTTGTTTCCTGTACTTAAGAGTCTCTTATGATTTGTCTCCCTCTCTATTTCATCCTATTTTATTTTTCCTTCCCTTCCCATAATTCATCTGTTTTGTTTCTTAAATTCCACATACGAGTGAAATCATCTGATATTTGTCTTTCTCTGACTGACTTATTTCACTTAGCATAATACCCTCTAGTTCCATCCATATTGCTGCAAATGGCAACATTTCATTCTTTTTCATGGCTAAGTAATATTCCATTGTATATATATATACCACTTCTTTAACCATTCATCTGTCGATGGACATTAGGACTCTTTCCATATTTTGACTATTGTGGACATTGGTGCTATAAACATTGGGGTGCATGTGCCCATTTGAATAACTATGTTTGTATCCTTTGGATATATACCTAGTAGTACAATTGCTGGGTTATAGGGTGGCTCTATTTTTAATTTTTGAGGAACCTCTATACTGTTTTCCTGAGTGGCTGTACCAGTTTATATTCCCCCAACAGTGTAAGGGGGTTCCCCTTTCTCTGCATCCTTGCCAACATCTGTTGTTTCCTGGGTTGTTATTTTAGGCATTTTGACTGGTGTGATTTGGTATCTCATTGTATTGATTTGTATTTCCCTGATACTGAGTGATGTTGAGCATTTTTTCATGTGTGTCTTGGCTAGTTGTGTGTCTTCTTTGGAGAAATACCTGTTTTTGTCCTGCCCATTTCTTGACTGGATTTTTTGTTTTTTGGGTGTTGAGTTTGAAAAGTTCTTTATACATTTTGGATACTAGCCAATTTTCTGATAAGACATTTGCAAATAAAAAGAGAGTTTTATTTGAGCCCAAGTTAGGACAACTGCCCAGGAAACATGGTCTTTACAAGGAAGAAAGTGCTCCAGAAAAATGAACATTTTTTACAGGATTATATACTTTTTTACATCTTGTAAAGGCTCAAAATATAGATTAGCACATAGGCAGGAATCACGAGTTTTATCATTCAGGAATGCAGGTGATGTGGGGTCTCTGAGCAAAAAAGGTCAAGAAAGAATTCTTGACATGTTTTCAGTGCAAAAAGGTGTTTTTATTAAAGCATGGAACAGGACCCATGGGCAAAATTGCTGCACTGTGACTGTGTGGAGAAATTGACTATATACTTTCAAGTTGGGGGGCAGAGATAAGGGAAGTCACTAAAGGGATTTCCATATGTTAAAGAAAACTTATAGGATCCTGGAGGTCTGGCTGTTGTCAAGCTAAGGTTGCTTTTAGTCTCTAGCAAAACATCAACATTAAGGCAGCCATGAGTTCCTTGAGGAATGTCACACTCTGCATGTCTCACGTATTTCTCAATGGGCTGCAAATTGTAAGGAAATTTAATTGTATCTACATTTCTTTTGCCTTTCTTCTCATCATAGGGAGTGGGAATATTGACTGATTTCTCAAGGACATGATGGTTTTCCTTGAGGCTACTCATTCACAAAGCAGGTGTACAGCATGTTGAGCCATAAATCAGGCTTTTGATTTAAACAACGTTTATGTACAGTAATGCTAACTAAAAAAGAAACCTAAAATGGCTTCCCTTGTGTATCAGGCCTTGAGAGAGTTTTTCTCTCATCAGGATATATACCCAGAAGTGGGATTCCTGGATCATAAGGTAGTTCTATTTTATAGACATTTTAGTTTATGACCTCTGAGCTAAACCATCTAATCAAAATTATTTTTCTAAACCAGAGGCTTTTTACAGCCTCCCTCTGATAGTCATTTTTTATTTTAAATTTTGATGTTCCAGAAGTTGTACCCATTGTCGTGAGTCCACGTGGACTAGAGAATTTAAGATTTGTTTGCCATCAAGTCATATCACAAACTCCTACCTAATTCACTACTCACGATGCTCTTATTTTTGGTTTTATTTCTCTTAATAACCCACAATTTGGGGTGTGACTTATGCCTCTTAATGATAATGTATAATAAAAAGAGAGATGTCAAATGCAAAGAAATGTCCCCCTAAAATAGGTCACCTTCCAAATCTCATAAGAAGGCCAAGAAGAAAAAGAATGTCCTAAACGGGATACCAGGAACCTCCCTTAGAAAAATAGAAGGTGGCTTTAGCTTAAAGAAAGCCCCACAAGGGTTTTGATTTCTTAACAGGAATTAGATAAGCAAGCAGTGGGATGCAATAGGATGACTGTTAGACTTGTGGCCCAACAAATATGGGTTTGAATCCTTGTCATGTAGTCACAAACTGTGTGGCCTTGATTAAGTGCTTTACCTTCTGTGAACCTAGGTTTCAGAGATAAAACACTCTGCCTATTTTGGAGTTGGGAGTATTAAGTGAGCTCTGGCACCTTCACCAGAAGTCCATTCCTGTCAAAGTTCACAGAAGGAGATAAGCATTCACAGGTGTTGGAGGCTGTTGTCTCACGGGTGTCCTTGCCTTGCTACTAGTGGTTTAGCCACTTGGTGGTGGTATGGAGTTGCTTTTCCGTTTTAACATCTCAAAAAAATTGTCATTAAATAATAAGGGTTAATTGTCGAAATATTTAAACTGTTAAAAGGGAGCCATCACCAGCCCAGCAATAATAAATGCCTGTGAATGGTTGCTGTTCATTATCATGTGAATGGCACCCAACCTTTCTCAGGGGCTTAACAGACTTCATCAGGATTTGTCTAAGGATTCTGTCTCTGTCAGTTACCCAGTTAGTAAAAAGAGCCTGCCTGTTGATAGGGTCAGTCTCTCAGGGGCCTTTACTTAGGAGGGTTTTGAAAATTAGTGTTTGAGGTGGGTGGTCTCACTGCCTCACCTCCCCACCCCCACAGCCAAACTAACCAAACAGCTGCCCATATTTTATTTGCTTTCTCCAGTACTATTTGAAAGAGCAGTAGAGGCACTTAGTTCCATTCAAAATAATTAATTGGTACGTGCTTTGTACGAGTCACACACACTTGAAAGGTGTTTACCACCTAGTAAGGGAGGCAGATAAGAAGCAGAAAATTGTAACATATTTGCTTGCCAGTGGTGTCAGTCAAGAAGAGGACAGTGGGCTGTGATAGCCCTGAAGGAGATGTCACCTAAAGTGAATCTCAAAGGATAAATAGACATTCTTTATATCCAGAAGGAAGGAGACATTCTAAGCAGAAGGAGTGGCATGAAACAATATGGTATAGCCAGAAAAGCTAATCTAAGCAGTATAGTGAATCAAGAGTGTCAAAGGTCAGCAGTATTTAGATGGAGAGGTAATAATAATAGCAGATCTTTCTAATGCAGTATTTCCAGGATACCATGTAAAAGCAATTTAGTTCTATGTAACAGCCCTGTGAGGTGGGTACTATTTTTGCACGTGGGAAAACTGAAGCCCAGAGAGCTTATGTCACTAACACGGTTGCACAATTGAGTGGTACCGTTAGGATTCAAACCCACGTCAGCTTCAGAGTCCAACCTTTACATTGGGATTAGAAACAGGCTATAAGTTGCAACTTTGAAGAGAGTTGGCCCTATCCTATAAGTGCTACAAAGCCCCCAAAGAGAATTTTAGCAAGGAGAGTGATTAGGGATCAGAATATTGGTGATTACAGGCTCTACTCTGATGAGACTGACTGTGATTTCAAGGAAATCCCTTTCCTTCTTTGGACCTTTGTTTTTTTGTTTTGTTTTTGTTTTGGTGTGTGTGTGTGTGTGTGTGTGATTTCATCTATAAAATGAGGACAGTGATGATAAAGGGCTAATTTTAAGGATCTCTTCCAGCTCTTTGAGTTTTTTACTTTCAAACTAGGGTTGGGGGAGGGGCTACATTCCTAACTGGTGTCAGACTGGTGAGACTGGTAGGTACTTCTCTATGTGCTTTGTTCTTTTTTATATGTGCTTTATACATGCTGTACTTATAGCCTGGAATGTTGTCTTGCTTCTTTCCTGTCTTTCTAAATACTTTCTAACTATAGCTGCCTACCCCCCTTCTCTTAACTCCTACAGTGCTAAGTAACTAAGTAACTCCTAAGTAACTAAGTTAGCTGTGTCTCACTTAGGCCCCTAAAAATATACTATCTTTTATTCTTTGCTACCTGTTTCCTTTGTAGTCTTCTCATATATATTTTGGACTCTCCTTTTTTCCTACTTTTTAGTTTCTCTTGCCCCCTATATCATCTAACACAGTCTTGGTTACAAGGGGGTCTTGGAGAAAATCTTGTTAATCATTTTTTTTTTCTCTTTTGGCAGTGTATGTGAGCACAGCAAAGAGAATCTTATGACCCCCTCCAACATGGGCGTGATCTTTGGGCCCACTCTGATGAGAGCTCAGGAGGACACTGTCGCTGCCATGATGAACATCAAATTCCAGAACATTGTGGTGGAAATCCTAATTGAGCACTTCGTCAAGGTATGTATTCCCTGTTCTCACCATCACTTCTCCAAGCATGTGACACTTTCCCCTAGCCATCTTTTAGAGTCGTGTCTCCCTCCCTTGTTCAAGTTGATAATGGAGGGAAATTCCATTATGACACAATGGCATTTAATACCATTTCTGACACTGTGAAATTCATTCATTTAGCAAATATTGTTCAGTTCTATAACTGTTTTATTATCAGGCATCAGGCTAGATGGTATAGAAGAAGAAAAAAAACCGTTGTTCATGCCTGTACAGAGTTAATAGTAGAGTATGAAGATAGCCATATATACAAATGAAAATGATAGATATAAAAGTGGTGTGTGTACAGTGAAACCATAAAGAAAGCAATAGCTATACTTATTTAAACCTCATCCTATTTCAAAAAGAAATTAAGGTGGTATATTTTATATGGTATATAAAATACAAGGGACTATACTATCCATTATAATTAGGTCAAATGAAAAAGGAAAAATAAGGATAGAGACAGAAAATGAACCCAGAATGAGGCTAGACAAATAATTATTGACAAGTCCTGTGCACTTGCTACAGATGGCCTTTTATCTGGCTCTAAGCTTTCTAGCAGCCAGTACCATCCTGGCAAGGTATAATTCAATAAAAACTTTTCTGCAGGGGGAGGCGGCTAATGACACTGTCTAGATGGCATCGACGGTTCAAACCCAAGCTCTACCACTTACCAGCTATATTTGGTGGCATACAGGTTAGGCTTCGAAGACTCCACATACAAACACAGTGGCTTCCACAAAAGAGCCATTTATTACTTGCTTGTGGAATAGTCCAGTGAGGTGTTCCAGTGCTGATATGGTGCTTGACAGGGGCAAGAACCCAGTTTCCTTCTTTCTTGTTGTTCTGCCATCTCTAAGGGCTGCTTCACTGCATGACCAACTATCTCCTATATCATATCAGTTGAGAAGGATGAAAGAAAGGAAAATGAAAGATACAACCCTGTCCTTTAAGGCCAGGACCTGAGAGTCACATATATTACTTCTATTTATATACCATTTCAGAATTTACTCCTGTGGTCACATCTGGCAGATGAGTTAGGGAAGTATAGTTTTTATTTGGGGCCCTCCTGTGCCCAGATAAATCTTTAGTTCTTTTTCTAAAAGAAAAATGAGAGAGTGTATATTGGATCACAACTGGCATTCTCTGCTATATTATCTGTGTTACATCAAACAACTTCTCTGATAGTCATTTTTTTAGCTAAAATGGGAAGATGATAATAAACCTGTACTATGTGATGTACTATGTAAATGTCCAAGGCCACTTAGCTAGTAACAGAGCTGGGGTTTAAATCCAAGTAGCCTGGCTCAGAGTTGAAGTACTTAATCACTAGGAAGTGCTGCCTCATCAATCATTTTTGAATGGTGATATTATTGGGCATAGAGGACACTTTGGATTATCAAGGATGGGTACTTGCAGAGAAGTACAATTTATGTCAGTACTGAAGGTGGAAATTAAGGAAAATAGGGAAAGGAAATTTCAAGGAGATGACCCAGCATGAACAAAGGCCCAAAGACCTAAAGCTTCAAGTAATTTGGTATTGTTGGAACATGAAATAAAAATAGCCATGGTCAGAGATGTGATTGGAGGCAGACAAGGGCCAGGTCCTAAAAGGACTAAACTCTGTCTAGTTGAAGAGTTTGGAATGTTTGGCACTGTTCCTACAGGCTTGGGAAAGCATTGCTTAAAAGTAGAGTAGTATGATGGATAGACTTACATTCAGGAGGCATTCTCTGGTCTGTGGTGTGAAGGATAGATTACAGGGAGAGAGGCTAGTGACATTGTCGGAGCAATAAGTAACTGTAGTCTGAGTCAGGGTGGTGGGAAGAGGAACAGGGAGGGAAAAGCGTAGGACTTAGTGATTGGAAGTGGAAAATGTGGGAGAGGAAGATGTCTGAATTCTGTATTTCTGACTTGGCTGACTGGATGGATGGGGCTGTCCTTCATAAATATAAGAAATACAGAATGGAAAAGTTTGGGAGAAGATGGAAAGAAACTTGATTTGCTGCAGGTTGGACTTCAGATTCCTGAAGGATATCCAGAAAGCAGCATCTATGAACTAGTTGGAGTAAAGTAAGGAGTAGCAAACGTTACTCAAAGAAAATATTTATGGTAAATGTTTTAGGCTGTGCAGGTCATAGAAATCTTGCACAACTATTCAACTCCACCTTTGTATTGGGAAAGCAGCCATAGACAACATGTAAACAAATGAATATTCCAGTAAAACTCTGTTAACAAAACAGGGAGCAGGCCTATGGGCTGCAATTTCTTGACTCTTGGTCTAAAACGCAAATTTCATTTATTAATTAATTGATTGATTGATATTCAGTCAACCAGTATGTATTGAGTACCCACTATTTGCCAGGTACTATTTTAGGTCCTGGAGATAGAGCTCTCATGGAATTTACATTCTAAAAGAAGTAGAAAAACAATATTCAAAATAAGTAAAATACATAGTATGTTAGATGGTAATGAGCATTAAGAAGAAAAATAAAGCAGAGAAGGGGAATAGGAAGGGTTGGAAAGTGGTTTTGCAATTTTAAAATACAGTAAGTCCTCACTGAAAGGACAAATTTTGAGCAGAGATCTATAGGAAATAAAGGAGTGATTTCATTCAGCTATCTGAGGGAAAAGCATTCTAGGCTGAGAAAATGGTAAGCACTATATCCCTGAAGTAGAAGTGTGTCTATCGTGTTCAAAGTACAAAAAGGAGGCCACATTAGCTAAAAAGGATTAAACAAACAAACAAAAAAGAAATATAAGAAGATGGATTCAGAAAGAAAATAGAGAAAGCTGAGTAGATTCTATAGGTCCTTAGAATCCATTGGAAAGACTTGACTTTGCTGTATCTGAGTAAGATAAAAGGGAGGTTTTTAAGAGAAATAACACAATTTGATTTATGTTTAACAGGAGTATTCTGGATGCTGTGTAGAAATAAGGGTAGAAGGAAGGAGACTAATTAGGAAGCTGTTTTAATAATGCAATCAAAAAATGGTTGTACCTTGGATGAGGGTAGTAATAGTGGAGATGGTAAGAAGTGGTCAGATTCTAAATGTATTTTGAAATCAGAGCCAACAGTATTTGCTGACAAATCACAGGTGGAATGTAGAAGAGAGGAGTCATGGGTAACTTCAAGGTTTTTGTTTTTGTTTTTTATCTGAGCAACTGGAAGGATGAAGTTGCGATTTACTGAGATATGTAAGAATGAGGGAGGAGCAGATTTGAAAGAAAAAAAGAGCAGAAGTTCAGCCTGTGAGACATCTGAGATCAGAGAAGAAAACAGGATTAGAGAAGTAGAGTTGGCCTTCAACAGCATAGAGATGGTGTTTAAGACAATGTGAAGACAAAATTCCTTCTGGCCTAAGGAATACTTGTGTGAGAGAATAAATGTTAGACCAAGAATTGAAAACTAGGGAGTGCCAGTGTTTGAAGGGCCAATGGAAGAGATGACAAAACAGATTGAGAGGGATTGATCAATGACCTAAAACTTCAAGTAATTTGGTATTGTTGGAACATGAAATAAAAATAGCCGTGGTCAGAGATGTGATTGGAGGCAGACAGGGGCCAGGTCCTAAAAGGACTAAACTCTGTCTAGTTGAAGAGTTTGGAATGTTTGGCATTGTTCCTACAGGCTTGGGAAAGCAGAGCTAGGAGATAGGGGAGCCACAGAGCCCTGGAAATGAGAGAGTCTTAGGAAGGAAAGAGTGGACAGTAGTTTCAATTTCTCAAGATGTGTTATGTTGGACAAGCACTGAAAAGTACCTACTGCTTTACATAGTAATTTTTTAAAAATATAAGCAATATGTGTACATGGCAATAAATACAAACCATAAAGAATAAAACACATTTCTATCCTTTACCTGTGTTCAACTCCTAATTCCAATCCTCATTTCAAGAATTTCTTGTCATTTTGGCAAAGAAAAAAAGTACATATATACACATATATGCATATAAAATATTTGACATATTTTATATGCATATATTATTCTTCTACTTAGTACAGCTAAAATCTCTGGACATTATATATAAAAATAACACAAGAGGACTCTGAAATATGGAAGGAAGAAGGTGGACCAGACTGGCTAAGGACCTTAGGACCTGAGGAATGACATGGCCACAAGTCACCTGGATTTTGTTTTTGCCTCATCTCCCAGATTGGGTGCGGTCAAAAAAGGTATCAACAAAAGGCTACTCTCTCTAGCCAAAGGACCTGGAAAGGAACAGCCCTACAACACAGAAAAATTTTAGATAGTAACCTCTCTACTCCAGCAAAATAGCACAGAAAAAAATGCAGCCCCACCCCCACCCCTTCCAGCAAATACTGAGTGGAGAAGCTAGATTTTTACCTTTGCCAGGCTGTAACAAGCACCTGAGCCTCTCTCCCCCCACTTCATGCAGTGTTGTCAAGAAGGCCAAGTGGGGAGCCAGACTTTCATCCTCACCTGGTGGTAATGAGACACCATCTTCCACACTCAATGGTGTCAGTGGAGACCACCTGAAGTGCCTGGACACCCAAGCCTATTTGGCATTGGAGTAGCATCAGAGGAGGCTTGGTAGAAATACAGGACTTTCACCACCACTCAGTGGTAATAAGGCTAGCATACTGTAGTGTCAGTGGAGAGGAGACCATTTGGGGAACAGTAACGAGACGCCCCTCCCCCTCTGGCCACAGTGGTATCATCAGAGGCATAGTGAGAAATCTGAAATCCTACTCCTGTCTAGCAGTAACAAGAAGTTCTTACCTTCCACTGAGATGTCAATGGAGGCCAAGTGGAAAACCTGGACTTCC
The DNA here is from genome assembly GCF_011800145.1 of Mirounga leonina. Lineage (NCBI taxonomy): Eukaryota > Metazoa > Chordata > Mammalia > Carnivora > Phocidae > Mirounga > Mirounga leonina. Next base: position 62,456 of record NW_023270513.1, on the reverse strand, counting down.
ACTCCATCCTGGCAGAAATGAGGCGGTGCTCCTCCTACCTTATAGTGGCGGTGCCAGAGAAGGCCTGCTATAATAGAAGATACAAGTAAGAACAAGACTCACATAGTACCCAAAATATGCAGGCTTCAGTTGAAAATCATTTGTCAAAATCATACCAAGATGATTCATCACAACACGAATGAGAAAATATCATCAATAGAAATCAACACCAAGATGACACAGATGTTAATGATCTGACAAGAATTTTAAAGTAGCCATTATAAAAATGCTTTAATGAGCTATTAGAAATACATTCAAAAGAAAAAAAAATAGAGAATCTCAGCAAAGTAATAGAAAGTTTCTGCAAAGAAATACAGATTTGGCAAATAAATAGAACATATAAAGAAGAACCAAGTAAAAATTATAGAACTGCAAAATGCAATAAATGAAACTTAAAAATCCAATGGATGGGCTCGACAATAGAATGGAGAGGACAGGGGAAAGAGACTGAACTTTTAGAATAACAGAAATTATGCAATCCAAACAACAGAAAACTAAGAGAAATTGTTGCCAGCAGACCTCTCCTAAAAGAATGGCTAAAGTAAGTTCTCTAAACAAAAAAGACACAATAAAAGAAGGAATCTTGGAATATTGGGAAGGAAAAATGAACAAATAGAAAAAGCAAAATATATGGGTAAATTTAATAGACTTTCCTTTTCCTCTTGAGTTTTCTCTCAGTGATGTTTGATGGTTAAAGCAAATTGTTTTTTAGCTTTATTGAGATAAAACAAAATTTACAGTGTGATCTGATGTGATTCTCAATGTATGTGAAAGAAATATTTAAGACAATTATATTATAAAAGAGGGAGCATAAAGAACATTAGAAGGAGGTAAGGTTTGTGCATTTCAGCAAACAGGTAAAATGTTGAAACCAGTAGCCTGTGATGAGTTATATATGTACAATGTAATACCTAAAACAACCACTAAAAATCTATACAAAGGGATACACTCAGAAGCACTATAGATAAATCAAACTGGAATTATAAAAAGTGCTCAAGAAGACATAGAAATCCTAAATGTTTATATAATAAACAACAAAACTTCAAAAGACATGAAACAAAAATTTGTGGAGCTGAAAGGAAAAATAGAAAAATCCAGTTATACTCAAAGGCTTTAACAGCCCTCTCTCAGAACCTTCTTACACTGTTGATGGGAATGCAAGCTGGTGCAGCCACTCTAGAAAACAGTATGGAGGTTCCTCAAAAAGTTAAAAATAGGGGCAACTTGGTGGCTCAGTGGGTTAAGCATCTGCCTTTGGCTCAGGTCATGATCTCAGGGTCCTGGGATCGAGCCCTGTGTCAGGCTTCCTGTTCAGCAGGGAGTCTGCTTCCCCCTCTTCCTTTTCCCCTCTCCCCTGCTCATGTTCTCTCTCTCTCTCTCTCTCTCTCTTATGCTCTCTTTCTCATGCTCTCTCTCTGTGCTGTCTCTCTCAAATGAATAAATAAATTTTTTTTAAATGTTAAAAATAGAACTACCTTAGGACCCAGCAATTGCACTACTAGGTATATACCCAAAGGATACAAAAACACAGATTCAAAGGGGCAATCCTCCTAGAGCACTGAGAAAGAAAACCAGAGAGTAGACATAAATTGTCAATATGAGGAAAAAGTAGAGGAAAAGTAGTATCATACTAATCCTGTGGATCTGAAAATGATAATAAGGGAATAATATAAACAATTCTATGTACACAAATTTGACAACTAAGATGAAACAGGCCAGTTCTTTAAAAAGTACAGACTACCAAAACTCACCCAACATGAAATAGATTATTTGAATAGCCCTAAAACTATTAAGAATATTCAGTTCATAATTAAATAGCATCTGAGGAAGAAATCTTTAGACCCAGGTGATTGTACTAGAGAATTCTACCAACTGTTTAAAGAAAATTTAAGACCAATTCTAACCATTCTCTTTTAGAAAACAGAATAGGAGGAAACACCTTCCAACTCATTGTATGAAGGCAGTATTTCCCTGATACCAAAACCAGAAAAAAGTACAAAAAAAGAGAAAACTATACACCAATATCCCTCGTAATTTAAGTGCGAAAATCATACAAAATGTTACAGATAGATATATATGTATATATATTATAGTTTTACATTTAAATGTATAATCATTTTGAGCTAATTTTTATATAATATGTGAAGTTTAGGTTATATATATATTTTTTATAATATGTGAGGGTAAGGTTTTATATGAATATATATTTATATAAATATTATATTATTTTATATATATACATATGTATGTATATGTATTATGCTTAAGTGGGATTTATTCCAGGAATGTAAGGTGGCTGAATTGATTTGAAAATCAATCAATATAATCTACCATATTAACAGGGTAAGAAGCAAAATCATATGATCATGCCTATTTATGCAGAATAAGTATTTGAAGAAATCAACATATATTCATAAAAAACAAACTAAAACTCAGCAAATTAGAGATAAGGGATAATTATCCCAACTTGGTAAAGAACATCTACAAAAATAAATAGATGAATAAATAAAACCTGTAGCTAACATCAGACTTTATGGTGAGATATTGAATGCTTTCCTTTTAAGATTGAGAATAACACAAGAATGCTTCTTCTCACCACTGCTATACACCATAGTAATAGAATTTCTATCCTGTGCAATTTGGCAAGAAAAGAAGATAAAACACATACAGGTCAGAATGGAAGAAATATAAATATAACTTTCTCTATTTGCTGATGGCATGATTGTCTACATAGAAAATCATAAAGAATCTATTAAGAAAACTTCCTACAACTAATAAAGGAGTTTATCAAGGTTACAGCATTCAAGGCCAACATGCAAAGCTCAACTGCATTTTTATATACTAGCAATGAATGTGTGGAAAATGAATTAAAATAGAATACAATTTACAAACTCTCAAAAATAAGTGAAATATGTAGCTCGAAGTCTAATAAAACATTTATAGGATTTATATGCTGAAAATACAAAATGCTGATGAAAGAAGTAAAAGAAGTTGCAAGTAAATTGAGAGACATCTTGTGCTCATGGAGTGGAAGACTCAATGTAATGAAGATGTCAGTTCTTTCCAAACTGATACATAAGTTTAAGGTAATTGATATCAAAATCTCAGCAAAATATTTATATGTATGGAAAAACAAAGGAACTAGCAGAGCTAACACAGTTTTGAAAATAAAGAATAAATTAGGAGGTATTACTAATATTAATTCTTACTGTATTGCCGCAGTAAGCAAGACAGTGTGAGACTGGCAGATGGATAAACACAAGGATCAATGGAAGAGAATGGAGAATCCACAAATAGCCTCACAAAGTACATCCAAATTGTTTTTGAAAAAGGTACAAAAGTATATCAAAGGAGGAAGGATGGTCTTTTCAACAAATGGTTTCAATTGCATATCTATAGGCAACAAAAGTAAACTTCACCCTAAACCTCACATATTATATAAAAATTAGCTCAAAATGATTATACATTTAAATGTAAAACTATAAAACTTTTAGAAGATACATGGGAGAAAATCTTTGGAGCCTATTGAAGAGTCTTACTAAAGAGCTTTTAGACATGACGACAAAAGCACAAACCATTAGAGAAATCAATAAATTGGACTTCATCAAAATTAAAAAATTTTGCTCCATGAATGACCTTATTAAAAAGATGAAAAAACAAGCTACCAATGTAGAGAAAATATTTGCAAACCATGTATTTGATAAAGGACTCATATCTAGAACATATAAAGAACTTTCAAAACTCAGTAGTAAAAATCAAACAATCCAATTAGAAAATGAGCAAAAGACATGAAAAAGATGTGTGGTTGACAAATAAGCGCATGAAAAGATGTTTAAGATCACGAGGCATTGGGGAAATGTAAATTAAGATCACAATGAGATATCACTGCATACCTATTAGATCAAAAATAGTGATAACACCAAATGCTGATCAGAGTACACAGAAATTAGATCTCTCATATACTTCTGGTGGGAACATAAAATGGTATAGCTACTCTAAAAAAGTTTTGCAAGTTCTTAAAAAGAAACTTAAACATGTACTTATTATATAAATCATCATTTACACTCCTGAGCATTTATCCCGGAGAAATAATAACATGTCCACACAAAATCTCTATAGGTATTTTAATAGCAGCCTTATTTGTAAACAATAGCCAAAGAATGAATACAACTTAGATGTCCTTCAATGGGTGAATGGTTAAACAAATTGCAGTAATTAATACAATAGAATACTACTCAGCAATAAAAAGGAATGAATTATTGGAATAGACACCAACATCGAATGGGTCTCAAGGGCATTATGCTGGTGAAAAAGCCTATGTCAAAGGTTACATACTGTATAATTCCATTTGTATAATATTCTCAAAATGCCAAAATTATGGAGATGAAAACGTATTAGTGGTTGCCAGTGTTTAGTGATGGTGGGGACAAAGAGTGGTGGGTGTGTCTATACAGGGTAGCATTAGGCAGATCTTTGAGACGATGAAATAGTATCTTGATTGTGATTTTGGTGACATGTGATAAGATGGCATAGCATTATATACACATTTTGCTAATATTCTCCAGTTTTGATATTATACTGTAGTTATGTAAAATGTCACCTTGTTGGGAGAAACTGGGTAAGAGGTATGTGCAACGTCTCTGTCTTTGCAGCATCCTGTGAACCTGTAATTATTTCAAAATAAAAAGTTAGAAAATGTAAACCAGTTCAAATTTTTCTTATTGGTTACATGTGGGAGTAATATTTTGGACATAAGTGGTTTAATAATATATATTATACAAATTTTTTAAATGAGGAAGATCTCAATATGCTCATATGGAATTATTTCCATTATATACTTTTAAATTAAAACAGCCTAGTGCAAAAATGTGTCTATAATATACTACCCTTTAAGTAAGAAAGAAGGAGATGTAAGAAAATAGAAATGTGTCTTCACATTGTGTAAAGTTTTACAGGACAGGTAAACCAGAACCTAATGAATTGGTTACCTGTAGGCATTTGGTGAGTATATGTTGGTAAGAATGGGATAATGACAATGGTTTGGTAGGGACGAGAGAGGAGCAACTATTTGAGCATACTTTTTTTTTTCTTTTTGCATAGGTCTGATTTATAGAATCATAGTAACATTTCATGTACTCAAACTAACTAAATAAATAAAATCAACCAGGTTGGGGGAAGAACCTAAAGTGAAGTACACACAGTAACAAATTAACCTTATATTACAAATCTATAATAGCCATATTGAAGAGGATGGGACAAAAAAAACTAACAACAGTAATTTGGAAAACAGTATTTTTAGTCTGCATTTTAAGACTAAAGACAAAAAGAACTGTACACAGGGGCATCTGGGTGGCTCAGTCGTTAAGCGTCTGCCTTCGGCTCAGGTCATGATCCCAGGGTCCTGGGATCGAGCCCCGCATCGGGCTCCCTTCTCCGCGGGAAGCCTGCTTCTCCCTCTCCCACTCCCCCTGCTTGTGTTCCCTCTCTTGCTGTGTCTCTCTCTGTCAAATAAATAAATAAAATCTTAAAAAAAAAAAAAAGAACTATACACAAACAGCATACTCTAGTTGGTAAATTTATTGCTCACAGTTGGTATGGGCTAGCAATTCTGAAACTAATGTACTTATATTCTAGGATTAAATAAATATGTTATGAATAGGGAAGCCTGGGTGGCTCAGTCAGTTCAGCATCTGCCTTCGGCTCAGGTCGTGACCCCAGAGTCCTGGGATCAAGTCCCACATCAGGCTCCCTGCTCAGCAGGGAGTCTGCTTCTCCCTCTGCCTCTGCCTGCAGCTCTCCCTGCTTGTGCACTTGCTCTCTCTCTCTCTCTCCCCCTCTGACAAATAAATAAATAAAATCTTTTTTTAAAAAGTATGTTATGAATATTGAAAATTAAATTTATTGCTACTGGAGATGGACATTAAAAATAAACAAAGGGGGGAGGTTACAATGATTACTGTGGTATTTGATTAGAATGGAAAGAATCAATGTGAACTCATTTTTAAAAAATATACAGAGAGATACAGAAGTAAATATGGATTAGTATGTATCCATGTCTGTCTGCTGAGAGGGCCTAGAAGCAGTGCCACTCTAGTACCAGTGAGCACACTTAACAGCCAGATCTTGGTTTCTAAATACCATTCGCCAATAAAATAACCAGGACTTCTTAGAGAAATAGCTGATTCCAGATTTGGAGCAGGGAAAATACAAGATACGATTAGAATGTCTTGTGATGCCAGAAAGTAAGGAAAAGCTAAAAAATAATTACAAGGACATGATGAAAGGACACAGGAGCCAACATGAAATTGATCCCAATGGTCAAAGTGAGAATATTTGAGCAACGAAATAATGTTATTATTGAATTACAAGCCATAGAATAAAGTAAATACATATGATTTCATACTGATATAAACAAACACACAGGGAGAATTAACAGCTCTTTCTTACCATAGAATTTTATATAGCAAATTAGAATGAATAAGAAAAATAGAAAATCACTATAGTAAATAGCACAGTATTTGCAGGAAAGAACCATTAACAGAACTAAAATTGGTGGATAAAATTATGGCCAGAATCAGGATATCTGCATGTGATGTGGGAAAGACGTTAGGGTTCGAAGCCGACGGCCAAGAAAGAATTCTTGAGAGGTCTTTGGTGCAAAAAGGTGGTTTTATTAAAGCACAGGGACAGGACCCGTGGGCAGAAAGAGCTGCAATGGGGTCATGAGGAATGGCCCATTATATACTTTCAAGTTGGGAGGGGGTTAGGGATAGTGTAAGTCTCTAAGGAATTTTGGAAGCAAGGTTTCCAGGACTTTGAGGGGGCTAGCTATTGTTGGGAAAAGGTCATTTATTACCGTCTAATAAAACCTCAGTCATGAGACCCTTCAGATGTATCTTGGTGGGCCATAGGCTTGGGGGATGATTGCCAACGCGTAACTTGGGGGGGGGGTTTGAGATAAAGGAAGTTTCCAAAGGAATTTTTATACATGAAAGTAGACTTACAGGATCCTGGGGGGCAGGGATGGGGGCGGTCAGGCTAGGATTGCCTTTAGCCCTTAGCAAAGTATTAACATTGAGGCAGTTGAGTCCCTAGAGGAATGTCACTCTGCCTGTCTCAAGGACTTGTCAGTGGGCTGTAGGTAGTAAGGAAATTTAATAATTTTTCTTTGGCCTCTGTTTCCCACATCACATGATCTCAAAATATCTCTCTGCAAGATATTTATTAACGAGAAGTGGGGAAATAGTATTTTTATGGTGGAAAATCTGGTATCACCTGTAATAAGATATATTAACATCTTGTATCATTAATATGATGCACTGAGAGGGGTACAGCATCACTTCCTCTCTAAAAATGCATAGCCTAAATCTAATCATGAGACAATATCATAAAATCCCACATTGCCTGAATCCTACAAAATAACTGCCCAGTTGTACACACTTTTTCCATGTAAGGTGACCTATTTACAGGTTCTGAGGATTAGGATGTGGACATTTTGGGGGGTCATTATTCTGTCTGCTACAGTTCGCCCTCTGGCCCCAAAAGATTTACATCCATCCCACATACAAAATACATCCAAACTATTCCAAGTTCCCCCCAAATCTCAACTGATAATGGCATCAATGCAAGTCCAAAACCTCATCTAATTATTATCTGCTCAAAAGTCACAAATTTCATCATCTAAATTATCTAAACTACATATGGGTGAGTCTCTTGTTATAATTCATCCTAGGGTGAAATTTCTTACCATCTGTTCACCTATGAATCTAGAAAACAAGTAATTTGCTCCCAGAATATAGTGGTAGGACAGATACAAGATAACAGTTACAGATACTCCCATTAAAAAGGGGGAGAAAATGAAAGGAAAAATGAGCCACCAATACCAAGCAATTTTGAAATCCAACTGGGCAAATTTTTTTTTTTTTTAAGGTTTCAAGGCCTGTAATAATCCTCTGTGAATGTGGCTCAATCCTTTGTGCTTACAGCTCCACCCTCTGAGTCATCCTTCCTTTTTCATGAAAAGTAGCATATGTTTGAAGCTGAGTAGTTTCATTAGCCTATTTCCTGCTTGTAGAATTTTGAGGGTCTGAGCCTTCTTTCATTTCATCTACTCTCTGTCCCTTTGAGGCCAAGCTGGCAGTGTTTATGTTGGTATAAGTATCCTCAAAATCTTGTGGGTCCCCCAGGTATGTCGTTGAGATTCATCCTACTAGACAAGAAGTTTCTCCACAATTCTTTCCTAAATAATCCCTTTAGCCATACCAACTCTAATTTTGGCTTTTACTGAGATAGCTAAGGGGATTTGTGAGTCATATGCATAATCTCTTTAAAGAGCCCCCTGTGTAACTACTATGCTCTTTTGATCCTTCTGAGTCACTAGCAAAAGGCTATCTAGCCATATCCTTGGCTTTCTCTCCAGAACATGCTTTTCTGACAGTGTATGTCCTAATTTTAGAATCTTTTGCAATCTGCACAGGCTGTGAATTTCCTACATTATCTGGTCCTAGAAGACCTACTCCCCTTTTGCTTAACAGTTCTTTTCTTAATTTATGTCTTTGCTCTCATGTTTTAGTATAAACAGCAAGAAGAAACCGGGCTACGTCTTTGATACTTTGCTTGCAAAACTCTTCAGCTAAATAACTAAGTTCACTGTTTGCAAGTTCTGCTTCCCACCTTACTGTAGGACACAACTCAGCTAAGTTTTCTGCCACTGTATAGCAATAATCCCTTTTCCTCCAGTTTCTAATAACATGTTTGTCATTTCCTTCTGAACCCTCAGCAGCAGCATCTTCAACATCCATAATTTTACCAGTAGTCTGTTTATAACAATTTCAGTGTTCTCTAAGACAATATACATTTTCTCTATTGTGCTCCTCACTTCCTTCTGAGCCTTCACTAGCAGAATTGTTAATATGCACATTTCTAACAATTTGTTCAAGACAGTCTAAGCTGTTTCTATCATTCTGATCACTGCCCAATTACAAAGCCACTTCCACAATTTTATTAAAATTTAAACTTCCACAATTTTTAAGTATTTTGTGTACAGCACACCACTTCCAGGTACCAAAATTTATATTAATTTCCTATTGTTGCTGTAAAAAATTACCACAAACTTTGTGGCTTAAAACAAATCAAATGTATTATCTTAGCAAGTATGGAAGCCAGAAGCATAAAATCAGTTGGCAATGCTACATCTCTCTCTGTTAGCCCTTTCCAGCTTCTAGAAGCCTCCTGCATTCCTTGGTTTGTGCTCCTTCCTTCATCTTCAAAGTATAGTATCTTCAACTTAATCAGTCAATCTCTCTCTGTCTCTTTGTCTATCTTTCTCACTCCCTTACTCACCAACTCACCTTTGCTTCTGTTATCACATCACCTTATCTCTCTGACCCTCCTGCCTCCCACTTATAAGGACCCTTGTGATTATAGTGGTTTTACCCAGATAATCCAAGATAATCTTCCCATCTCAAAATCCTTACCTTAATCATATCTGCAAAGTCTCTTTTGCCATGTAGGGTAACATAATAACAGGATCTGGGGATTAACACATGAACATCTTGGGTATCATTATTCTGTCACACCAGTACTCTTCAAAAGTGTTATGGTCATGAAAGACAAAGAAAGATTAAGGAATTATCACAGACTGGAGGAGACTAAAGTGACATGACAATTTAATGCTACATGGGATGCTGGACTGCATCTTAAACCAGAAAAAAAAAGACATTAATGTGAAGACTGACAAAAGTCAAACAAAATTTGTGATTAGTTAATATTATTGGTCAATATTAGTTTTCTTATTTTGATAATTGCATTATGATTATATAAGATGTTAGGGGAATCTGCGTGAAAGTTATATAGAAACTCTGTTCTATTTTTGCAATGTTCCTGTAAGTCTAAAATCACTCCAAAATAAAAAGAAAAACACTTTTATTGATATATACCGGCACCATCATTATTTGGTCTATTCACATTCTTAATAAACTAGGATATTACTGAATGTTTTAATGCTATCCAGATTGTAAATGAATAATTATATTTCATTGTTTTCAATAAATTTTTGAAATTATGAATGAGATTGGTTATCTTTTCTTTAAAGATTTTTTATTTTATTTTATTTATTTGAGAGAGAGAGAATGAGAGAGAGCACATGAGAGGGGGGAGGGTCAGAGGGAGAAGCAGACTCCCTGCTGAGCAGGGAGCCCGATGCGGGACTCGATCCAGGGACTCCAGGATCATGACCTGAGCCGAAGGCAATCGCTTAACCAACTGAGCCACCCAGGCGCCCTGAGATTGGTTATCTTTTCATATGTTTATTGGTTATATTAATTTGCTAGGACTATAATGACAAAATGCCACATACTGAGTGGCTTAAACAACAGAAATTCCATCTTGAAGATGGAAGTCCAAAATCAAGGTGCTGGCAGGGTGGTTTCTTCTGAGACCTTTCTCCTTGGCTTGCAAATGGTAGTCTTCTCACTCATGTAGCCTTTTATCTGTGTGTGTGCCTCCTTGGAGTCTCTTCCTCTTCTTATAAAACCACCAGTAATATTGGATTAGGGCTCCACCTTTATGACCTCATTTAACCCTAATTATCTTTTAAAGGCCCTATCTCCAAATACAGTCACAGTGGGGATAAAGTCTTCAAAATATGAATGGGAGGTCACATTTCAGTCCGTAACAGCTATCTATTTTAGTTGAGAGATGGGGATGGCAGATTGTTTTTACTGGGTTGAAATTTGGATGCGTGCCTATTATTCTTGTACACCCATTTAATCTTTAGTCACTAAAAACTTCACTTCAGGATAGTGGTTACTTCTGTGAGAAGAAAGGCAGTGCAGTTGATGAGGATTATTAATCTTAAAATGAGTGGTAGTTACACAGGTTTTTGTTATAATATTTTTAATCTCATATCTATCTGGAATATTTCATAATAAATTATATTAAATATTTAGTGGGAGGTGAGGAAATGAACATTAAGTAACTTAATTGTAAAAGGAAAAAAATTGGAGACAGTGGCTAAAGAGACATTGATTCAAGAGATAATCTTTTTAAAACTGATAAACCTGTACATGTTTATAAACCAGGGTGAGTAGAATTAGTATGATAGAAGCGATTAAAGATCCAAGTGAGAGAGAGGGTAATTGATGGAGGGAGGTCCCTAAGGAGCTTTGAGCAAATGGCCTCCAGGTTACTGCAAGAAGGATTGCTTTGGATGACCTTTTAGGAAGGCAGGAATTATGAGGAAGCAGTGTCTGTGAAAACTGAGGAAGATAATGATTGCTGTACTCCATTTTCTCAAATAAAATGTAAGTTTATCTTATCTGCTGAGAGTAAGGGAAAATGGGTGTAGGGCTGGAGGCTTGAAGTGAGTAAGAGAAGGTTTAGAACAGTCTATGAAGGGAATGGAGAAAGCTGGCCAAAGACGTGTTACAGGGTTGTTAGGAAATTGCACACCATAAATCTAGAGTGGTACCATCCTTGGTGGGGCTTTACTTTCCCACCCAGCACTGCTCAAAAGCCAGTGTGTACAATTAGAAAAGACTATGTGCTTTATGCTGTTTTATGTGCTGCCTTCAAGTGTTTTTAAGGAAGTGCAGAAAATGAACAAAGACCAAAAATGCTGAGGTAGTTATTTATTATTCCACCATTTAGACCAATCTGAGAAGGACGGGAAGGAATTGAGGGATTTGGTAAACTGACCAAGAATAGAGAGAGTGAAAGCATGAGATTGCTAGAAGGATAAGAAGTTGTCATCAAAGGTGGATACTAGCATTTATTTTTCTTTTCTTTTTTTCTTTCTTTCTTTTTTTTTTTTTTTTTTGAGCTCTATGTACAAATTTAATGTAAGGTTTCCATTCAGGTTCAATAAGGTTATTTACTCAATATACTTAACAAAGGTGTGAGTGCTAGTATAAATTAGATAGATATAAGGAATGCACTAATTTTATGAGCAAATTTATCATTCCTTTTTTTGTGTTTTGATTTTTATGTGTGGGAAATTATATTGACTGATTTCAGGTGATTTGTGCTTCATTTCAAGTTTTTATTTAAATTCTAGTTAGCTTAACATACAGGGTAATATTGGCTTCAGGAATAAAATTCAGTGATTCATCACTTACATATAATATCCAGTGCTCATCACAACAAGTGCCCTCCTTAATACTTATGATCCATTTATCCCATCCCCCACCTACCTCTCTCCATCAACCCTCAGTTTGTTCTCTATAGTTAAGAGTCTCTTATGGTTTGCTTCCCTCTCTTCTTTTTTAATCCCCTCCCCTATGTTCATCTGTTTTGTTTCTTAAATTCCACATAAGTGAAATCATATGGTATTTGTCTTTCTCTGACTGACTTACTTCGTTTAGCATAATACACTCTAGCTCCATCCATGTCATTGCAAATGGCAAGATTTCATTCTTTTTGATGGCTGAGTAATATTCCTGTGTGTGTGTACACACATCCTCTTTATCCATTCATCAGTCAATGGACATTTGTGTGCTTTCCATAATTTGACTATTGTTGATAACGCTGCTAAAAACATCAGCGTGCATGTGCCCCTTTGAATCAATATTTTTATATCCTTTGGATAAATACCTAGTAGTTCAATTGCTGCATTGTAGGGGTAGTTCTATTTTTAACTTTTTGAGAAACCTCCATACTGTTTTCCAGAGTGGCTATACCAGTTTGCATTCCCACCAACAGTGTAAGAGGGTTCCCCTTTCTCTGCATCCTCACCAACACCTGCTGTTTCCTGTGTTGTTCATTTTAGCCATTCTGACAGGTGTGAGGTGGTACCTCATCATGGTTTGGATTTGTATTTCCCTGATGATGAGTGATAGTGAGCTATCTTTTCATGTACCTGTTAGCCATCTAGTTGTCTTCTTTGGAAAAAGTGCCCATTCATGTCCTCTGCCTATTTCTTAACTGGATTATTTGGGGTTTTTTGGGTGTTGAGTTTGATGAGTTCTTTATAGATTTTGGATACTAACCCTTTATCAGATATGTCATTTGCCAATATCTTCTCCCATTCTGTAAGTTGTCTTTTAGTTTTGTTGATTGTTTTCTTTGCTGTACAGAAGCTTTTAACTTGATGAAGTCCCAATAGTTCATTTTTGCTTTTGTTTCCCTTGCCTCCAGAAATGCTAGTATTTTAAATGTCAAAGATGAAGCAAGTTTCCAGGTGATGACAAAAAAGTATTAGCTGATACGTATAAGGTCCTTACTATGTGCCAAACACTGTTTGAAGCACTTTACATGTGTTAGGAAATTTACACCTAATTTCACATAAGAAAAATACAAGGCACAGAGCAGTTGTCCAGGGTCACAGAGCGAGTAAGTACTGGAGATCAGATTTGGAACCAAGCAGTTCAGATCTTTACTCTACTACTTCAAGATCTTTGTTACATTCACAAAAATAGGTGCCGGAAATGGAGGTGAAGGTCATTGGTGATGAAAAGACCACGGAACTTTGAGTCAACAGTTGCTGAAGAGTCACCTACATAGACCATGACAAGTTGCATTAGAAGATATTCTTCTAATTTTAGCATTTGGTGGTCAGATCATGCATTTTGTATGCTTGGCTAAGTGGTCAGGTCTTTTATTTTGAAGGTAATAGGGAGACATGGAAGCTCATTGCATGATTCATTGCATTTTAAATGTTCTAATTCATTAACAAGTGGATAGAAGATTGACACAGTGTGCTCGGTCTCTCTTTATTAATCTAACAAAATATAAGGGCTTTTGTATTGGTTTTTTTTTTTAAGATTTTATTTATTTATTTGACAGAGAGAGAGATAGCGAGAGCGGGAACACAAACAGGGGGAGTGGGAGAGGGAGAAGCAGGCTTCCGCAGAGCAGGGAGCCCGATGCGGGGCTCGATTCCAGGACCCTGGGATCATGACCTGAGCCGAAGGCAGACGTTTTATGACTGAGCCACCCAGGCGCCCCTGTATTGTTATTCTATATAAATATTAGGGAAAATGCCAACTTCAATTTACCAGAAATCCTTTTTTTAGTGAATAACCTCAACCCCCACTGAGTTTATTAGTGTGATTTTGCTCTGCTTTTGGCCAGGATATCAAAAGTGTATTCTGTGGAGTGATTAAAGTGTTGGTAATCTGTTATCCCCGAGATCAAGTTGTTATACCTTGTAACCTGTAAATATGTGTTAAATGACTGAAGTTCTGACCTTTGTGTGATACCAGAGATGTACTCTGACCATGTTTTCCAAACAAAGACATGGTAACCCAAGGATCTTTCCTGACTTATAAATGTATTTCACATGAAATATCTTTCATGGAGCTATGAAATGAAGTCCCAGTTTATTATACATTTATATTGAATTGCCTTTTTTAAAAAAGAGCAAAATGATGTGTGGGTGAGATTGTTTCAGAAATTCTGGACCTTATGTAGGTGTGATCTCATAGGATAGTTGCAAGGATTAAAAGAGATAATATATATGAGAACTGATGCTGCTCTACAAGTATCAGGGATTATATGTTCCTGCCAAGTTGTTCTGTTAATGGGATATGTTTTTTCAGTTGACATATTATAATTTCAGTAATGTGTTTTTTCCATTTATACTTGCTCTTAAATAGAAAAGGGCTTAATCACGTTGGTTTTAAATTTCTCTGTCATTCCCTTCCTTCAGCCTCTCTTTTAAGAATATCCAGGTTTTGTAAATAAAATTTAAATGCATCAAAAGAATTAATACTTAAGGAGTCCATTCCTAAGTCTTTTTTAAAGACTTTTTAAAACAATTTGAATCATTTTTTCTAAATTATTTTCTAAGTTGGTAGGTAAGTAAATGATTGGGGAAGATCTGCCTCTACTCTGGTCCCTAGAACAACATCAGTCATTCTTAAGTTCTGTCTCTTCCCACTTCATTGAGCAGTATATGTCAGGGTGCCCAAACCTGATGCTGCTGCCTTGAGACACAGAGGCAATTTGGACTGATAGAGGAAGACTGACTTCAGTTTTCTGAACATTTTGTCTTAGGAAACTTTCAGGAAATACAGTGGAAGGGAGGTCAGTTCTTAGCAATTTAGTTTTGAGGACAGCAAGTTATTTCACTTCAGAGGACAAAATATAGGATAGATCCATTTGAATATTAGTACTGGGATGAGCCAAGACCAGAAGGTCCCTTTATGCATGCTGCAATCGTGGTAACAAATTTGCATTTCTCCAACTCCATTCCCAATCATCTACTCTTTGGAACTTTAGCCCACCCTCACCCACCTACCTCCACAGTTCTTCCCAACTAGTTTATAAAAGAACTCTGGTACCAGCCCCGAAGTCTTACCAGTTGTCTCACTTGTGCTTTGCAAATTCATCTTCTCAGTTATACAAGCTAGCATTTCCCTTTTACTACTCCTGAGATCATTATATTGGAGCTAGGAACCAGCAAGTTTGTCTCTTTAGATTTAGATTTGTATTCAAGGAACATGAAATCAGGCTATGTGACCAGTGTGGGGCAATTACTTTTTATCTCACTTATTCCTTATTGTAACTGTGAATGATGGGTATTAGTATTTTCATTTTTTTGGATTAGGCACTGAGTGTGGTCAGTGGCAAAGCTGAGACCTAAATCTAGATCTGTTAGTGTAAGGCTGGGCCTCAGGGAATGTGGATCCCTTTATGTGAGATGTTAAAAACAACAGCGAGTTTTGGTACTTATCTTTTGCATCACTGATGTTGACTTAGCTTTTCTAACCTCCCTTGAGCTCTATCCACATTGCCAGTCTTTTCCTTTTACTGGGTGAGAAGCTGCCTTTTAATCCTACAGAATCTTGCTTTACTGCTTTAAGTGCAGTGTTCTGGGAAAATAATCAGTTATTTTCAAGATAATTAGAAAATCTATTATCAGTATATGTGAAAATGGATTTTATTCTTATTTCTAAATATGGTTAGAAGCCATGGTTGAGGAAACTAAACAGTACAGTCTTTGCTACAGATCTATATGGCTGAGGGCAGTTCTTTCTGTAAATTGGCCAGAGAAAGCTGGGTTGTTCTTAGTGCAATTTGGGGGAACTCAGTTGCTGCCTAGTTACCAAATGGCCAAGTGGGACCTGTCCAGGAAAAACTCAACATCGTAGCAATATAATGGATTTGGGAAAGCAAACAAGAGTCCCTTTTAAGGAACAACTCTGATTTATGTATCTTTTAGACACCCATTTAGCAACTCAGAGGACACAAGACCCTTCTAGTTCTAGTCTGTTCCTCCTTTCTTTCTGAAATGTGGCTTCTGTGAATTTTGGTCTATCACCAGAGGGCAGCAAGAGAATAGATGAATGTTTCCCTCTACCTCCGCTTTCTGGAATAATAGGTAGATACATGTTTTAAAATATAAATAAATATACATATAGATTTATGTTTTATCTATTTTAAAATATATCTCTATGTGCCTAACTACATATATACCTATATGTGTACACACACACATATATGTGTATGGAGAGAACAAGAGAATCTAATTAAGCCAGGTCTGTACTTCATTGTCATTAATTTCTGAAATGATTAAGTTAACCTAAAAGTCATTAAAAATAACATTTTCTTAGCTTGTATGTGTGAAGACATTTTCAGTCTAATATGTAGTTAGCTGGGGATTTGGCGAACATTTTCAAATGAATCTTCAGAAAAAACATCTTTAGTGATTATTAAGAGCAAACTGTAACCTGAAGGAAAACATCTTTGAACAGAGAATTACTGAGAAATTCAGATGTGTTCATTAGTCATAGTGAATATTTGAAAACATAACTTCAAGTTTTCAATTCTGGCTAAATCAAGAAGATCTTCACACACTTTCCAAAAGCCTAGTTGTCTTAGCTTTGAAGTGAAGTCGAGACGTGTTTGAAATGAATAAACATGTCCAAGTCTGATGAGATAGTGTGATAAGTGTAGAATGCAGCTGTGAGCTAGGGTTTACCCTTCAACCTTCAGAGAGCTGTAACATTCCCCACGAGTCACCCTTTTGATTCTTGCCACCCTAAGAATTATTCAAGATTCAGCAAAAGGTGGAAATGCCTTCTCCTTCCTTTTTCTCTCTTCAGCTGGCACTGAAACAATAACTGCAACAGCAAAAATGATAGCATTTATTGAGAGCTTGCTATGTGCCATGTACTATGCTAAGCAGTTGACATTCAACATCTCATTGAATCCTTCCAACTTTTATGAGGTATTCCCTCCTTTTACTTGAGGTAAACTGAGACCTATAGGGGCTAAATTTGTTGCAGAATACCAAAATCAAATATTTGTTTTTATTGTATTTTTGTAATTTGCTTGCATATGTTTGTGCATGTGTGTGCTTGTTGAGAGAGAGAGAATGAGAGAGAGAGAGAGAATTCGAGACTTTTGAGAATTTAAAAAGATCTCCATATACTTTTGCCTTTACTATTGTCCTTTGAGTGGTCTGAGTCTCAGGTTTGAAAATCAGAGCCTAAATAATATAGTAAGACTGGGGCCAGTGTGCTAGAGGGCCAGATGTGTACTTCAGCAGTTAGACTTGAAGCAGATTGAAGTTCCTAAGTCTGGTGGTACTGCCTATAGAAACTTCAAAAACCAGGAATCAGTGGAGGACCATTGGTGGACTTTTTCTTTGTTCTGAGATTTTGGAACTGATGGCTGGGTCACTGCTACTTTCTTGGATTAAAACTTCTTAAAATAACCCTGAAAATGCCAAGGCCAACTCTGTAGGCTTGCCAAATATCACTGAAGGTAAGTATATGATGGAAAGAATGGAAAAAATGCTTTGGAACCAGATGGCCCTGAGGTTGAATCCCAGCTCCATCCTTTGCTAGGTGGGTGGGTGGTCTTCAACAAGCTAGTCTACCTTCCTGAGCCCAGTTACCCTTACTTTAAAAATGGGGCTAATAATTAGACCTCCCTCACTCTGTTGTTGGGAGGATTCAATGAGATAAATATGTCAAGTACTTTGTAGATAGTATTGCCCACCAAATTTTAATACCTCCATTTGCCATATACTACTATCCCATTACTATATTGACAGGAAATTAACTTTATCTTAGTGATGACCTTCTTCCATAATCCTTTTCCCTTGGTATCTATTAAGTCTTTGTAGTGAAATGGGCTTTCCTCAGTTGTTGTTAGACCATTGTTAATTATTGGTTGTTAAATGATACAAAAACTTCACTTCCCCAGCCTAAAAGCATCCTAAATAGGTCTAAAGGAAAACTTCATTTGAAATATGCCATCTCATTCTTAGTAGAAAATATAACCCATGCCAAGTAGATGGAGGTGTCCTTAGCAGAATCTGACTTTATTGTTTCTCTCCCTCAGTACTCTCTTCCCAAGTCAACTAGACAGGGGAATGAACTGACAGACAGAACATAGATTATAGACCTATTAGATATAATCAGTGGGAGTATAAAAAAACTGTTTTATATAGAAAGTACTATGTTTTAATGGGATAGGGTACCAGATTGAGGATTAGAATTGTTGGGTTCTTGTCTCACTTCTACCACCTACTAGCTTTGGAGCCTTGGGCAAATCACTTCCCCTGTTTGGACATTAGTTTTCACATAAGTATGATGTATGGGTAAGACTAGATAGGATTCTAGAATGTTACATCTAGATGGGCCTTAAAGACTACATGTTGAAGAGACCAAATACAGAGCTGGTGACAGCCCTCTTTAAAAAAATTGGCTCTTGGTAACAAAAGACACAATATTTTCAAATTTCTGTGCATACTCTAAGAAAACGTGGTGACGCACTTGATGTTTAAGGTGATCTCTGCCAAATGCTAAGAGCTCATTATTTTAACCCCATCACCACCTTTTTTCTAATGAAGTTCAGAGTACAGCTTTTGCTAATATAACCAAGCCCCAGAAAGCCCAACACAGCCTCAGCTAGAATATAAATGGAGACTCAGTAGAAAGCTGGATTTCATCAAGGCCAAGTCTTGTAGCCTTGATTTATAGAAAGGCAAGATGCTTTTTGTACAAGCTGGTATTTGTAGCCCTGAAGCAGCATCTGGGAAGAATCTGGATAGTTGGTCAGTTCTGCCAAAATTTCCAAGAGTTTGAATGAATGTGGACCTCATGACAGTTAGCAATTGAAAAATGATTGTCTTGTGTTAAATTTCTTCTCTATTTCACACCTAAAAACACGAAAGAGAAGAAACCAGAAGAGGGTTAGTATGTGACCAGTCAGGCAAGAAGTTCATGAACCCCATTCCCTGTGTAGATCCTTCTCTGGGTGTCCCTCAAAGCTCAACAAATTTTATCATCCAGTGTTACCCCTCAGGAGCCTTCAGAAGAACTCCCAGGAGTTGGACTCCTGACTACAACCCCAGGCAATGGCCAAGGCCCAACAGAGTGAAATAGTATTCCTTGAATATTGAGTTTTTTAGACCAGGCCTTTAGAATTCAACTCAGCTAGGGGCGTGCCTGGGTGGCTCAGATGGTTAAGCGTCTGCCTTCAGCTTGGGTCATGATCCCAGCGTCCTGGGATCAAGCCCCACATCGGGCTCCTGGCTCAGCGGGAAGCCTGCTTCTCCCTCTCCCTCTGCCTCTCTCCCTGCTCATGTTCTCTCTCTCTCTCTGTATCTCTGTGTCTCAAATGAATAAATAAAATCTTTTTTAAAAATTTAAAAAAAAATAGAATTCAACTCAGCTAGCATTCACTCAATGCCAACCATGTACCCAGCAAACAAATAAGCACTGGTTTACCCCCAGACTCTGCTCTGGCTACCCTCTGGGATTTTTCTTGAAGTCACTATCAAAGACTACAAAACGCTAAGTGTTCCTAACCAGTCCACAGAAAGCCAGATCAGTCTGTTCTCTATCTGGAGTTTTGGAGGGTGGGTAAATAAGTTTTGCCTAATACTCTTTCCACCCAAGGAATTATTTTTTAAACTTAAAATGTTTCCTTCTATGCTATATAGTAGAAAAAATGTTAACTTTAAAGTCAAATACATCTGAGTTCATATCATGGTCCTGCCACTTATGATCAGGGTACTTTGGAAAATGCACACTCTTTATTCCTAGCCAACTTTTTAGCCTCAAATCCCCTCTCTAGTCTTCCCTCTAGTGAATTGACCTAGTCTGTCTAAAATTTAAGAATACCAGCTTGATTTTTCACCTCTAGAAGAGCTACTCCAGTGACCAAAGTGAGAGAAAGTAAGGGCTTATTTCCTGTCAAGTTTTAGTGATAATTTATTCAACTTTCCATTTATGTTGCCAATTATTCTCCTGTTCTTAATCCTATGAAAAAGGGTGGATAGAGGGATTTATTCTGTGGTTACCCTAATGTGCTAGTTGATCAACCATGTCCTTTTGCCCTAAATTCCCTTTGGAAGTTCAAAGAAAGGAATTTGTGAACAATCAGTAAATGAATTAATATATGTGGAATATTTTAAACTATGCTTGATACATAGTAAACACTGTATAGGAGCTGATCATTAAAAACAGCTCTGACCTATGGCTTGAACTTGGAAAAAGTTTGTTCCACCAAAGCCATTTTTTAGTCAGTCTTCTAGGTCAGCAGCTGGTCCCACCATTTAGGTCCCACCATTAGGTCCCACCAATGGTCCCACCATTCTAGGTCAGCATGGTCCCACCATGTCACTTCCCCTTTGCAATGATTGCATGAGACACAGAGGAGCTATTTTTGTATCCTGTGCCATCTGGTATTTGTCCCCATCCATCCCTAGGAGAGCCCCATGCACTATGAGTTTCCCATTCCTTTAGGATTTGTTTCTTCTACCTTCAAAGGGTATACTGTTATTCCTTTCTCAGAGCATGGTTAGGATGTCTTTTCATGGATACCCAAGAAGTTGATAGGGAATTGAGTAGAGCAGACTGGGTTTCCCTTCTTGTGCCTTTCTGAACTCCCTTCATCTCTAAAAGTTTTCCCCTCATTAAAAATGGACTGTCAAAAGTAAGTCCAGAGATCATGGGCCCATCATCTCTACTTTCTCCTCTCATAAGAGAAACTATGGAGATTTTCACAGGATTTCCTTCCGAGGGCTACTAGTTAATCTGTAGTTTATAGTTCTATTTTCAAAGAGCTAATGATATCTGTTAAATATTTACTAAATTCTTATTATATATACCTGTAAACAAAACAAAGGATCTTATATTCTATCTACTTGGGTGAGACAAATGATAAACAATTTGATATATTTGCCAGGTGGTCATAAGTGCTCTGAAGAAAAATAAAACAAGGTAAGGGATTGTCATCTTATAGAAGATGATATTAATACAACATCATATCATATCATATCATATTTAGTCAAAAAAGTAAATAAATTAAGGGTGCAGGCCATGGTGGATATCTTGGGGAAGAACTGCTCCAAGAATATTGAACAGCAAAGGCCCTGAGGCAGAAGTTTTTTGACATATTGAACAGCAAAGAGGCCAAAGTGGCCAGGGTTGAATGAGCAAGCAGGACCATTTACTCCATTTCTTTTCTCAAAGGGAATAGCAGTAACACATAGGTTAAGCTCATTTAAAAAGAGATGTGAAATGAGACCGTTGGAGGGCCCACAGAACAGAGAGAGGTAGTGGATTCTTCCTACCACAGTAATTGCCAATATTTCCACATTAAAGCCTGTCTTCAAGGTTTGCATCTGTAGGCCAGCTTTGGGGAAGATGTTGCAATCCGTGTTGACTATAGGTTTATAAAGGCCATGTTTTAATTTTGGAGAGGATGCACAACAGGAAGTGTCCTCTCTGTTTTTCTAGACTTTTCTCATTTAGAGAGAGTGTGAATTTAAGCCTAACAAGCATCTTCTCTGAGCTCTGCCTACTGGCACATTGGCAGAGCTGGTCTCAAAAGGCTCCCAGCCAGTGCCTTAGTCTATTTGGTGGAGACAGGGACTATAGACCGCATCCTGTCCAGGTAAATTTGGAAGTTCTCATTACAAACCCTACAGGTTGGTGAGCCCATACCCATCTTGGGGCCTGGGTAATTCCTTAAAGAGCAGGCTGTGAGGAAGAAGCTTTGTAAATGATAAATGAATAATTTGTGTAACTGGAAGAGGGAAATAAAATCATTTAATCTGGCAGAGACCTTAAAGAGCCAACAAGTTCACATCCCCTGATTTGCATAGCACATAACCACTTCACCCCTTATTGTTCTGATCTCCACTTCCCTCCTGCCCCAGCTCCTTATCACCCTTATCCAAGGAAATATGGGTTTAAGTCCTTTTTAGGATTGCTAATAGAATAGTTATCATTTATTGAGTGTTTAATATGTTGAAACTATGCTCTTTACATATATTTTCTTATTTATCATTACAACAACCCTATGAAGTAGATGGTATTATTATCCTCATTTTGCAACTGTTTGCAAAATGCAAACTGAGCCTCAAGTGTCAGGCTCATATAGTTTAAGTACCTTGCCTGAGGTTGCTTAGCTAGTAAGTGGTAAAGCCCCAACACAACTGATTCTGACTCAAAGCTGACTCTGATCTCTATGTTATGCTTTCTTTTCCCAATTACAGTTGGAGAAAGAATAAGTGAGAATGGGCTCTATTATTTAATGGCCTTGAGGGGCCTGGCAGCCAAGATTCATTTATTAATTCTGAAAACTGCCAGTGAGCCGCTACCTTTTGTCTGGTGCCCTAGTAGAGCTCTTGCTTCTAAAGATGAATGAGACAAAAATCTTTACCGTCAGGAAACTCATGATACTGGCAGAGAATTTGGACCAACTAACACTCAGGATATAGTATAATAACTACTATGATGAAGATTATATATATATATATATATATATATATAAAATTAGATGCTATGGGAGCACGTGGAAGGGGAATATATCTTTGGGAGTCAGAGAAGGCTTCATACACTGGGTAATGAATGATTTGAGTCCTGAAAGTTAAAGAGGAGTGGATTAATTAAGGTATAGGCCAACATCCTGTAACAAAGAGGACCACAAATTCAGTGACATATATAACATAGAGAAAAGTTCATTTCTCTCATGGAGAAGACCAGAGGTAAACAGTCCAAAATTTGTGGGGCAGCTCTGTTATCCTCACCACTTGGCCTCAATCTCTGGGTCCTAGACATTGTACTACCCAAAGAGAGGGGGAAAAGGAGACAGAATGGAACAAAGACAATTTCTTTATAAAAACATGATCCAGAAGTTTACATACATCATTTTCACTTGTATTCTATTACCTAAAACTTAAGTACATGGTCTTACCTAGTTGCAAGGGAGGCTAGAAAATGTAGGCATGGGTACCCAGCTAAAACTCAGTGACTTCTATAAGTAAAAGCAAGAAGAGAGGATAGACACTAAGAAGCAATTAGCAGTCTCTGCCATAAGGAGGAAAGGTGTTATAAGCACAGAGAATTCTGTATACATGAAGGAGTGAGAACACATGATATATAAAGAACTATAATAATTCAGTATGGCTGTAGTAGAGTATGAATATAGAAATAGTGGAAGATGAGACTGGAGATTGCAGGCAGTGACCAGATTATGGAACACCTTGTCTGCTAAGGAATTTAGAATTTATCCCAAAGATAGTGTGGGGTCACTGAAATATTTTAAGCAGAGGAGTAGCATGATTATATTTTGAATTTATACAGGTCCCTCAATCCATACTTTGTAGACATATTAAAGGAAGAAGTGACAGGAGGCATAGAGAAACAGGAGACCATTGTAGTAATATTAGAGAGACATGATGAGACATGAAACCAAGGCAATGGCAGTGAACAGAGAGGACATATTAGATTAAAGAAGTATAACTGATAGAACTTGGTGATTAAATGGATGTGGGGTGTGAGAGAGAGGGAGGATACAAGGATAATAACGTCCAGATTTCTGGCTTGGATATTAGCATTGTTTTTGAGTAATAAACAGTTATAAGGAAAGAATTAAATGTGTTTAATTTTCAGAACATTGAGGTTGAGATATCCAAATGGCATCTTTTGAGCAGGCAATTAGATATACTGGTATAGAAATTATTAGAGAAAACTAGTAGCTCAAACCATGAGAGTGAATTGAAGTGTGGAGAGAGAGAGAGAATGAGTCTAGATAAGTGAGATCATTAGAGGACTGAAAACATAATTTGGGGGAAGATCAACATTTAGGAAGAGCCAGTGAAAGAGACTGGGCAGTATTCGGAGAGGTATGTTTATTCAGAAAGGTAAAGTTTACCCATTTTAGGCTACATTTTTAGAACAGGAATGTCAACTCTGTCAAATGCTGAAGCAAAGTCAAAATAAGAATTGAAAAGGGACCATTGGATTTGGCAGTTAGGAGGTTAGTGGTAATCATTGTGAAAACAGTTACAAGAGTGGTATGGGCAGAGACCAGGTTGAGGAACAAATGGGATATGAAAAAGTGGAGGCCAGGGGATTGTGGAATGACATCAGCTAGATGGCAGTATAGGAATTTCTAGCACCAGTCCGTTCCCAGCAGCATAAATTTGAACAGTTTTCTACATGCAAAAATATCTTCACAAGAGCTAAGGAATCCTGGTGAGGGATTACAACACCTGGGTGAAGCACAGAAATAAGAAAAGACACGCCAAGGAGGAAAGATAGTCACATTATCCCTGTCACCCCTCCCCCAATCCTTGACAGCCCAATGCAGAGATAGAAACCCTCCCCGTGGGGAGAGTAAAGTGAGCACCTGACTTCACCATGGACCCAACTGCTGGCCCTCCCCAGGACCAGGTCAGTTCCTGCAGGTCTGGGTGTTTTCCATAGCCCTAGTGTCCTGGTGGGCTCCTGAAAACCCAGTCCCCTGCCCCACCCAGGTGTCCTCCAGCTTCTGTGGTCCCAGGCAGCTCTTGTAGCCCCAGAAAGTTCCCACAGCATCAGGCCCAGCAGGTTCTTATGAACCCAAGTCCTCAAGCCACACCAGCATCACCCAGATCCCATGCCCTTAGGGAGCTCCCAAGGCATCAGGCTAAGGGTGGGCTGCCACAAACCAGGCTTCTGGCCCACCCCACTGTCAGCCAGCCCCCATGTCACCAGGCTCCTGGTGGGCTCCAGTGTGCACAGACTCTTGGCTGATTCCAGAACTGGCCAGCTTCCACAGAACTAGTCTTTAGACCAGGTCCCACAGACCCAGACTCCTGGCCTGTTTCAACACCAGGATTGCCCCTGTGGCTCAGGCTCCATGTAGGCTCCTGTGGACCCCGCTTCCTGGTCTACCTCAGTGCTAGGCCAACACCTGCAGCTTCAGCCTATAGGCTAACTCTCATGGACCCAGGCTCCTTGTCTGCCCAGACCAGGCCAGACCTCATAGACCCAATCTCCAGGCTGGCCCCCAAGGCCCCAGGTTACAGGTCAACTTCCATGGCCCTAGGCTCCAGGCTTACTTTAGTAGCAGGCCAGCCCCCATGGCCCTAGCCTCCAGGCCAGTTCCTATGAAACCAGGCTCTTAGCCCACCCAGTATCATGCCAGTTCCTGTGGACCAAGATGCCAGACCCACCCCAGTAATCTCCTGAGCCTAGTGAGCCCCCATGGACCCAGGTCCAGGTTTAGGTTCACCCACACAAACTCAGATTACAGGTCCATCACCACAGACTCAAACACCAGGCCCACACCAGTGAATCCAAGCTCCGCCCCCTTGGGCATCAGGCCTGCTCATCTACTCACCCAGGCACCAGACATACCTGTCCAGGAACTCCAGTCACAAGCCTCCCCAAAGACACCACCAGATGGCCCACTCAGAATCTCAGAATGAGCTAATTGCTGAAGGCTTCTGCCTGCTGAAGCCAGTTTATAAAGACTGGAACAGATGCCTACTTGGACACATGCACAGACACAAATGGGCAAGGACACAAGGATCATGAATAATGAAGGAAACATGACACCATCAAAGGAAACTAATAAAGCTCCAATAACTGACCCTAAAGAAATGAAGATCCAGGAATTGTTGATAAGGAATTGAGAATAATCATCTTAAAGAAATTAGGTGAACTATAAGAAAACACAGATAGACAACTAAATGAAATTAGAGGAAAAATACATGAACAAAATGAGAAGTTCAACAAAGAAATAAAAACCATTAAAAAAAAAGCAAATTCTAGAGTTCAAGAAACAGTGACTGAAGAATTCAATAGAGAGCTTCAGCATTATACTTGACCAAACAGAAGAAAGATTTAGTGAATTAGAAGACAGGCCATTTATGAGAAAATTGGACAGCCACATACAGAAGAATGAAACTGGACCATTTTCTTACACCACACACAAAACAAACTCAAAATGGATGAAAGACCCAAATGTGAGATAGGAGTCCATCAAAATCCTAGAGGAGAACACAGGCAGCAACCTCTTCGACCTCAGCCACAGCAACTTCTTCCTAGAAACATCGCCAAAGGCAAGGGAAGCAAGGGCAAAAATGACTTATTGGGACGTCATCAAGATAAAAAGCTTTTGCACAGCAAAGGAAACAGTCAACAAAACCAACAGAATGGGAGAAGATATTTGCAAATGACATACCAGATAAAGGGCTAGTATCCAAAATCTATAAAGAACTTACCAAACTCAACACCCAAAGAACAAATGATCCAATCAAGAAATGGGCAGAAGACATGAACAGACATTTTTCCAAAGAAGACATCCAAATGACCAAAAGACACACAAAAAAGTGCTCCACATCGCTCGGCATCAGGAAAATCCAAATCAAAACTTCAGTGAGATACCACCTCACACCAGTCAGAATGGCTAAAATTAACAAGTCAGGAAATGACAGATGTTGGCGGGGATGTGGAGAAAGGGGAATCCTCCTACACTGTTGGTGGGAATGCAAGCTGGTGCAGCCACTCTGGAAAACAGTATGGAGGTTCCTCAAAAAGTTTAAAATAGATCTACCCTATGACCCAGCAATTGCACTACTATTTACCCCAAAGATACAAATGTAGTGATCTGAAGGGGTATGTGCACCCCAATGTTTATAGCAGCAATGTCCACAATAGCCAAACTATGGAAAGAGCCAAGATGTCCACCACCAGATGAATGGATAAAGAAGAGGTGGTATATATATATATATGTATATATATATATATATACATATACACAATGGAATATTATGCAGCCATCAAAAAACCCCGAAATTTTGCCATTTGCAACAATGTGGATGGAAGTAGAGGGTATTATGCTGAGCGAAATAAGTCAGTCAGAGAAAGACATGTATCATATGACCTCACAGATATGAGGAATTCTTAATCTCAGGAAACAAATTGAGGGTTGCTGGAGTGGGGGGGTGGGAGGGATGGAGTGGCTGGGTGATAGACATTGGGGAGTGTATGTGCTATGGTGAGCGCTGTGAATTGTGTAAGACTGAAGAATCACAGACCTGTACCTCTGAAACAAATAATACATTATATGTTAAAAAAAATAAAGAAGATAGTAGGAAGGGAAAAATGAAGGGGGGAACATCGGAGGGGGAGACAAACCATGAGAGACTATGGACTCTGGGAAACAAACTGAGGGTTCTCGAGGGGAGGGGGGGAGGGGGATGGGTTAGCCTGGTGATGGGTATTAAAGAGGGCACGTATTGAATGGAGCACTGGGTGTTATACGCAAACAATGAATCATGGAACAATACATCAAAAACTAATGTATGGTGATTAACATAACATAATAAAATAAAAAAAGACAGGCCATTTAAAATCATACATTTAGGGGCGCCTGGGTGGCTCAGTTGGTTAAGCGACTGCCTTCGGCTCAGGTCATGATTCTGGAGTCCCTGGATCGAGTCCCGCATCAGGCTCCTTGCTCAGCGAGGAGTCTGCTTCTCCCTCTGACCCTCCTCCCTCTCATGCTCTCTCTCTCTCAAATAAATAAATAAAATCTTTAAAAAAAATAAAATAAAAATAAAATCATACATTTAGAGGAACAAAAAGAAAATAAAATGAAAAAGAATAAAGATATGATAAAGATTTTTGTGATCCATTAAAAGAAACAATCTGTGAATTATTGAAGTCCTAGAAATCCCAGAAAGAGAAGATTAGGAGAAACCTTATTTAAAGAAATAATGGCTGAATATCCAAAGGCAAAAAGACTGTCTCTTCAAAAAATTGTATCGGGAAAAGTGGTCAGCTGCATGGAAAAGAATGAAACTGGACCACTTTCTTACACCATGCACAAAAATGAACTCAAAATGGATTAAAGACCTAAATATGAGACCTGAAACCCTAAAAATCCTAGAAGAGAGCACATGCAGTAATGTCTCTGACATCAGCCATAGCAACATTTTTCTAGATATGTCTCCTGTTACAAGGGAAATAAAAGCAAAAATAAACTATTGAGACTACATCAAAAAAGAATAAAAGAAAAAAACTTCTGCACAGCTGAGGATACAAACAACAAAACTAAAAGGCAACCTACTGAATGGGAGAAAATATTTGCAAATGACATATCTGTTTAAGGGTTAGTATCCAAAATATATAAGGAACTGATGCAACTCACACCCCAAAATAAATCCAATTAAAAATGGGTATAAACATGAACAGACATTTCTACAAAGAAGATATCCAGATGGCCAACAGACACATGAAAAGATGCTCATCATCAGAGAAATGCAAATCAAAATTACAAGGAGATATCACCTCACACCTGTCAGAGTGACTAAAATCAAAAACACAAGAATCAGCAAGTGTTGGTGAGGATGTGGAGAAAAAAGAACACATGTGAACTGTTGGTAGGAATGCAAACCTGTGCAGCCACTATGGAAAACAGTATGGAGTTTCCTCTAAAACTTAAAAGTAGAACTACCCCTATGATCCAGTAATCTCACCACTGGGTATTTACCCAGAAATACAAAGCACTAATTCAAAGGGCTACATGCACCCCTATGTTTATAGCATTATTTACCATAGCGAAATTATGGAAGCAGCCCAAGTGTCCATTGGTAGATGAATGGATAAAGAAGATGTGGTATATAAATGGAATTGAGTATTGTTCAGCCATAAAAAAGAAATGAAATCTTCCCATTTGCAATGACAAGGATGGAGCTAGGGAGTATAATGCTAAGCGAAATAAGTCAGTCAGAAAAAGGCAAATGCTGGGGCGCCTGGGTGGCTCAGTCATTGAGCGTCTGCCTTTGGCTCAGGTCATGGTCCTAGGGTCCTGGGATTGAGCCCCGCATCAGGCTCCCTGCTCCATGGGAAGCCTGCTTCTTCCTCCCCCACTCCCCCTGCTTGTGTTCCCTTTCTCACTGTGTCTCTCTCTGTCAAAATAAAAATCTAAAAAAAAAAAAAAAGACAAATGCCATTATTTCACTCATATGTGGAACTTAAGAAACAAAACAAATGAGTGAAGGAAAAAAAGAGAGAGAGATACGCACAAACCAAGCAACAGACTCTTAACTATAGAGAACAAACTGATGATTACTAGAAGGGAGGTGAGTGGAGGTGGGTGAGATAAGTGATGGGGATTAAGGAGGGCACTTCTCATGATCAGCACTGGGTGATGTATGGAATTGTTGAATCACTATATTGTACACCTCAAACTAATATAACAGTGTATGTTAAGTATACTGGAATTAAAATTAAAAAAAAAAAAGACTGAGAACTTCTCAAATCTGGGGAGATATTTATGAAGCTAGCAAGTGCTTCAAAATTTCAACCTGAAACAGTCTTCTCCAAGACATCATGTAAAATGAAAAAAAGAATTTTCAAAGCACTAAGAGGGAAAGAAAAAAATACATATAAGGGAACTTTATAAGGCTATTGGCAGATTTCCCACAGATGTCTTTCAGGCTAAGAGAGTGTTGGTTGATATATGCAAAATGTGGAAGGAATAAAACTGCCAACCAAGAATATTTTACCTGGAAAAGTCATCTTTACAGAATGGGTGAAGATATTTGCAAATGACATACCAGATAAAGGGCTAGTATCCAGGATCTATAAAGAGCTTACCAAACTCAACACCCAAAGAACAAATAATCCAATCAAGAAATGGGCAGAAAACATGAACAGACATTTTTCCAAAGAAGACATACAAATGCCTAGCAGACACATGAAAAAATGCTCCACATCACTCGGCATCAGGGAAATCCAAATCAAAACCACATTGAGATACCACCTCACACCAGTCAGAATGGCTAAAATTAACAAGTCAGAAAATGACAGATGTTGGCGAGGATGCGGAGAAATGGGTACCCTCCTACACTGTTGGGAATGCAAGCTGCTACAGCCACTCTGGAAAACAGTATGGAGGTTCCTCAAGAAGTTAAAAATAGAGTTACCCTATGACCCAACAATTGTACTACTAGGTATTTACCCCAAAGATACAGATGTAGTGATCCAAAGGGGCACCTGCACCCCAATGTTCATAGCAGCAATGTCCACAATAGCCAAATTGTGGAAGGAACCAAGATGTCCTTCCCATAGATAAATGGAGTAAGAAGATGTGCTAATGATGTTATATATTCGGCTAAATGAACATAATAAAAATAATAAAATAAAAATAAAATAAGATGTGGTTCATATATACAATGGGATATTACTCAGCCATCAGAAAGGATGAATACCTACCATTTACAACAATGTGGATGGAACTGGTGGGAATTATGCTAAGTGAAATAAGTCAATCAGAGAAAGATAATTGTCATATGCTTTCACTCATAATGTGGAATATAAGAAATAGTGCAGAGGATCATAGGGGAAGGAAGGGAAAACTGAATGGGAGTAAATCAGAGAGGGAGAGAAACCATGAGAGACTCTTGCCTCTGGGAAACAAACTGAGGGTTGTGGAAGGGGAAGTGGGTGGGGGGGATGGGGCAACTGGGGGATGGGCATTAGGGAGGGCGTGTGATAGGATGAGCATTTGTTGTTACACACAACTGATGAATTATCGAGCACTACATCTAAAACTAATGATGTACTATATGTTGTCTAATTGAATTTAAATTTAAAAAAGAAGAAGATGGGTTTATATATATAATGGAATATTACTCAGCCATCAAGAAGGATGAATACCTACCATTTACATCGACGTGGATGTAACTGGAGGGTATTATGCTGAGTAAAATAAGTCAATCAGAGAAAGACAATTATCACATGGTTTCACTCATATGTGAAATATAAGAAACAGGGCAGAGGATCATAGGTATGGGAGGGAATAAATGAATGGGAAGTCATCAGAGAGGGAGAAAAACCATGAGAGACAGATGGAGGGTTGCTGGAGGGGAGGTGGGTGGGAGAATGGGGTAATTGAGTGATGGGCATTAAGGAGGGCACATGATATGATGAGCACTGGGTATTATACACAACTGATGAATGATTGAATACTACATCTGAAACCAATGATATACTGTATGTTGGCTAATTGAATTTAAATAAAATTTTAAAAAGGTTAAAAAAAAAAGAAAAGTCATCTTTCAGAAATGAAGGAGAGTTAAAGACTTTACCAAACAAACAAAAGCTGTGGGAGTTCAGCAACTCTAGACCTGCTTTACGGGAAATACTGAAAGGAATTCTTCAAGCTGAAATGAAATGCCACTAATTAGTAATATAAAAATATATGAAAATGTAAAATCTACTAGTAAAGGTAAGTATATACTCAAATTCAGAATACTCTAATACTGTAATATGGTAGTATGTTAACTATGTAACCCTAGTGTAAATGTTAAAGTACAAAAGTGTTAAAAAAAAAACTAGGTACAATAATTTTTTAATAGGTACGCAATATAAAAAGAGGTAAATTTTGACATCAAAAACAAAATATGGGAAGAGGTGTAAAATGGTAGAGGTTTTGTGTGTGATCAAAGGTAAGTTGTTATCAACTTAAAAGATATTTTTGTTTATGGAAGCCTCATGGTAACCACAAAGAAAAAACAAAGTAGATACACAAAAGATAAAGAGAAAGGAATCAAAACATACCAGTACAGAAATGATCACTTCACTAGAAGAAGGACAGCAGAGAAGAGGAAAGGAACAGTAGAATTGCAAAAGAGCCAGAAAACAATTATTAAGATAGAATTAGTAAATCTTTACCTATCAATAATTATGTAAATGTAAATGTATTAAAATTTTCAATCAAAAGGCATATAGAGTGCCAAATAGATTAAAAATAAGACCCAGTAATATGCTGCCTAAGAGTGACTCACCTCAGCTTTAAGGGCACACATAGGCTCAAAATAAAGGGATGGAAAAAGATAATACCATGCAAATGGAAACCAAAAGAAAGCAGGAATAGTTTACTTATATGAGACAAAGTAAACTTTAAGCCAAAGACTGTAACAAGAGACAAAGAAGGTCATTATATAATGATAAAGTAGTCTAGTTTTCAAGAGGATGTAACAATTGTAAGAATATATGCACCCAACATTAGAGCACTAAAATAAAGTAAATAAATTAAGATCTGAAGGGAGAAATAGACAACAAAAAATAATAGTAGGGGAATTTGATACCCCACATTCAACAATGCATCCAGACAGAAAATCAATAAAGAAATATTGGACTTGAACTAAACCTCAGACCAAATGAACCTAACAAACATTTATAGAACACTGCATCCAACAGCAACAGAATACACATTCTTCTCAAGTGCGCGTGGAACTTTCTAAAACATAGATCATATGCTAGGTCACAAAACAAGCCTTAGCAAATGTATGAAGATTGAAATCATACCAAGTATCTTTTTTGACCAGAATGATATGAAACTAGGCATTAATAACAGGAGGAAAACTGGAAATTCACAAATATGTGGTAGTTAAACAACACACTCTTGAACAACCAGTGGGTCGAAGAAGAAATCAAAAGGGAAATAAAGAAATATTTTGAAATAAATGAAAATGGAAAAACAGTGTATCAAACTTATGGGATGCAGCACAGCAGTTTTAAGAGGGAATTTTATACTGATAAACACCCACTTTAAGACAAAAGAAAGATGACACCCAAGTCTCAACTCAGCCTTCATGCTGCTGGAGCTGGCCAGCTGCCCGCATGCTCCACATGTGCAGTGCCCACCACCCATGCACTTAATTATTTGATTTTCCACTGTGGCTGGTGAAACAGCAACTCTTCTAGGCACTGTATGATCTTAGGTAATTAATCCCTTTAATTCAGTTTTGTGGTTCCTTCCTCACACGTAAGTATTAATCACTACTCAGCTAAAGTGTTAAAGAGGACCCCCCTGCAGTTCTCCAGAGCCCTTTGTGCAGCTATCTTCTCTCTGATATTTTGCCCTGAAAAATTATCTTTCTTGCCCTCTCCATACCTGCAACTCAGTATCTTCAACTTAAGCAGACTGATGGGCTCCCCCTGAGCTTCCCTCCATATATTATGGCTTGCAGACTCTCTCCACACTGTAAGCTGGGAATATCATGAGGCTCACCTCATTTCTTTTTCCTGTCTCTCATAGATCACTGTCTTTCATTACCAGATTTCCAGTGCCTTGAAACCCATTGTTATGTGTATTTTTTCTAGTTTTTAAATTATTACTTGCAGAAGATGTAAACCTAATACCTTTAGTCCTATCTTGGCTAGAAGTGGAAGTAGCTATTATAATCTTTTCAGAGGACAGTTTGGCCTTTTATGTCAGTATTTTAAATGTGTTTTTCTTTGACCCAGCAATTCCAGTCAGTCTTCTAGTTGCTGGAGATATAGCAGTGAACATGATAATGTACTTCCATATAGCTTACAATAGATTAGAGCGGCTGACACAAAAACAGAAAAATAAATAATTACAATATGTCTTGTTAGGAAGTAATAAGAAATGCTAAGGAGAAAAAAAAGGAAGGGGGATAGGAGGCATTGCATACAGGGAGGTATGTAAAAATTTTAGATACATTCACTTGGAAGACTCACTGAGAGGAATATATTTGATCATAGCCTACTGAAATTAAGAGAGCAAACTATATGGATATCTGGAGGAAGAGCACTCCAGGTAGATGAAACACTCAGTGCATAGGCCCTGATGTGTTTGATAAATAGCAAGGGATATTCTTAACTCCTATAGTGCATAAACATATACTCACAAAGTGGTAGTTATTTAGAATATTATTACTATAGGTTGTGAAACTGTATGGCCTTAGCTGACAGCTACTATGTCATATTCTCTCTTTTCTATGCCATGAGACATTGAGACATGCCCTGCTTTCTATCATTGTTCAGCTTTTACACAAGGTTTCCTTGTGTTCCCAGTCATGTAATTTTTGTGACTTTGCAGCCTGATATTGGTCTCTGGCATTTCTCTTTGCACTAATCATCGGGGTTGATTTCATTTTTGCACTACACAGTTGTCCCCTTCTTCCCTCACCATGTGTGTGTCCTCCCAAAATGTGTGCACTCTGGCCAACAGCTGAATCTCCCCCAGAGACAAGAAAGATTTTCAAATACATATGACACTATATAAAAATTGTAATCATTAGGAGTACCTGGTTGGCTCAGTCAGTTAGGTATCTGACTCTTGATCTCGGTTTGGGTCTTGATCTCAGGGTCGTGAGTTCAAACCCCATGTTGGGCTCTGTGCTGAGCATGGACGCTGCCTAAAAAAATTTTGTAATGATAGCTTCTCCCTCATTTGTCCAGCACTTTTTACAATGATAAGACATTTTCTTTTCGCCCTTTCTTTTTTGAATAAGTAATGCTACATGGTATGAAATTTTAGAAGATCAAAATGATATAGGAGTGAGAAATAAGTTTCCTCCATCCTTTCCTCAGCCACTCATTATTCCTGTCTTGAAGCAAACAATTTAACCAATTTCTTTGGTATCCTTTCAGAAACATTGGGTGCATTTTAGTAACCCTCCACACCCCACCCCTACCCATACAGTGTACCTTGACTACCTTTTTACTTGATTCTCATCACACCCTCTGAGGTACATGGTGCTCTCCCCATATTACAGATGAGGAATCTAAAGCTCAGAGATAGGAGGTGACTTGCCTAAGGTTTTACAGGCAGTAAGTGGAAATCCAGGACTGTGCAGTTTTTGTCTGCATTCTTTCCTCCACGCTGTGAAGTGCCAGATCCTGTGTCTTAAACATGATAGGCGACTTCTAAACACTTGCTGGTAGCTAGAGTGATTTTAAAAATCCCAATTCCTTTAGTCATATTAGAATTGCTCTGTCAGACTCTAGGCAGGTAGGCATCAACTGGTAGTTGGCATTAGGGAGACAAAAACTCGATCTTTCTAATTGTTTCCTGAAAATATTCTCCTTTTACAGATCTATTCAGGTCCACCTGAGGAAAGTGCTACACCCCCAGTGCCTCCACCTCGAGTGACAGCAAGAAGGCACAAACCAATCACAATTTCAAAACGCTTGCTGCGGGAAAGAACAGTTTTTTATACTTCTTCCCTGGATGAAAGTGAAGGTCAGTACTGAGGTATATCCTTAGCTTCTTAATAGAATTAGAAGTGACTAGATTGCTGCAATCTGATGAGAAAACTTCACAGATGAGGAGTTGCTTCTTATGGATGAGCAAAGAAAGTGGTTTCTTTTTTTTTTTTTTTTGAGCTTTCTTAAGTCTTTATTATTGTATCACATTAATATTTAGGTATTTTGACTTTTTTTGTTATGTTAAACACCATACATTACATCATTAGTTTTTGATGTAGTGTTCCATGATTCATTGTTTGCATATAACACCCAGTGCTCCATGCAGAATGTGCCCTCCTCAATACCCACCACCAGGCTAACCCATCCTCCCACCTCCTCCCCTCTAGAACCCTGTTTGTTTTTCAGAGTCCACCGTCTCTCATGGTTCGTCTCCCCCTCTGATTTCCCCCCTTCATTCTTCCCCTCCTGCTATCTTCTTCTTCTTTTTTTTTTTTAAATATTAAGAGACGAACCATGAGAGACGGTGGACTCTGAAAAACAAACAGGGTTCTAGAGGGGAGGGGGTGGGAGGATGGGTTAGCCTGGTGGTGGGTATTGAGGAGGGCACATTCTGCATGGAGCACTGGGTGTTATATGCAAACAATGAATCATGGAACACTACATCAAAAACTAATGATGTAATGTATGGTGTTTAACATAAGAATAAAAAATATATATATAATGTATTATTTGCTTCAGAGGTACAGATCTATGATTCAACAATCTTGCACACTTCACAGCACTCACCATAGCACATACCCTCCCCAATGTCTATGACCCAGCCACCCCATCCCTCCCAACCCCCACCACTCCAGCAACCCTCAGTTTGTTTCCTGAGATTAAGAATTCCTCATATCAGTGAGGTCATATGATACATGTCTTTCTCTGATTGACTTATTTCACTCAGCATAATCCCCTCCAGTTCCATCCATGTTGTTGCAAATGGCAAAATTTCATTCTTCTTGATGGCTGCATAATATTCCATTGTATATATATACCACACCTTCTTTATCCATTCATCTGTTGATGGACATCTTGGCTCTTTCCATAGTTTGGCTATTGTGGACATTGCTGCTATAAACATTGGAGTGCACGTACCCCTTTGGATCCCTACATTTGTATCTTTGGGGTAAATAACCAGTAGTGCAATTGCTGGATCATATGGTAGCTCTATTTTCACCTTTTTGAAGAACCTCCGTACTGTTTTCCA
Source organism: Mirounga leonina (assembly GCF_011800145.1). Classification (NCBI taxonomy): domain Eukaryota; kingdom Metazoa; phylum Chordata; class Mammalia; order Carnivora; family Phocidae; genus Mirounga; species Mirounga leonina. The sequence continues at coordinate 25,961 of NW_023270513.1, read as the reverse complement.
GAGTGGCTGCACCAGCTTGCATTCCCACCAAAGTGGAGGAGGATTCCCCTTTCTCCGCATCCTCGCCAACATCTGTCGTTTCCTGACTTGTTAATTTTAGCCATTCTGACTGGTGTGAGGTGATATCTCATTGAGGTTTTCATTTGGATTTCCCTGTTGCCAAGCGATGTTGAGCATTCATGTGTCTGTTGGCCATGTGGATGTCTTCTTTGGAAAAATGTCTGTTCATGTATTCTGCCCATTTCTTGATTGGATTATTTGTTCTTTGGGTGTTGAGTTTGATAAGTTCTTTATAGATTTTGGATACTAGCCCATTATCTGATATGTCATTTGCAAATATCTCCTCCCATTCTGTCGGTTGTTTTTTGGTTTTGTTGACTGTTTCTTTTGCTGTGCAAAAGCTTTTTATCTTGATGAAGTCATTGGACATTCTTTCCTGCTTTGTCGAAGATTAGTTGACCATAGAGTTCAGGGTCCATTTCTAGGCTCTCTATTCTGTTCCATTGATCTATGTGTCTGTTTTTGTGCCAGTACCACACTGTCTTGATGATGACAGCTTTGTAATAGAGCTTGAAGTCCAGAATTGTGATGCCACCAGCTTTGATTTGCATTCCTCTGGCTATTCAGGGTCTTTTCCAGTTCCATACAAATTTTAGGATTTTTTGTTGCATTTCTTTGAAAAAAGTGGATGGTATTTTGATAGGGATTGCTTTAATTGTGTAGATTGCTCTAGGTAGCATTGACATCTTCACAATATTTGTTCTTCCAATCCATGAGCATGGAACGTTTTTCCATTTCTTTGTGTCTTCCTCAATTTCTTTCATGAGTATTTTATAGTTTTCTGAGTACAGATTCTTTGCCTCTTTGGTTAGATTTATTCCTAGGTATCTTATGGTTTTGGGTGCATTTGTAAATGGGATTGACTCCTTAATTTCTCTTTCTTCTCTCTTGTTGGTGGTGTATAGGAATGCCACTGATTTCTGTGCATTGATTTTATGTCCTGCCACTATACTGAATTCCTGTATGAGTTCTAGCAGTTTTGGGGTGGAGTCTTTTGGGTTTTCCACATAAAGTATCATATCATCTGCAAAGAGTGAGAGTTTGACTACTTCTTTGCCATCTTGGATGCCTTTTATTTCTTTTTGTTGTCTGGTTGCTGTGGCTAGGACTTCTAGTATTATGTTGAATAGCAGTGGTGATAGTGGACATCCCTACCATGTTCCTGACCTTAGGGGGAAAGCTCTCAGTTTTTCCCCATTGAGAATGATATTCACCGTGGGTTTTTCATAGATGGCTTTTATGATATTGAGGAATGTACCCTCTATCCCTATACTCTGAAGAGTTTTGATCAAGAAATGATGCTGTTTTTTGTCAAATGCTTTTTCTGCATCGATTGAGAGGATCATATGGTTCTTGTTCTTTCTTTTATTAATGTATTGTATCACATGGATTGATTTGTGGATGTTGAACCGACCTTGTAGTCCAGGGATAAATCCCACTTGGTGGTGGTGAATAATCCTTTTCATGTACTGTTGGATCCTATTGGCTAGTATTTTGGTGAGAATTTTTGCATCCATGTTCATCAGGGATATTGGTCTATAATTCTCCTTTTTGATGGGGTCTTTGTCTGGCTTTGGGATCAAGGTAATGGTGGCCTCATTAAACAAGTTTGGAAGTTTTACTTCCATTTCTATATTTTGGAACAGTTTCAGAAGAATGGGTATTAATTCTTCTTTTAAATGTTTGGTAGAATTCCCCTGGGAAGCCATCTGGCCCAGGGCTCTTTGTTGAGAGATTTTTGATAACTGCTTCCATTACCTTAGTGGTTATAGGTCTGTTCAGGTTTTCTATTTCTTCCTGGTTCAGTTTTGGTAGTTGATACAGCTCTAGGAATGCATCCATTTCTTCCAGGTTATCTCATTTGCTGGCATATAGTTGCTCATAGTATGTTCTTATAATTGCTTGTATTTCTTTGGTGTTCGTCGTGATCTCTCCTCTTTCATTCATGATTTTATTTATTTGGGTCCTTTCTCTTTAAGGACCCGTGGCCAGGGGTTTATCAATCTTATTAATTCTTTCAAAGAACCAGCTCCTCGTTTCATTGATCTGTTCTACTCTTCTTTTGATTTCTATTTCATTGATTTCTGCTCTGATCTTTATTATTTCTCTTCTCTTGCTGGGCTTAGGCTTTATTTGCTGTTCTTTCTCCAGCTCTTTAGGTGTAGGGTTAGGTTGTGTATTTGAGACCTTTCTTGTTTCTTGAGAAAGGCTTGTATTGCTATATACTTTCCTCTTAGGACTGTCTTTGCTGCATCCCAAAGATCTTGAACAGTTGTGTTTTCATTTTCATTGGTTTCCATGAATTTTTTTAAATTCTTCTTTAATTTCCTGGTTGACCCATTCATTCTCTAGTAGGATGCTCTTTAGCCTCCATGTATTTGAGTTTTTTCCGACTTTCCTCTTGTGATTGAGTTCAGTTTCAAAGCACTGTGGTCTGAAAATAGGCAGGGAATGATCCCAATCTTTTGGTACTGGTTGAGACCTGATTTGTGACCTAGGATGTAATCTATTCTGGAGAATGTTCCATGGGCACTAGAGAAGAATGTGTATTCTGTTGCTTTGGGATGGAATGTTCTGAATAGATCTGTGAAGTCCATTTGGTCCAGTGTGTCATTTAAAGTCTTTATTTCCTTGTTGATCTTTTGCTTAGATGATCTATCCATTTCTGTGAGGTGAGTGTTAAAGTCCGCTACTATTATTGTATTGTTGTTGATGTGTTTCTTTGCTTTTGTTTTTAATTGGCTTATATAATTGCCTGCTCCCATGTTAGGGGCATAGATATTTACAACTGTTAGATCTTGTTGGATAGACCCTTTAAGTATGATATAGTGTCCTTCCTCATCTCTTATTACAGCCTTTGTTTAAAATCTAATTTGTCTGATGTAAGGATTGCCACCCCAGCTTTCTTTTGGTGTCCATTAGCATGGTAAATGGTTTTCCACCCCCTCACTTTCAATCTGGAGGTGTCTGTGGGTTTATAATGAGTCTCTTGCAGACAGCATATTGATGGGTCTTGTTTTTTCATCCAGTCTGATACCCTATGTCTTTTGATTGGGGCATTTAGCCCACTTACATTCAGGGTAACTATTGAAAGATATGAATTTAGTGCCATTGTATTGCCTGTAAGTTGACTGTTACTGTATATTGTCTGCATTCCTTTCTGGTCTATGTTGCTTTTAGGCTCTCTCTTTGCTTAGAGGACCCCTTTCAAGATTTCCTGTAGGGCTGGTTTTGTGTTTGCAAATTCCTTTAGTTTTTGTTTGTCCTGGAAGCTTTTTTTTTTTTTTTAAAGATTTTATTTATTTATTTGAGACAGAGAGAATGAGAGACAGAGAGCATGAGAGGGAGGAGGGTCAGAGGGAGAAGCAGACTCCCTGCTGAGCAGGGAGCCCGATGCGGGACTCGATCCCGGGACTCCAGGATCATGACCTGAGCCGAAGGCAGTCGCTTAACCAACTGAGCCACCCAGGCGCCCCGTCCTGGAAGCTTTTTATCTCTCCTTCTACTTTCAATGATATCCTAGCTGGATATGGTATTCTTGGCTGCATATTTTTCTCAGTTAGTGCTCTGAATATATCATGCCAGTCCTTTCTGGCCTGCCAGCTCTCTGTGGATAGGTCTGTTGCCAATCCAATGTTTCTACCATTGTAGGCTACAGATCTCTTCTCCCAAGCTGCTTTCAGGATTTTCTCTTTGTCTCTGAGACTCATAAGTTTTAGTATTAGATGGCGGGGTGTTGACCTATTTTTATTGATTTTGAGGGCAGTTCTCTGTGCCTCCTGGATTTTGATGCCTGTTTCCTTCCCCAAATTAGGGAAGTTCTCTGCTATAATTTCCTCCAATATACCTTCTGCCCCTCTCTCTCTTTCTTTTTCTTCTGGGATCCCAATTATTCTAATGTTGTTTCGTCTTATGGTATCATTTATCTCTCGAATTCTGTCCTTGTGATCTGTAGTTTTTTTCTCTCTCTTTTTCTCAGCTTCTTCATTTTCCATCATTTGGTTTTCTATATCACTAATTCTTTCTTCTGCCTCATTTATCCTAGCAGTTAGAGCCTCCATTTTTGATTGCACCTCATTAATAGCCTTTTTGATTTCGAGTTGGTTAGATTTTAGTTCTTTTATTTCTCCAGAAAGGGTTTCTCTAATATCTTCCATGCTTTTTTCAAGCCCAGCTTGAAAAAATCATCATTCTGAACTCTAGTTCTGACATTTTACTAATGTCCGTATTGATTAGGTCCCTTGCAGTCAGTACTTCCACTTGTTCTTTTTGTTGAGGTGATTTTTTCCATCTTGTCATTTTGTCCAGAGGAGAATAGATGAATGAGAGAACAACATGCTAACAGGGTAACAACGTCCCCAGAAAAATATACACTAAATAAATCAGAAGAGACCTGAAACTGGGGGAAAAGAAAGGGAAAGAAAGAAAGAAAAAAGAAAAAGATAAAGATAAAAAGCAAACAAACAAAACAAAACAAAAAAAAACAGAATATGATCAGATATGATCAGGCTGGTGCATAGATCAGTGCCACAGACTAGATTTTGGGCATATTTTGGTCTGTTAGAAGAAAGTGCCTCCCAAAATTTTAAAGAAAGAAAAGCTTATATATGTACAAAAATAAGGGTAAATACAATTAAGGGATGGAATGTTACTGTAAAGATGAAAATTATAAAAGATTTTATAAAAGGAATTGATAAGATAAGAAGTTGGTTGAAAAAAGAAAGAAGAGGATTTAAAAAAAAAATGTAGAGTATATTATCAGGCAGGAGACTAGAACAAAGCCATACACTAGAGATTTAGGTTATATTTTGGTCTGTTAGAAGGAACTGTATCCCAAAATTTTAAAGAGAGAACAACTTATATATATATATACCTAAAATAAGGTTAACTACTATGAAGGGATAGAATATGACTCTAAAAATTAAAAATAAAAAATATTTTTAAAAAAAGGGATTGAGGGATGGGAAAGATGGCAGAGGAGTAGGGGACCCTATTTCAACTGGTCCCCGGAATTGAGCTGGATAACTACCAGACCACTCTGAGCACACACGAAACCAGCCTGAGATGTAAGAAGATCTGGATCTCTACAAACAGAATATCGCAGGCGGTTGGTTTTCAGGTACGAAGTGGAGAGCCGTGATCCTGCAGGCAGATATCAGAGGATAAATGGCGGCGGGAGGGTGCCTGGACGTGGGGATCCTACACCACCGGTGAGTGACAGCCTGGCGCGCTGCAGACGGGACACAGACTCGAGACTAGTAGCATCGGGAAAGAACTTTAGGGCAGCCCACGGGGTGGAAAACCAGACCAGTGGGGTCGTGCGCACATGAACTGCAGCCCCCCGGACAGAAACCGGAGCGACGGTCGCGCGCACGCGAACTGCAACCTCCGAGACAGAAACCCGGTGCGCCGGAGTCCTGCCGGTGAACTGCAACCCCCAGGGGTGGAAACCCCAAGCGGCGGAGTTGCGTGTGCGTGAATTGGGAGTGGCTGGCGGTTTCAGAAGCACAAAGCACAGAGACGTGCCCTGAACTGGAGGGAGGACTGGGAGCGCTGCGGAGGGGCACACAACCAGGACGCTGCAGTTTATAGCAGCACGGACAGAAACGGAGACAGTGTGGCCTGGAGAGCTCACTGAAGAACAGACTGAGGTCTCTCTGCACGGAGGCAGAGGGTTGGAAACGGTCTCTTCTGCTCTGACTCGCGGAAGAGACGCAGAAAGCCGCCAGGGAAAGGCACCAGAGAACAAAAGCCCCAAAGACTGATTCCCACTGAGCCCATGTCCCGCCACAGGGGCGCAGGGCAACTCCACCCAAACAGGGTTGCCTGAGTAACAGCTCGGCAGGCCCCTCCCGCAGAAGACAGGCTGGGAAAACAAGAGGCCAGCAACCCTAAGGTCCCAAGAAAACAGGTGCATCTTGTTTGGGCTCTGGTCAATAATTTGGACTTTATACATTCCCTCAAACACCCATCAACAGAATGACTAGGAGGAGGAGCCCCCAAAACAGAAAAGTCTCAGAGATTATGACTTATGCTGCAGATTTACAAATGGATGCAGATATAACCAAGATGTCAGAGATGGAATTCAGGCTAGCAATTGTGAAGACAGTGGCTAGAATGGAGAAATCAATTAATGGCAACATAGAGTCTCTAAGGGCAGAAATAAAAGGTGAATGGCAGAACTTAAAAATGCTGTCAATGAGATCCAATCCAATCTAGATAATCTAACAGCTAGGGTAACTGAGACAGAAGAGAGAATAAGCAATCTGGAACACAGTATAATAGATAAAAAGGGAAAAGAGGAGGCCAGGGAAAAACAACTCAGAATCCATGAAAATAGAATCAGAGAAATAAGTGACACCATGAGGCATTCCAATGTCAGAATAATTGGAATCCCAGAGGGAGTGGAGAGAGAGAGAGGGCTAGAAGATGTATTTGAGCAAATCGTAGCTGAGAACTTCCCTAATCTGGGGAATGAAACAAATATTCGAGTCCTAGAGGCAGAGAGGACCTCTCCTAAGATCAAGGAAAACAGGCCAACAACCCAGCATGTGATAGTAAAACTTGCAAATCTTAGAACCAAGGAAACCATCTTAAGGGCAGTTAGGGGGAAGAGATTCCTTACGTACAGAGGGAGGAACATCAGAATAACGTCAGACCTATCCACAGAGATCTGGCAAGCCAGAAAGGCCTGGAAAGACATATTCAGGGTACTAAATGAGAAGAACATGCACCAAGAATACTTTATCCGGCAAGGCTTTCATTTAGAATGGATGGAGAGATGCAGAGCTTCCACGACCAGCAGAAGTTGAAAGAATATGTGACCTCTAAGCCGGCCCTGCAAGAAATATTAAGGGGGGTTCTATAAAAGGAGAAAGACCCCAAAAGTGATCTACAACAGAAATCTACAGGGACAATCTATAAAACAACGTCTTCACAGGCAACATGATAACAATTAATTCATATCTTTCAATAATCACTCTCAACGTGAATGGCCTAAACGCTCCCATAAAACGGCACAGGGTTCCAGATTGGATAAAAAGACAGGACCCATCCATATGCTGTCTACAAGAGACTCATTTTGAACCTAAAGATACATCCAGACTGAAAGTGAAGGGATGGAGATCCATCTTCCATGCCAGCGGACCTCAAAAGAAAGCTGGGGTAGCAATTCTTATATCAGACAAATTAGATTTTAAACTGAAGTCTATAATAAGAGACACAGAAGGACACTATATCATTCTTAAAGGGTCTATCCAACAAGAAGATCTAACAATTGTAAATATCTATGCCCCCAACATGGGAGCAGCCATCTACATAAGCCAACTGTTCACCAAAATAGTCATATTGATAACAATACATTAATTGTAGGAGACCTCAATACTCCACTCTCAGCAATGGACAGATCATCTAAGCAGAAAATCAACAAGGAAACAAGAGCTTTGAATGATACATTGGACCAGATGGACCTCATAGATATTTACAGAACATTCCACCCTAAAAAAACAGAATACTCATTCTTCTCGAGCGCACATGGAACTTTCTCCAGAATAGACCATATACTGGGTCACAAATCAGGTCTCAACTGATACCAAAAGATTGAGATTATTCCCTGCATATTCTCAGACCACAATGCTCTAAAACTGGAACTCAATCACAAGAAAAAAATGGCAGAAATTCAAACACTTGGAAGCTAAAGACCACTCTGCTCAAGAATGTTTGGGTCAACCAAGAAATCAAAGAAGAACTTAAAGAATTCATGGAAATCAATGAGAACGAAAACACATCGGTCCAAAACCTATGGGATACTGCAAAGGCGGTCCTAAGGGGGAAATACATAGCCATCCAAGCCTCACTCAAAAAAATAGAAAAATCCCAAATTCACCAACTAACTCTACACCTTAAAGAACTAGAGAAAAAGCAACAAACGACGCCTAAGCCATGCATTAGAAGAGAAATAATTAAAATTAGAGCAGAAATCAATGAATTAGAAACCAGAAACACAGTAGATCAGATCAACAAAACTAGAAGTTGGTTCTTTGAAAGAATTAATAAGATCGATAAACCACTGGCCAGACTTATCCAAAAGAAGAGAGAAATGACCTAAATTAATAAAATGATGAATGAAAGGGGAGAGATCACGACTAACACCAAGGAAATAGAAACAAGTATTAGAAATTATTATCAACAACTATATGCCAATAAACTGAGCAATCTGGATGAAATGGAGGCCTTCCTGGAAACCTATAAGCTGCCAAGGCTGAAACAGGAAGAAATTGACAACCTGAATAGGTCAATAACCAGTAACGAGATTGAAGCAGTGATCAAAAACCTCCCAAAAAACAAGAGTCCAGGGCCTGATGGATTCCCTGGGGAATTCTACCAAACATTGAAAAAGAAATAATACCTATTCTCCTGAAGCTGTTTCAAAAAATAGAAATAGTAGGAGAGCTTCCAGACTCATTCTATGAAGCCAGCATTACCTTAATCCCCAAACCAGGCAAAGACCCCATCAAAAAGGAGAATTTCAGACCAATATCCCTGATGAATATGGATTCCAAAATCCTCAACAAAATCCTAGCTAATAGGATCCAACAATACATTAAAAGGATCACCCACCACGACCAAGTGGGATTTATCCCTGGGATGCAAGGGTGGTTCAACATTCGCAAATCAATCAGTGTGGTAGAACACATTAATAAGAGGAGGGAGAAGAACCATATGGTCCTCTCACTTGATGCAGAAAAGCATTGGACAAAATACAACATCCTTTCCTGATTAAAACTCTCCAGAGTATAGAGATAGAGGGAACATTCCTCAAGCTCATAAAATCCATCTATGAAAAACCCACAGCGAATATCATCCTCAATGGGGAAAAGCTGAGAGCCTTTCCCTTAAGATCAGGAACATGTCAAGGGTGCCCACTCTCACCACTCTTGTTCAACATAGTACTAGAAGTCCTAGCAACAGCAACACAATCAGACAACAAAAAGAAAAGGTATTCAATTTGGCAAAGAAGAAGTCAAACTCTCTTTTCGCAGATGACATGATACTTTATGTGGAAAACCCAAAGGACTCCACCCCCAAATTACTAGAACTCATCTAGCAATTCAGTAATGTGGCTGGATACAAAATCAATGCACAGAAATCAGTTGCTTTCTTATACACTAACAACGCAACTGTAGAAAGAGAAATTAAAGAAACGATTCCATTTACAATAGCACCAAAAACCGTATGATACCTTGGAATAAACCTAACCAAAGAGGTAAAGGATCTATACTCTAGGAACTACAAAACACTCATGAAAGAAATTGAAGAAGACACAAAAAGATGGAAAAATATTCCATGCTCATGGATCGGAAGAATAAACATTGTTAAAATGTCTATGCTACCCAGAGCAATCTGTACCTTCAATGCCATCCCGATCAAAATTCCAATGACATTTTTCAAAGTGCTGGAACAAACAATCCTAAAATTTGTATGGAATTAGAAAAGACCCCGAATCGCCAAGGAGATGTTGAAAAAGAAAAACAAAGCTGGGGGCATCATGTTGCCCGATTTCAAGCTATATTATAAAGCAGTGATCACCAAGACAGCATGGTACTGGCACAAAAACAGACATACAGGCCAGTGGAACAGAATAGAGAACCCAGATATGGACCCTCAACTCTATGGTCAAATAATCTTTGACAAAGCAGGAAAAAACATGCAATTGAAAAAAGACAGTCTCTTCAATAAATGGTGCTGGGAAAATTGGACAGCCACATGCAGAAGAATGAAACTCGACCATTCTCTAACACCACTCACAAAGATAAACTCAAAGTGGATGAAAGACCTCAATGTGAGACAGGAATCCATCAAAATCCTAGAGGAGAACATAGGCAGTAACCTCTTTGACATCGGCCACAGCAACTTCTTTCAAGATACATCTCCAAAAGCTAGTGAAAGAAAAGCAAAAATGAACTTTTGGGACTTCATCAAGATAAAAAGCTGCACAGCAAAGGAAACAGTCAACAAAGAGGCAACCCACAGAATGGGAGAAGATATTTGCAAATGACACTACAGATAAAGGGCTGGTATCCAAAATCTATAAAGAACTTCTCAAACTCAACACCCAAAAAACAAATAATCAAGTCAAAAAGTGGGCAGAAGATATGAACAGACACTTCTCCGAAGAAGACATACAAATGGCTAACAGATACATGAACAAATGTTTATCATCATTAGCCATCAGGGAAATCCAAATCAAAACCACACTGAGATACCACCTTACACCAGTTAGAATGGCCAAAATGGACAGGGAAAGAAACAACAAATGTTGGAGAGGTTGTGGAGAAAGGGAACCCTCTTACACTGTTGGTGGGAATGCAAGTTGGTACAGCCACTTTGGAAAACAGTGTGGAGGTTGCTCAAAAATTTAAAAATAGAGCTACCCTATGACCCAGCAATTGTTCTCCTGGGTATTTACCCCAAAGACACAGATTTAGTGAAAAGAAGGGCCATATGCACCTCAGTGTTCATAGCAGCAATATCCGCAATAGCCAAACTGTGGAAAGAGCTGAGATGCCCTTCAACAGATGAATGGATAAAGAAGGTGTGGTCCATATATACAATGGAATATGACTCAGCCATCAGAAAAGATGAATACCCAACTTTTACATCAACATGGATGGGACTGGAGGAGATTATGCTAAGTGAAATAAGTCAAGCAGAGAAAGTCAATTATCATATGGTTTCTCTTATTTGTGGAACATAAGGAATAACATGGAGGACATTAGGAGAAGGAAGGGAAAAATGGGGGGGGGGGCAATTGGAGGGAGAGATGAACCATGAGAGACTATGGACCTGAGGAATAAACAGGGTTCTAGAGGGGAGGGGGAAGGGGGGATTGGTTAGCCTGGTGATGGGTATTAAGGAGGGCACGTACTGCATGGAGCACTGGGTGTTATACGAAAACAATGGATCGTGGATCACTACATCAAAAACTAATGATGTATGATGACTAACATAATATAATAAAATTAAATATTAGAAAAAAAAGGGGGATTGATAAGATGTTGATTGAAAAAGGGAAAAAGAAAAAATCAAAAAAAAAAGAATAAGAAAATTTAAAAAATTAACTCTGAAAGACTAAAGAATCATGGGAAAAAAGCCATGGATTCTATGTGTAGTATTCCCCTAGTGCTGGAGTCCTGCCGTTCTCATTGATCGGTAAACTTGGTCTTGTCTGACTGTTCTTCCTGATCTTCTGGGGGTGGAGCCTGTTGCAGTGGTTCTCAAATGTCTTTGCCAGAGGCGGAATTGCCCTGCCCTTGTTGGGGGCCAGGCTAAGTAATCTGCTGGGGTTTGCTCTCGGGAGTTTTTGTTCCCTGCAATGTTTCCGTACAGCTTTGGAGGATGAGAGTGAAAATGGCAGCCTCCCAGTCTCCTCCCCAGAGGAGACGAGAGCTCGGGGCCCCAATCCTCACTGCGCCCCCAGAGAAAAGCAGTCAGTCACTCCTACCTCCCCAGTCTGCAGCCGCACTCCCTGCTCACCCGGCCTGTGACCGAGCATTTCTATCTCTGGCACCCGACCCCGTGTGGAGTCTTCAAACCCAGCAGATCCCTGAGGTGCACTCCCGCGCCGCTCCTCCCCAGGGGGAGGAAGGGGAGTCTCCTCGGATCTACCGCTTGTTGGGTCCCTGCTGGAGGAGCAGTGGCCCAACTGTGCCGCGGATCATGGTTTATGGCAACCGCAAGCTGAGAGCCCTGCCTTGGTTCCGTCTCTGCAGCCGGCTTCCCCGCTCCGATACCTGGGAGCTCTGCCGCACTCAGGCACCCCTGGTCTTTCTGAGACCCCGAGAGTCCTGAGACCACACTGTCCCAGAGAGGGTTCCACCTCCCGTTTAGCCACTGGAGCGACATCCTTTAGCAGAACCGACTTCTAAAATTTCCAATTTTGTGCTCTGCTGCTCTATCACTTGCCGGTAGCTGCTGACGGAGGCCCCCTCCCCGCCGTCTATCCTCCCGAATACCGCCTCGGATTCACTTCTCCGCATGTCCTACCTTCCAGAAAGTGGTCGCTTTTCTGTTCATGGAGTTGCTGCTATTCTTTTCTTCGATCTCTTGTTGAGTTTGTAGGTGTTCAGAATGGTTTGATCACTAGCTAGCTGAATTCCTGGGACCAGACCAAATTTAGGTCTGCTACTCCTCTGCTGTCTTGCTCCTCCCCCCTCCCACTTTTTATAATCTTTTGTAATCCTTCAAGGCCCAGCTCAAATCTTACCTCTTTTACAAGATCTTCTTCAGCCCCTCCAGACAGAATTAGCACTGTCCTCCTCATAACATTTATTTGTATGATTCTACTTGTATCATAATAATTGATATTTTTCTCCTGCTGCACTAGTATGTTACATCTCAAAGCTTCTCCCCACCACTTACCCACACATAGAAGAGAGGCCCACAGTGGGCTACTTGCCTATTTGTGAGGCCTTCCTGTCAATCCTGATTGATTCCCAGTTTTCTGCAGTTTCTGAAGCTGGTCTATGTGTTTTCCTGTGGAAATGGATGGCTGATTAAAGAAAGAGAATGATAACTAAGCTCTTGTTACCTGACCAGAGGGATAAACTCTCTCTTCAGAAAGCGTGGACTCTGGAAACAGACTTCAGACTTTGAAAACTGGCTCTACCACATTAGTTTTGTGACACTGAGCTTGTTTCAGTGCCTTAGATTCCTTATCTTTAAAATGGGACTAATAAGAGTTCACTAATTTATAGAGCAGTTTTGAAGATAATGATGAGATAATCCTTGTGAAGCACTTAGAAGAACAGGGCCTGGCACAGATAAAGCGCTCAAATAATGGTATCTGTTACCATTATCATCCTTGTCATTATTATCATTACCATTTTCTCATTTTGTCAATAATAATTCAGCATATTCCAGAACCTAGAAATAGTTTCTCTTGGCATAGGGTCTAGTTCAGAGTCCCCATTGCTGCTATCATTCCATCCCCTATTTCCTTGCATCAGGAAATGGTTCTTCCCCATGTGGAAGGTAGTGGCCTCTTTGAGACTGTGTATGTGTATCATCTTTATGAGATTGGACCTCCCTAAATGTATTGAGATGGTAACAATGCTGTTATGGCCTGAAGGCACAGCCAACCCCTGTGGTGTCTTCTAAAGTAGAGCAGGGATAAAATTTCCTAGGGTCTTTTTTTTTTTTTTTAAGATTTTATTTATTTATTTGAGACAGAGAGAATGAGAAAGAGAGAGCACATGAGAGGGGGGAGGGTCAGAGGGAGAAGCAGGCTCCCTGCCGAGCAGGGAACCCGATGCGGGACTCGATCCAGGGACTCCAGGATCATGACCTGAGCCAAAAGCAGTCGCTTAACCAACTGAGCCACCCAGGCGCCCTCCTAGGGTCTTTCTACTGGAAGAAAGTATTCAAATAGAAACATATAACTGAGATGTTGGGCCGAAAGCATGTGCGAGAAGAAATTCATGTCACTGTTCATTTCATTGTTCTGAGAGGGTAAATGTGCTTCAGGTTACTCCTAAATGCAAGAGGTTTACAGGTGGCCTCTGCCATAAGCATGTCCTGGAAGCATGTGATCTAGTTACGTGGTTCCTTTGTGCTTATGCCCCTACTATTATTTGTGAGCCTTTGGTAAATTTTTGTTTGAATGTTCTAGTCTTACGGCAGTTGTGGGAGGGTTAATAAAAGCAGGGCTATATACCTACCTTGCTACAGAGTAGGGAAACTATAGAGGGAATCCTTTTGGCCCTGATCCCTATAATGGTGGCAGCACTGATTGGTGACAGGTTCTCAAGGAGAAGAAAGTTCTCTGGGGAAAAAAGTCTTCACAGCAAAACTTAGCCCTTCCTTCCCACATAAAAACTCTTGCCTCACTGCCCTCTTAGAGCATAATAGCATAAGTAATAACTAACAATTACAGAGTGTTTATTATGTCCCAGGCACTGAAATAAGTATACCATCTCATGTAACCCTCACTACAACCTCATGAAGTAGGTACTATTATTATTCCCATTTTATTGAGGAGAAAACTTGACGTATAGAGAGATGATGAATTTGCTCAAGGTCCTACAGTTGATAAGAAGCAGAACTGAGATTCAGACCTGGCTATCTGACTCCAAAACCTGCATTTCTTTTAACATTTTACTATGGAGAGTTTCAGACATAAACCAAAGTTAAAAAAACAAAACAAAACAGTATAATGTACTCCCCATGTGCCTATCACCCAGCTTCAACATTTACCACCCGTTATGTCCGTTCTTGTTTCATCAGTACCCCTACCCACATCCCCAACCAAGACACATGTATGTCATTTCATCCATAAATGTTTCAGTATACATCTCTAAAAGATAAGGACTTTAAAGCCAAATTACAATACCATAATCATACCTGAAAGAAAACAAAACAAACAGTAATTCCTTAAGATCACTATCTAGACAATATTTAAATTCTCCGTCATTTTTTTAAAAATCAGGATCCAACAAGATATATGTATTACAACTGCTCAACATGTTTCTCAAGTCTCATTTGGCCAAACAGAACCTCTTTTCTTAATCACTACACTCTGATCTAGGTTTTCTATTATGAAGAAAGGTGACAGTTTCCTTACAGCAGGAGTTCTCAATCAAGGATTAACAGCTTTAAGGGACTCTATGAATCTCTTAAATTTCGTTTTTAAAATTTTTCATGTATTTGTGTGGGTTAATTTGTCTAGGGAGAGTATCCTTGGCTCTCCTCTAAGAGTCTCAAAGCTTTAAGTAAAACTCAGAACAACTGAAAAGTAGGTCCTATTGTCACAGAAAATTGTGGACCACAAAAGCTAAGGGAAGAACATGGCTAGTTGGAAGTTTCTTTATGAGGATGGAGAATGAAGTTAAATTCTGTTAAGTTTATTAACTTAAAATTTGAGAGATTTTAACAAATTACTTTTGAGAGAAATAGAAATAGTTAAGGATTAACTGATGTCTCTTTAAAAAGAGCAGAATTATAATTGGGGACTCTTAAGTCCCTTTTAAATTAAATATCCCTTTGAATAAAGCATCTTGGTATATTATGGTTTTACTAAATTGTGGTGGTGAAAATCAAACTCCTATCCTGAACTGAATTCCCTATTTTATGGGATCTGTGACTCCACATGAATTGGGCTAGATAGAGACTGATTTTGCGAGATATCAGTGATTAGTTCCACAATAATAGCTCCATTGAAAATGTGTAAAATTTTTCAATATTATGTGTACATGTATAAAAATGAAATGGTAATGAAGTTAGCTTTAATCTTCCCTCTTTGCACCACCTTTTCCTAGATGAAATCCAACATCAAACACCCAATGGTATTATCGCCAGCAGTATGGAACCCCCCAAGCTGCCACAATACCCCAAACTGCCTATTCAGAGGAGTGGAGAAGCTGACACTGGGAGGAAGTCTCCAAGTAGCAGGCCTGTTTCAGATGGCAAGTTGGAGTCCTGTCCTGAAGTGGATGTGGGGAAGCTGGTGTCTAGGCTGCAGGATGGAGGGACCAAGGCCATACCAAAGGCCACCAATGGACCTGTGCCAGGCTCTGGGCCCACCAAAGCCCCCTCTTTCCACATAAAGAGACCAGCTCCTCGACCCCTAGCTCACCACAAGGAGGGTAAGTGCTTGGGAATCCAATTGGAATCAGAATTGAAACCAACTATTTTGCACCCTAAGATCTTTCTGAGGTTGGAGATATTTAAGTAGGGATCTGTTCCCAATTTACTACCACTAATATTGGAATGGTGGGTAAGAACATAAAAGCCATTCACAATAATCACTAGAGTGTAAACCATTTTAATGAGGGCGGGGATTTGGGGCCTGTTTTATTTACCTCTATATCCCAAGTGCTTAGAACAATGCTTGACTGTCCCAAGGTAAGCAGTCATTGTAGAATAAATTAATAATAATGATGTTTTTATCAATATTATTATTGCTGCTGTTGCCATTAAGTATCTGCTGTGTCCCTGGCACTGTACTAGGTACTGACAAATTATTTTCGATCCTCACAACCTTACTGTGAAGAATGTATTACTGTTTTGTTTTGTTTTTTCTACTAGAAAACTGGGGATCCTAGAGCTAAGTGACTTGCCAAAGGTTCACAGTTACTAACTAGCAGAGCTGGGGTCTCAATCTTATCAAGTCTGGCAGGTAACAAAGCCTGTGTTATTTCCAGTAAGGCAGAACTATCACTTTTCCTTTGTATAAGAAGCTTTGAAATTGGTGAACTGATGGTTTCTCATTCTCACTTTTCAGATTAGTCAAGATAGGGACAAAGGGACACAACTTCTGCAAAACTCTGGACTTTTTAAATTACAAATTCAAGATGTGGCTGACTTTGGTATATTTAATTGGAGACTCATGTTTGGAGGTTGGGGCTAATCCAGAGGGTATCTGGAGGGCGGTACATAATTCTATGAAGATAATATGATATAATGGACAGAATATGGACTTTGATATCAGAAAGGCTCAGACCCAAATTGTGGCTCTTTTACTTTCTAGCTAGATGCCCTTCTAAAAATGTGCCTTGTTTTTTATCCTGTCCTGTTCCAGAAAGGAATTAAGGCTTTCACAATATAGAAAATACAGGAACTTAAAAATAGTAAGAATAATTTATTCAACAAGTATTTATTGAATACTTGTTGTATGCCTGGCCCCATTCTAGGCATTAAGGACATAAGAATGAATAAGACATACAAGGTCCCTACTCTCTTGAGGCTTATATCAAGGCTTAGCGAACTATGGCCTTAACTGAAAAATATCAAAAGAAAAATAATATGTCATGACTCATGAGAATTATATGAAATTAAAATTTCTGTACCCATCAACAGAAACACACCACCTCATTTACACATTGTCTAAAGCTACTTTCACACTAAAACAGCAGAATTAAGTAGTAGCAACAGAGATCTTATGGCCTACAAGTCCTAAAATATTAGCTATCTGATACTTTACAGAAAATGCTTGCTGACTTCTGCCTTAGATTCTAGAGAGTACAAGTGAGAAAAAAATGAAGCCAAGAGAGGGAAAAAAGGTAGGATAGTAGGGATATGGAAAGAATGGAGTTAGTACACAAAATGTTTGCTATGAAGCCTTACACGCTTGCTGGAACGGTGTCACAGATTTGGCTCCAAACTTTCTACAGAAAATGAAAAGAGAAAGAACTTAATAGTCATGTAAATCCATGCTCTTAAGGTAACAACAATCAAGCTGTTCAAAAAAGCACAACTCATCCATTTTTGAAGCCAGAGAATATTTCTAAGCAACATTTTCTCTTAAGGACTGTTGCGTATAAAAACCTCAATATCGGCTGATTGCATTGTCTCAGAGCACAATTCAGTGAAAGCTATTCTATGGGAGTCTGATAAGATTTCCACTAAGTAACTGACTCTGTGAATTCTTTGGCTTGACCCAGTGATGCATCTGTCTGTATGATTAATAGTTAAGTTATTTAAGATCTGCACACCTTGGTTTCTATATCTATGAATAGGAGAAACAGCTCATCCCACAGAATTATTGCTAAGGTTAAAAAAATAACAAAATATCTGCCATGTAATCAATATTCAAAATATGTTATTAATTCCCTTTCTCTGCCCTTCCCCTTCCTAAGATTTGCCTATTCAAGGGAATAGCCAATTAAGACCAGACTTCTATGTAGACACAGCTTCAATTTATAAGTGATGTGTTGACCTTCACATCAATCTGTTAGAGAGTTGGGTAACTCAAGTTATATTCATCACAGTGAAGTTTGTCTTGCCTGCTACCAAGTCTTGAGGTCAGCCAGATCCTATAAGTTTAGCATACACAGTAACTTAGCCCTCCCTAACCATCATCTACTGCAAAGTTAAATTCCAGAGGCATTCCCCCTTCCCCTTCCTCCACAGTCCTGCTCCAGACTTCTGGCAGCAACTAACAGTTTCAGTCAATGTAAGTACTGATCTTACTGTCCAGTATCAGCCAGCCTATCTAAGTTTGGGCCACATCATTGCCTGCTTTTGCTTTCTATCTTAAAACAGTCAGCAAGAGGCTGGTGTGATGCAGCATTTTTCAAAGCCCCATGCCTCCAACCTTAGCCACAGAAAACAGAACTGAGGTAGTGGTTCTGGCCTTGGTGGAAAATCAGCCAAACTTCTGCCTCTTTGCTGTTTTTTTTTTTCAAGTTTTTATTTAAATTCCAGTTAGTTAACATACAGTGTAACATTCATTTTAGGAGTAGCATTTAGTGATTCATCACTTAAATATAACACTCAGTGCTCATCACAAGTGCCCTCCGTAATATCCATCACCCATTTAGCCCATCCCTCCACTACCTGCCCTGCAGCAACCCTCAATTTGTCCTCTATAGTTAAGAATCTGTTTTATGGTTTGCCTCTCTGTTTCCCCATATGTTCATCTGTTTTGTTTCTTAAATTCCACATAATGAGTGAAATCATATGGTATTTGTCTTTGACTGACTGACTTATTTCGGTTAGCATAATACACTCTAGCTCCATCCACATCATTGAAATGGCAGGATTTCATTTTTTTGATAGCTGAGTAATATTCCATTGTATATATATACCATGACTTCATTATCCATTCATCAGTCAATGGACATTTGGGCTCTTTCCATAATTTGGCTACTGTTTATAATGCTGCCATAACCATCAAAATCCTAGAGGAAAACACAGGCAGAAACCTCTTTGACATTAGCCATAGCAACTTCTTACTTACTGTGCCACTCTCATGTCTCCCATCTCCATCCCTTGTATCAATCCAACATTTGAGTGGACTTGATGTTCTTTACATTTTTCCTTAGCAATTAAAAATAGCACACACAAGGTGCATGTTAAATTGCATTGTTCCATGGCAATCAACTTACAATAAAAATGATATTGTTTGCTGATATAATTTAGTCAAGGACTCTTTTCTTTTCCAGACATAGAACTAACTGGATGCTTTCTCTTTTTCTATTGTATTCTATTGTGATAGACCTATGAGATAGGTTTTCCCCCTCATTTCACGTTTATTTCCCCATTAAGGAAAAACTGAGGCTCAGAGAAGTGAAACAACTTCTCAGAGTCACCCACATTGTAAGATATGGAGACAGAGCTTGAACCTTGGCTTCTTTTGCGTATCACATTTTTATTTCTTAAACAGCTTTAGCTACCTTCTCCTTTCTGTTTTCTAAGAAGCATTAGCTTTTAGGAGAGCAAAATTATACAAGCCAATGTCCTGTCCTCCTTTGATAGCACTGCTTCTAACCAGGCCTGGCTTTGGAGAGGGCTTTTGTGTAGTTTCTACAAAGGGACTTAGGACGTTCCTTTTGAGAGTAGGGTGGGGAAGAGATCTACTTACATGCATTTGTTCATTTATTCAGGCATAGTGCTATGCAGTGGGAGAGAAAAGGATGAAAGGCCATGCATGGTCCCTGCCCTCCAAAGGTTCGTGGTGAGGCTGGCATGTAAGCAACCAGTCCCAGTCCCATATGACCCATGTTCTGATGGGGGTGAGAATAAATTCCTGTTGGAGCATGGGGCAAGGAGCCCTTCACTCTGCCTTGGGTTCTGAGATAAAGGTGAAGGATATATCCACACTGGAAACCTATAATATATGTGTTTAGGAGCCCTTCTTAACTCTTTCCTCTGTCTTGACCAGAGAGAAAAGACTGCATTCTGATGGTGTGTTCTAGGGCTTGGAGAAAGAGTGCTTGTAAGGCCTTGCTCAGCTACAGGGCCATCAATTCTCCACTGGGTTAACTATTGCAGTGAGTAGCATTTGTGTCAGCTCTAGAAGCATTAGAAGCAGACCTGTCCTTGAAATAATTGGCTGTGCTGGCCGTTACCCACATTTGCTTGTTTGGATTCATTATGCTTTAGTAATCTACTGTGTTTGGTTTTCATTCTCTGCCTTTCCTGGAGCCTAACTCCCAAGTGATCCAAAAGAGTAATTAGTGGCTACAGGAGAAGAGAGGCTTTCAGGTGAGCATGGCAGAATTTCATAGAAAGTAAGAGATGATTCTGGAAAACTGGGGGAATGTACAAGGAGAAAGAACCTCCCCTTATCGTGCTCTCAGATTTGGTGTAGATGGATATAAGAAAAGGTGGGAGAAAGTTGCTTAAGGTTGAAGACTGATGGCCATGAGGTACTAAGAAATCAACAAGTGCTAAGATTGGCTATAGTCATTTTACAGAGAACGGGGAGGGAGAGAAGAGGTTGGGATGGAGAGGGAGGTCAAATTTGTAGTAAAAGTCAGGTGTGGACCAAAGTTAAAAAGAAATTAAGAGGAAGTACAGTTTGGTAGAAAGATCATAGGCTCAGAAGGCTTAGTGAGGTCTCAGATGTGACAAGCTTCAGTCTCCCAGATAGGATTTTGAATCCTAGCTCTGCCTCAGAGCTGTGGGACCTTTGGCAAGCCACAACCTCTCTGAGTCTTAGTTTTCTTATTTGTAAAATGAAGATAATAATTATGCCCATAGGATTGTTACAACAATGGAATGAGGTATCCATTTGCTTGGCACATAATGAGTACTCAGTAAGTGGTAGCAATTGTTTTGCTTTTATAGGAAGCTAAGTACTAGCTACATAATCTTAGATAAACTTAACTTCTTTGAGCCAGTTTTAATAACTGTAAATGGGGACAATGCCTACATTGTAGGAAACATTTTTTTTGTGGGTATAAAGTAAGACTAGGTATACAAAACATTTATACAATAGTACAATAGAAGTTCAAAAAGTGATATTGCTACTGGATGGGCAACAACCTCTCAGGAAACTGGCAGCCAAAGAAGATGGTACATGTTTATTCTTTTGTATTTTGGAGCCTATGAGAAGCCTCAAGCCTCAAACATAGATGACATCTAAGAGCTCAGAGCTACTCTTTCCACCCTCAAACTTTTTCTGACCTTGCCAAACACTGAAAAAGAGGAGGACCATTGTTGAGGGGAAGGGACAAGGAAGGATTTTTAGCCATCCCTCAAGGTCCACCTCAAGTCCTATTCCTTCCATGAAGCTTCCTGACAGTTCTGCCTCAGGGAACTCTACCTTACCTCATTTCTTCTGACATTCAAGTTTGACCGTTTAATGTGGATGCTGAGTTAGAGTATTCACAATTGTTTCCTAAATGTATGACTTCATTGTCCAATTCTGTTTTAAGCCCCTGGAGGACAAGGTCTATGTCATACCATTTGTAAGAGCATAAGGCTGGGCACAAAAGCCCTCAAGAAACACAGCATATTGAAAACCTTTCAATTTAGGTTCCAGAATAGCCCTGAAATTTGGCCATATCATGTTTCTGTATGTGTCAAAGGTGTCACAACTGGGAACTTAAAAAAGAAAATCTCTTTATGTTGTCTTCTAATGGGCTGAACTACATTTTTCTTTACTCAGTAAATATTTATTGAATACTAGTTATGTGCAAAGCAATTTACTTGGGCTTTTGGTGACTACAGAGATGAATCCCACCTGGATCTTGCTATCATGTTGCTTCCATTCTAATAGGGGACATAGAGCCACCAAAACAAAGAGCCCTGATTCAAAGTACAAGATGATTAGTGCCTTAGGAGTCAGAGAAAAGAATTTGGAGCATCTTAGGCTTGGAGCACTAAAGCTGAATCTTGATAGATGATGTAAATTTAGGCGTGTGGGAATAGGGTAAAGGGAATCCGGGGAAAATATGATCAATTATGAAACATGTATATGGAACAACAAATAATACTATTTGTGTGGACTGTAGCATATGTGAAGAGAAATGGTGGAAAGCGAGGTCAGAAAGATCAGTTGAAGCCAAGTGGAAGAGGATAGTGACTTCCAGGTTAAAAATGATTGAGTTTATTCTAAAGGCAACACTGAACTACGGAGTCTAAATCTAAATCTATGTATCGAGATTTTTTTTCAAGCTGGTTAAGTACATGATCAGAACTGGCTTCTAAAATACTCCAAAAGCAGCATTTAAAAGTCAGCAGGGAGAGATATAGGTCTATAGACTTATATCATGAGCCCATTGATCTATAAAACAGTCCAAGTCCACGTTGCACAGCTATTGAAGTGATCTTGTCAAGGTTACACAGCAAGTTAGTTTTAGTATTAAGACTGGAATCTAGGTCTCTTGACTCCCAGTTATTTTACTCTTCCATCTCTGCCTCCTCAGTTTGATATTGTGGTTTTACTGTGGCAAATTAGAGATAAGAGAGAACATCACTGGGGTGTTTCAACCAAGAAATCCCTTTGCTGTGACTTCAAAGTTTGACTTGTAATGAATCATCAATAAAGAGCCTCATGTTTGTTTTCCAAGGCCTTGGGTTGATGTCCATTTGGATTTGGCTGTAAGTTGGAAAAAAATGGGATTCATATTTTAGGAGGCATCATCTAGTTCTCTTACCAAGAAAAGCAATAGCCCTAAGGCGGACCCAGGTTTGGGTGGAAGTATTTTCTGGCTTTGACCATAGCATACTCTTCCTGTCCAACACGCCCTCCACCATGCAGTTGAAATGGAACAGCATTATCAGCTTTGGTCATTTTGATCTGCAGTGACCAAGTTAGCGTCATGTGGCCTAGTGGTTCCTAACTCTGGCTACACATAGCATCACCTGGGGAACTTTTTTGTTTTTGTTTTTGTTTTAAGATTTATTTATTTATTTTAGAGAAAGAGTGCAGGGGAGGAGGGGCAGAGGGAGAGAGAAACTCAAGCAGAGTACACACCCAGAGCAGAGTCCGACGCAGGGCTTGATCTCACAACCCAGAGATCACAACCTGAGCTGAAACCAAGATTTGGATGCTCAACCAACTGCACCACCCAGGCGTCCCACCTGGGGAGCTTTTAAACATACCCATACCCAAGTCCTACCCTAATCAATTAAACTAGGATCTCTGGGGACTGGGTCCAGATACTATATGATTTTAATGTTCCCAGTGTATAGCCAAGGTTGAAAACCACTGGCACTTGGGACTACATGGACTTCAGAAATCAGATGTATCTGAATCTATTGCCAATTACCTATGAGGTTACTTCTTATCTCTGTGTCTCTGTTTTCACAACTGTAGAATAGGAATAATACTTTCTAGCTTGGAAGGTTATAACCCATGTTAAATGAGAATATATGCATAAAATCCTGAGTATAGTATCCCAACATCTAGAATAGAGCAGGTGTTCAATAAAAGCCAAAATTTTTACCAGCTATTTTATTACCATTACTATTATTTTTACCATTTATAATTTTTATATGACTAATAATATAACAAAACAGCAGGCACTAGGAAAAACAGTGGATGCAGAAACAAGAGATAGGAGTTTCAACCCTCACTCTATCACTTAACCTAACTACATGACTTGAATTAGTCTTTCTGAACCTCAGTTTTGTTCTCTATGAAATGAAGAAGATAAGACCCATCACTGTTTCTCTCCCAAGATTATTGTCAACATAAAATAGTTATCTGGAAGAGTGCTTTGAATGGTATAAAGTGTGTTAGAAAAATCAGATTATTATTATAATTTTGGTCATTTCTTAGCTGCAATTCTGTGTACCCAGCCTGGTGCTAAGGGGAATGTCATGTTCAGAAATACAAGATACAGTCTAGATGGGGAGACAGAATTTGTATGTGTATACACAGATAATTTCTCCATTAGAATATCAATCACACTGTATTATCATTATCTCTTTTCATATCTGTGTCCCTCACCAGAAGGGCTGGCTAGCTGGAGGAATTAAAAAAACCCACAAGGCAATATATGAGTACTTCATGCGTGTTTATATGGATGGAAATCACCTATGTCACGAGAACTGTTCAGAGGGGTGAAATCTGAGCTGTTTTGAGGGTTGGTTACAGTACAGATAAGACATGAGAACTGGGGCATATATCAGGCAGGAAGCAAAACAGAGTCTAACACTTACTTACTCCTACTATATGCTAGGCACTCTCAATAGGCTCATTTAGTCCTTACAATCACCTGGTGGGGAGAGGTTATTATACCCACTTCCTGGATGAAGACATTGATGGTCAAAAAGGGGAAATAACTGCCCGGAGTCCAATAGCTTGGAAGTAGCAGAACAAGGCCTCAAAATCAGGACTACCCAACTCCAAACTTTCAGTACTTTCCACTATACCATATCAGCTCACCTAGAAGCAAGAATCAAGGGCTGCCAGGGTGCCTGGGTGTCTCAGTCGGTAAGCATCTGCCTTTGACTCAGGTCATGATCCCAGGGTCCTGGGATCAAATCCCACAGCGGGCTCCCTGCTCAGCAGGGAGTCTGCTTCTCCTTCTGCCTCTGCCCTCTCCCCTGCTCGTGCTCTTTCTCTCAAATAAATAAATAAAATCTTAAAAAAAAAAAATCAAGGGCTTGCTTGATAGGGCAATTAGGAGACCAGTTTGACTAGAGTAGAGCTGGAAGATAAAGTCCAGATTTGCTGCCTGGGATTATAATTTGGGAGCAGCTCATAGAGGGCCTTGAATTTATAGTAAAGAAATTAAACTTTATCCTATACACTTTTTTTTTTAGAGTATGAAATCCTTTTTTAAAAATTTTTTTAATTTTATTATGTTAGTCACCATACAATACATCATTAGTTTTTGATGTGGTGATCCACAATATCCTATACATTTTATAGCTACTGTATGATCTTTAAGAAGAAAAACGATGTTAAAATACTTAGGGTAAACCTTATAACAGTATAGATTAAAGTTAATATTTTTTATATTTACTTTAAAATTTTATAGAAGAAAAATTGAGAATATAAAGATTACTAAACAAAAAATCAAGAAATATCAAAATCACCAACAATATTTTTCTCCTCTATTTTTTAAATTTTTTTTAATATTCCAGTTAGTTAACATACAGTATAATATTTGTTTCAGGTGAACAATTTTAGTGATTCAACACTTACATATGACACCCTGTGCTCATCACAACAAGCGCACTCCAGGGGTGCCTGGGTGGCTCAGTTGCTAAGCGTCTGCCTTTGACTCAGGTCATGATCCCAGGGTCCTGGGATCGAGCCCCGCATCAGGCACCCTGCTCGGCAGGGAGCCTGCTTCTCCCTCTGCTCCTCCCCCAGCTTGTGCTCTCTGACTCTGTCAAATAAATAAATAAAATCTTAAAAAAAACCACAAGGGCACTCCTTAATCCCCACCACCTATTCCCCCCCCCCACCTTCCCTCTGGTAACCATCAGTTCTCTATAGTTAAGAGTCTGTTTCTTGGTGTGCAACTCACATTTTTCCCCTATGATCATTTGTTTTGTTTCTTAAATTCCATATATTAGTGAAATCATGGTACTTGCCTTTCTCTGACAGACTTATTTTGCTTACCATAGTACTCTGTAGCTCCATTCACATCATTGAAAAGAGCAAGATTTAATTCTTTATTATGGATGAGTAATATTCCATTGTGTGTGTGTGTGTGTGTATATAAAATATTGTATATATATGTATACATATATATTCCATTGTGTATATATACAATATAATACAATATATACAATATTCCATTGGGTGTGTGTGTGTATATATCTGTATATATACACACATATACATATCACATCTTTTTTTTCCAAGTTTTTAAATTCCAGTTAATATACAGCATAATACTAGTTTCAGGTGTACAATTTAGTGATTCAGCACTTACATAGGACACCCTCTGCTCATCACAACAAGTGCACAACTTAATCCCCATCACCAATTTAACATATCCCCCCACCCACCTCTCCTCTGACAACCATCATTTGGTCTCTGTAAATTAAGAGTCTGTTTCCTGGTTTTCCTCTCTTTTCCCCCACTCATATTTATTTGTTTTGTTTCTTAAATTCCACATATGAGTGAAATTATATGGTATTTCTCTAGCTCTGACTGGCTTATTTCCCTTAGCATAATACTCTCTATCTCCAAGTAGTTGCAAATGGTAAGA
>NW_023270512.1:23946-25935 GCF_011800145.1 Mirounga leonina | reverse complement strand
AAATGAGACATTGAGCACAGATTTCATTCTCCTGGGCCTTTTTCCTGGAATGAGACATACCAGTCTCCTTGTCTCTGTTGTCCTTCTCATCTACACCATTGCTATCACAGGAAACACCACTTTGATCCTCCTCATCTGGGTGGATCCCCACCTCCACACCTCCATGTATTTCCTGCTTAGCCAACTCTCTCTCATTGACCTGGCTTTCATCTCTAGCATAGTGCCAAAAGTGCTGGTTAACTTTTTGTCAGGAAACAGGAAGATTTCCCTGATTGGCTGTGGGACCCAGATCTTCTTCACTCTGACTCTGGGGATTGCTGAGTGCCTACTCTTGACCCTCATGGCTTATGACCGCTATGTGGCCATCTGCAATCCTCTCAAGTACCCAATCATTATCAGCCACCAGGTTTCCCAGAAAATGGCCATTGGATCCTGGGTGGGAGGGACTCTGGCATCCTTGGCCCACACAGCCTACACCATGCATTTTCCCCTCTGTGGCCCCCGGGAACTTCACGACTTCTTCTGTGAGGTCAAGGCCATCTTGAAGCTATCTTGTGAGGACATCTCAGCCTATGAGAAGGGAGTAGTAGTGACCAGCACTGTTATGGTTCTTCTCCCCAAAAGCTTCATCCTGACCTCCTACACACTCATCTTCCTGCAGGTCCTGCAAATAAACTCCCGTGAGGGAAGGAGCAACGCCCTGGCTACCTGCTCCTCCCATCTGACTGTGGTCATCTTTTACTATGGCCCACCCATGCTGATATACTTGAGGCCTGGATCTTCCCACACCCCCATCCTAAACCAGGCTCTCTTTATGTTTGACACCATCCTCACTCCCATGCTGAACCCTCTCATCTACAGTCTAAGGAACAAGGAGGTTTTGAGATCAGTGAAGAAGGTACTGAGGAAGTGTGCCATTCAGAATAGGCTTCCATGTTTCAATGACTAGACAGAAAACTTCAGAGTTCAAATATCCCTGGAAGGCAGCAGGGTCTGAGGAAACAATGGGACTCTCTGTGTCCTCATTTCTTCTCCTCTTATCCTTATCTCCTGATAACATCAGTTTTACATAACAAAACCAATGAATTCTCAGAGCAGAGAGGAAAACAACAACTATATCATCTTTAAGAGGTCTAAATCACAACCAATTCTCTGTGTGAATATGAGCTTTCACCCAATCCCCTCATCTTGTTCCATTTGTGTCACTTGGAATGGAAAACCCCTCTTCCTTCTTTTAGATGTAGCAAAAGGTATAAAAAAAAAGTTGGGGTGTGCTTGGAAAGAAAATACAGAGCTTTTTCTGAGACCACAGCTCCCTTTAGATTTAATTAGTAGCAAACTTCCAAATGTCCATTAATTCCAGGTTTTTGAGCCAGTGAATAAAGCAAAAATAAGCACTTCCTAACAATCATCACTTTTGGCCATCTGGTAACACAATAAACCATGTCCATTAACCTCCCAAAGATCATGGATATTTTTATCCCCTCTCCATTTCTTTCCCTAATCTCTAGCAATAATTGCATACAAATGTTCCAGCCCTGGCCCTTTGCTTAATTATGGTTTATCCACCATCCTACCAGTGTGATTTGTCTGTGTGCAGACACCCATTCCCCTGGTCAGGGGCTCATCATTCATCAGTGGCTTTCCAAAACCTATGGAGTAAATTACAGATTCTCCTATATGACAGCAAGGTCTTGTATGACATATCTTTGTGAGTCTACGAACAAATTTCAACATCTGCTTGAGGTCCAGCAATGCCCAGCAGATTGTAATATCTCCAGGTGTCATGTTCTCTCCAAACTCTGCACTTTACACAGGCTGTTACTTCTGCATAGAAAGTCATTTGCCTCCCCACTCGTTGCCTGAACTCCCTTCACAGATCTCAATTCAATACCTTTCACCTTGTGCAACCTCCCCAGTTCCCTACCAGGATAACTGGGCAATAGTTATCTCTGTCCAGCACTAATGGCTCCTTCTGTATGTCCTATA
>NW_023270512.1:0-23936 GCF_011800145.1 Mirounga leonina | reverse complement strand
AGAAAGTGGATTTTTCCTCTCAAGGATAAAAGAATACTGTGTCAATTAGCAAGAACATTAAAAACATTATGCCAAAATAAAAAAAATATTGAATTTAGAATTTCTAGGAAAAAAATAACACCTTGTTAATTGCTAATGTCCTTAAGACCAGCTCAACATTTCTAAATTAGTGTTTCACTAAACCCAAGAATATAGAAAATATTAGTAGGGATAATTGGTAGGTAAAATAAGTCCAGTATCAAAGTACAGAAGATTTGGTTTAAAAAAAAAAAGAAAAGATATCTTTTTTAATGTAACATTTTCCGGGTCTTAAAATGCTAATAAAAGCTTCCTAGCGTAAGATGGAGTAAGCAATGTTTCACTAAACATCTTGCAAAATGTCTTGCAGAATGCTTTCTGAAATATTTGTGTCTAACTTCCACAGTTATGCTCTTCCAGTGTGATCACAGAAAAAGCTGACAACTGAAGCTCTAACACATGGGAGAGCTAAAGATTGGATGAACATAATATTATATCCATTTAGTCTCATGTTAATAAAATATCCAGAATTTTGAATGAACAATATTATCGTTGTCATGATTATTTTCTAGTACCAGGATGTACAAATGTGTTGTCAGTTAAAAATGCTGTTGAGTCATAGTTTTAAAAAGACACAATAACAAAACAATTGGAAATTGCTGTTACGTTTCTGAGAATCCATTCTTTCCCAATTCTACATCAAGACAGTATTTGGCCATAACTTTTTTTCCCTTAAGTTCTATCCACCTCACCGTATCATAGGAGATGACACAAAATGCCAATAGCAGAGGAACAAAGCCAACATTTTAGATGAGATGACACAGAATTTTATGGAAGAATTTGCACAAATCGGAATATTTGCTGTATAGGAAAAATAATATAACAGATAAACTGTACAAAACAATTATAATGCTCTTTTAATCAGTCTATATTGACTGATAAATCACAAGGGCCATGAGAACCAGTCCAAGTCACTTTCAAGGCATTCTAGGTCAGTCCCAATGACTAGAGCCATAAAATGCCTCACCCATGACTGTGATCTGTAAGTCCGCTAAGGATAAATTTAGATATAGATGGTTAAACTAAGCAACAAATATGCAGAGATTCCAGTGGTTGTGCAATAGAAACCATGTTTACTTTGGAAAGAGTGTATATCACATTACGAGGACATAGGGAGATTTTCATATGAACTAAAAATTAAATTTGCAATCCTCAAGAAATGATAGCAACACTGTGTCAAGTGATGTAATATAATGTGACCAAAATCAATATTCTCCATTAACATTGCTTATCCTGCCACATAGATTGCTAAACACTGTATTTAAATAACAATGGATACCAAATCATTAATCTTTCCCACATTCAAATATATTGCAATATATATGCACGTTTCATGAGTAGGTGTGAAACAGTGGTGCATTTATATGAGAAGAGCAGTAACACTCTGTGTATTTTCTCCCATGATCTTCCAGATCAAGCCAGTAGACTAAGACATAGAGCAGGGAAATGAGTTTTTGCCGCATATTTCATTCTCCTGGCCTTTGTCTCTGACTTCCAGCATCTTGGCCTCCTCATCTCCATTGTTCTTGTGATTCTTGGGGTGACCAGGATGGAAAACTCAATCCTAGCCCTGCTGATCTGGGGTGATGCTTGCCTCCATACTCCCATGTACTTCCTGCTCAGCCATCTCTCCCTCAAGGACCTAATGCTAATCTTTACCACTCTCCCCAAGATGGCCACCAACTTCTCTGGACATAGATACACCTCTTGCATTGGCTGTAGAGTCCAAACCTTTCTTCACTTGAAGCTAGGAGTGGCTGAGTGTGTTCTCCTGACTCTCATGCTCTTTGACCACTCTCAGGGCATCTGTAGCCCACTCAGATACCTGGCCATCATGATACCCTGAGTCTTTAAGCAAATGGCCACTGGTTCATAGGCTAGGAGTGCACTCCTCTCCTTAATGTACACAATTTTTGCCATACATTTCTCTGCTTGTGGCTCCAGGAAAATTCACCATTTCTTCTGTGAAGTTCTCTTGTGAGAAAATAACCTATGAAAAAAATAATGTTACTGTCCAGCACTGTTTTCCTTCCCATCCTTTTTGGACCTATTCTGACATCCTACATACTCATCTACTTACTGTCCTTCACATAAATTCCCCTGAGGGCAAAAACAAAGCTCTAGCTACCTGCTCCTCCCACCTTGCTGGGGTGAACTTCTATGTTGGTCCAGCCATGATTATCCACATGAATTCAGGTTCTTCTCTCCCCTCAGAGGTGGACCAACATCTCTGTGGTTGATGTAATCATTATCCCCATGCTTAATCCCCTCATCTATAGCCTGAGGAACAAGATGTTGGGAGCTCTGAGGAAGGTTCTATGAAAAAAGCTGATGTTTAAGCAGAGCAGATGATGTCACTTGTTCCTTAGAACACCCAGATTCTTTATTGGTCTTCCAGTTAATGCTAATGCTATTATGAAAAGTGCTAATGCTATTATGAACTCTGAATTTCAATTTTCAACCCACATTACAAAAATTATACTTCGTTCCTTTCAGATTTTTAGTAATGTGCACTATATTACAATGGGGCAGGGGAGTTCCTATTTAAAAGTTTTACCTAAATTGACTGTAAGAAAAACATTTAGTTTCCCTAGACTTTATAAACCAATTTCTGTGAAGTAACCTAGGCATATATGTCCAACAATTTTTACATGATTCAAGATGCCCTGCTGGATAATAGGCTCCTAATGTACTTTCCCAACTCTTCCCTGTGTTTGCCAAAAGGTCCCAAACCCTTTCAATATTGTGGCCACATCTGATCCCACCCACCATGCTCTACTGTCCAACCACATCAGAATGGACAACTATACCCTGATACATCATGTTCTGTCCCTCTCTAATACTATTGTTGGACTGAGTTCTAGATTAACACTAAAGTTATGATGATCCCAAGCCTTGGAGTAACCTTCAAGAGAGAGGTTCTTTAAGAAGAACAGGTGGAACCCAGATGGCAGGAAAGTTCTGCCATGGTTTTATGTTGTTATCTCAGATTCTCAGGGAAAAAGATAATTTGAAATATCCAAGTCTTTAGTGTTCTAAGTAGAGACTCACTGAGATAGAAGAAAGCTAGAATTTCTTCTTGAGTCATGGCAGTGCATGAAGTCTAGAGAAAAGTTATTGCATTGGAACATGAATGGGGCCTGTATCATGATGTGTGATAATTTTTTTGAGTGGAAATAAGTTTAATATCAATGTACTTCTCAGGTACTGACAGAATATTGGGGGTATTGTTTATTAATAATTATTTACATTTACTGAATGTTTACCTATTGTCAGGCACTGTCCTAAGTGTTTTATATGCATTACCTCATTTAGTCTTGAAGTACACGTATGAGGCAAGATTCTGGGGAGTGTTTAGCACATTGGGCCCTGGAGCCAAATTGCATGTGTTCAAATCCTACCTCTGTAGCTAAGAGCTCTATGTCATTGGGTAAGTGATATACACCATTTAAGCTTTTCTTTTCTTTAAATAACATGGAAAATGAAAAATATGTGAATAATAAATGAAAACTTAGTGTCAAACATTGAGAACAACATTAGCATGTGATCAGAGTCTAGTACTGTTAGCCATTATTACTTTTGTTATTTTTTTACTTCCCAGATGAGGAAACATGAGTTTCATAAAAGCCTAATAAGTTAATTAAATTTTTCTGAAAAGTGATGTAAAACCCAACAATGATATGATTCCTTCCATTCACTTGGCACCAGCCACATGGGATCTTCACTGGGGCCATGGAGCTGGTTCTTTCTTCTGCCTGGATCACACAACACCATGCCTCTACATAGGAACACAATCCATTCCTTATCTTCCTTTAGTTATCTTCCAGCTCAAATACTTTCTAAGAAAGAATTTCATGCTCACCTCACCTAAAACAAGTGCATTTCTTTATCAGAAAACTTCAACTCTTTCCTTCATAGTACTTATCACACTATAATGCATTTGCTTAGTTGCTTATTTTTTGTATGTAATCCTAGAATACTGTCTCCCTGAGTGTGGTGACCAGATTTCTCTTCATTATGATGGTATCCTCAGATGTGGTCATTGCTTGGCACATAAAAGACATTCAGAAAATATTTGCCTAGCTATACCTAATGAAGATTTCAGTACAGACATAGGAAGCAATTGAGATACCTAACTTACTAAAGTGCATCATAAATCAGGCATAGCAATACAATCATGGTGACCACCTCTTATTTTCTCCTTGGTTTATCTTTCCTAAGTGACATTTGGACTGTAGGATAGTTTGTTTTATTGCACTTAACTTTGTTGCACTTCACATATTGCATTTTCTACAAATTGAAGGTTTGTGGAAATCTGGCATCAAGCAAGTCTATCAGCACCATTTTTCGAACGGTATTACCTCACTTTGTATCTCTGTGTCACAGTTTGGTAATTATCACAGTATTTCAAAAATTGTTTTATTATATTTGTCATGCTTATCTGTTATTAATGATCTTTGGTATTACTATTGCAGTTTTTTTTTTTTTTTTTTTTTATGTTGTGTTAGTCACCATACATTACGTCATTAGTTTTTGATGTAGTGTTCCGTGATTCATTGTTGGCGTATAACACCCCATGCTCCATGCAATGCGTGCCCTCCTTAATACCCATCACTGGGCTCACCCCTCCCCTCTCCTCTCTTCCCACTAAAACCCTCAGTTTGCTTCCTGGAGTCCATAGTCTCTCATGGTTCAACTCCCCCTCTGATTCCCACCCCCTTCATTTTCCCTTTCCTTCTCCTAATGTCGTCCATGCTATTCCTTATGTTTCACAAATAAGTGAAACCATAGGATAACTGACTTTCTCTGCTTACTCATTTCACTTAGCATAATCTCCTCCATTTCCATCCATATGGATGCAAAAGTTGGGTATTCATCGTTTCTGATGGCTGAGTAATATTCTATCGTATATATGGACAGCATCTTCTTTATCCATTCATCTGTTGAAGGGCATCTCAGCTCTTTCCACAGTTTGGATATTGTGGACATTGCTGCTATGAACATTGGGGAACATGCACCCCTTCTTTTGACTACATCTGTATCTTTGGGGTAAATGCTCAGTACTGCAAATGCTGGGTCATAAGGTAGCTCTATTTTCAACTTTATGAGGAAACTCCACACTGCTTTCCAAAGTGGTTGTACCAATTTGCATTCTCACCAACAGTGTAAGAGGGTTCCCCTTAATTGTTTTGGTATATGATCAATGACCCCTATATAAGACAATGAACTTAATTGATAAATGTTGTGTTTGCTCTGACTACTCCAAAACCAGCTATTCCCTACCATTCTCTCTGTGAGCCTACCTATTCCCTGAGACACAACAATACTGAAATTAGGCCAATTAATTACCCTATGATGGCCACTAAGTGTTCAAGAGAAAGAAAGAGTCACATGTCTCTCACTTTAAATCAAGAGCCTGAAATGATTAAGCTTAGTGAGGAAGGAGTATTGAAAGACAAGAGAAGCCAAAAGTTAGGCCTCTTGCACCAAACAACCAAATTGTAAATGCAAACAAAAAGTTCTTGAAGGAAATTAAAAGTTCTATGCCAGGGAACACATGGATAAGAAACTAAAACAGCCTTATTGTTGATATGGAGAAACTTCTGGTGGTCCACTTAGAAGATCAAACCAGCCACAGCATTTCCTCAAGCCATAGCCTAATCCAGAGCAAGGCCTTAACTCTCTTCAATTCTATGAATGCTGAGTGAGGTGAGGAAGATTCAGAATAAATGTTTCAAACTAGCAGAGGCTAGTTTATGAAATTTAAGGAAAGAAGCCATCTTCGTAACATCAAAGTGCAAGGTGAAGCAGCAAGTGCTGCAGCAAACAAGCTCTTCAAAAGTTTTACCTAAGATAATTAATGAAAGTGGCTACAATAAACAACAGGTTTTCAATGTAAACAAAACAGCCTTATATTGGAAGAAGATACCATGTAGGACTTTCATAGCTAGAGAGGAGATGTCAATGCCTTTCTTCAAAGTGTCAAAGAATATGCTGACTCTATCGCTAGGAGTTAATGCAGCTGGTGATGAAGCTGAAGCCAATGCAGAGTTCTGGATGAAGACGATAATGTAGCAACTCCCTGAATTCACCTCCTCTACAGAACACACCAAATTATGCCTACTAATAGAACAATTCATTTTGAAGAACTGAGGGATGAATGAATAGCTTCTGAACAACCAAAAATAGAATGACAAAAGAAAAGCCAGAGAGATGGTGACATGGTAGTGAGGGGAACCCCCATCCCTGACACCACAAATGACTTCAACTAAAGGACTGGAAATAGATTTCTTTGTCCTTGGGCACAGAAAAAAAATGCCATGGTGTAAAAGTGAAGGTAGCACATAAAAGAGATAACACTAGGATTCCACCAAGCAGTGAAGGAGCCACAGGATTACTCTCCAGGTCAGAGGGACAGGAGAATAACATGATTTATGCTCCTATCTTACCTTAAAAGCCTAGACTGGAGCAGGGTCTGGATACTATTATGGGTGGTTCCATCATCACAGGGAACTTGTGACTTCGGCAAGCCCAGGATCTGCAAGCCCACAGCAGCCTTTGTGCTGGGGCACAGAAATATAGAAATTTCTGCTGGGGCACAGAAAATAAGCCACATTTCTAAAAAATCATTTTTAATTTTAATTTTTTTTAAAGATTTTATTTATTTGACAGAGAGAGACACAGAGAGTGAGGGAACACAAGGAGGGAGAGTGTGAGAGGGAGAAGCAGGCTTCCCGCTGAGCAGGGAGCCTGATGCAGGGCTCGATCCCAGGACCCTGGGATCATGACCTGAGCTGAAGGCAGATGCTTAATGACTGAGTCACCCAGGTTCCCCTTAATTTTAATTTTTAAATTATATTTATTTAATTTGTCATGCTGTTATTTCTATTCCTGTTTTTTTTCTTTTCTTTCTTTTCCTTGTATTTCTTTTTCTTCTTTTTCTCTATTTTCTCCTTTTTCTTTTCTCCTTTTTTATATTTTCTTTTCTTACTATTGTTTTATTATTTTAGTAGTAGTAGTAGTAGTAGTAGTAGTAGTAGTAGTAGTAGTAGTATCTTCTAGCTGTAAAAAAGCCAGCGTATAAAAGAGTAACTAGCAGGGGGGCCTGGGTAACTCAGTCTGTTGAACATCTGACTTCTGCTCAAGTCATGATCCAAACATCCTGGGATCAAGCCCCATGTCCACTTCTGTGCTCAGTTGCGAGTCTGCTTCTCCCTTTCCCTCTCCTCGTGCCCGTCCCTCTCCTTGTGCTCTCTCTCTTTCTATCAAATGAATAAATAAAATCTTAAAAAACTAAAGAGAAACTAGCCTAAACACCCACAGTTCCAGCCAGCCAGCAAAAGTCACCAAGCACACACAGTCTACCTAGGCAACACTATATACAACATCACTCCTTCAAGCTTAGAAGGATCTGTTCCACCTAATCCATGGAAACAAAATGAAGCAAAATGGGGAGAGAGAGGAATATGCTCCTGAAGAAAGAACAAGGATAAACGTCAGAAAAAGAAATAAATGAAACCGGGATAAGCAATATGTCTGATAAAGCAGTTAAAGTAATGATTATAAAGATATTCACTGAAATGAAGACAAAAGAATCCAGTGAGCATTTCAATAAAGAGAGAGAAAATATTAAAAAGAAGCAATCAGAATTGAATAATACAATAAGAGAAATAAACACACTAGAGAAATTTAACAGTAGATTTGAGGATGTAAAAGAACATAGTGATCTGGAAATCAGACCAATGCAAACATAAGTTGAACAGCAAAAAGGGAAATTAATTTTTTAAGTGAGGATAGATTAAGAGATCTTTTGGAAAATATTAAGCAAACAATCACATTATAGGGATCTCAAAAGAAGAAGACAGAGAGAAAGGGGTATAAAACTTATTTGAATTAATAATATCTGGAAACACTCATAATCTAAGGGAGTAAATAGACATCCAAGTCCAAGAAGCACAGAGCATCTTCCAAACAAAATGAATCCTAGGTGATCCACATTATAATACATAATAATTAAAATGTAAAATGCTATAAAGATACATTTTTAAAAACAGTAAGAGAGAAACAAAAAGGAGTCTATAGGGGAAAACCTATAAGGCTATGAGCTGATTTTTCAGTAGAAACTTTGCAGGCCAGATGAAAGTGGCATGATATATTCAAAGTACTAAAGAAAAAAAGACCTACAAACAAAAATACTCTGCCATTAATATTATCATTCAGCTATGAAGGAGAGATAAAGACTTTCATAAACAATAATGAGTTTATTACCACTAAACCAACCTTACAAGAAATATTAAAGGAGATAGGGGTGGAGCAAGATGGCAGAGGACTAGGAGACCTGGATTTCATCTGGTCTCAGGAATTCAGCTGGATAGGGATCAAACCATTCTGAACACCTACAAACTCAATACAAGATCGAAGAAAAGAAGAGCAACAACTCTCTGAACAGAAAAGCGACTGCTTTCTGAAAGGTAGGACGTGTGAAGAAGTGAATCCGAGGCGATATTCAGGATAGACGGCTGGGGAGGGGGCCTCCGTCCACCGCTTCTGGCAAGTGATAGAGCAGCAGAGCAAAAATCAGAACTTTTCGAAGTTGGCTCCACTGAGGGACGTTGCTCCAGTGGCTAAGTGGGGGTTGGAACCCTCTCGGGACAGTGTGTTCTCAGGACCCTCGGGGGTCACAGAAACACCGGGGGTGCCTGAGTGTGGCAGAGCTCCCAGGTATCAGAGCGAGGAAGCCGGCGGCAGAGATGGAGCCCAGGCACTGGCTCTCAGCTCGGGGTTGTCATAAACCATGATCCGTGGCACAGTCGGGCCACTGCTCCTCCAGCAGGGACCCAACAAGCGGCAGATACGGGAGACTCCCCATCCTCCCAAAGGAGGAGCAGCATGGGAGCGCACTGCAGGGATCTGCTGGGTTTGGAGACTCCACACAGGGTTGGGTGACAGAGATAGAAATGCTCAGTCACAGGCCGGATGAGCACGGAGTGCGACTGGAGACCAGGGAGACGGGAGAGATTGACTGCTTTTCTCTGGGGCTCACTGAGGAGCGGGGCCCCTGAGTTCTCCACTCCTCTGGGACAGAGATTGGGAGGTCGCCATTTTCACTCTCGACCTCCCAAGATGGACAGAAAGCTTGCAGGGAACAAAAGTTCCCGAGAGTAAACCCGAGCAGATTACTTGGCCCAGGCTGGCAAGGGCAGGACAATTCCGCCTCCGGTAAAGACATTTGGGAACCACGGCAAAAGGCCAATCCCCGAGAAGAACAGCAAGAACCTCCAGCCAAGACCAAGTTTACTGGTCAATGAGAACGGCAGAACTCTAGCATTAGGGGAATACTGCACATAGAATCCATGGCTTTTTTACCATGATTCTTTAGTCTTTCAAAGTTAATTTTTTATTAACTGTCTTTTTTTCCCCCTTTTTCAACCAACATCTTATCAATCCCTTTTTTAAAAAACATTTTTATTTTTCATTTTTAGAGTCATATTCTATCCCTTCATAGTAGTTATCTGTATTTTGGGCATTTATATATTAGTTGTTCTCTCATTAAAATTTTGAGATACAGTTTCTTCTAACAGTTCAAAATATACCCTAAATCTCTACTGTATGACTTTGTTTTAGTCTCCTGCCTTATCACTTCTCTCCCTTTTTATCTTTTTTTAAATCCTCTTCTTTTTCTTTCAAACAACTTCTTATCTTATCAAAACCTTTCATAAATTTTTTTATAATTTTCATCTTTACAGTCATATTCCATCCCTTCATTGTTATCAACCCTTATTTTTGTACATATACAAGTTTTTCTTTCTTTAAAATTTTGGGAGACACTTTCTTCTAACAGACCAAAACACACCTAAAATCTAGTGTGTGGCACTGATCTATGCACCAGGCTGATCATATTTGATCATATTCTGTTTCTTCTGTTATGTTCTATTTTGTTTTGTTTTTTTATCTTTTTCTTTTTCTTTTTTTTTCTTTCCCTTTCTTTTCCCTTGGCTTCAGGTCTTTTCTGATTTGTTTAGAGTATATTTTCTGGGGATGTTGTTACACTGTTAGCATTTTGTTCTCTCATTCATCTATTCTCCTCTGGACAAAATGACAAGATGGAAAAAAATCACCTCAACAAAAAAAACAAGAGCTACTACTGACTTCCAGGGACCTACTCCATACATACATTAGTACAATGTCTGAGCTGGATGTCAGAATCATGATTTTAAAGATACAAGCTGGGCTTGAAAAAAGCATAGAAGTTATTACAGAAATCCATTCTGGAGAAATAAAAGAACTAAAATCTAACCAAGTTGAAATCAAAAAGGATATTAATAAGGTGCAATAAAAAATGGGGGCTCTAGCTGCTAGGATAAATGAGGCAGAACAGAGAATCAGTGATTCAGAAGAAAAAATGATGGAAAATATAGAAACTGAGAAAAAGAGAGTAAACAAATACTGGATCACGAGGGCAGAATTCGAGAGATAAGTGATACCATAAGAAGAAACAACATTAGAATAATTGAGATCCCAGAAGAAGAAGAAAGAGAGAGAGGGGCAGAAGGTATATTGGAGCAAATTATAGCAGAGAACTTCCCTAATTTGGGGAAGGGAAGAGGCATCAAAATCCAGGAGGCACAGAGAACCCCTCTCAAAATCAATAAAAATAGGTCAACACCCCAACATCTAATAGTAAAACTTACAAGTCTCAGAGAAAATGAAAAAATCCTGAAAGCAGCTCCGGAGAAGAGATATGTAACCTACAATGGTAGAAACATTAGACTGGCAACAGACCTATCCACAGAGACCTGGTAGGCCAGAAAGGACTGGCAGGATATATTCAGAGCACTAAATGAGAAAAAACGTAAAGCCAAGAATATTATATGCAGCTAGGCTGTCATCGAAAATTGAAGTTGAGATAAAAAGCTTCCAGGACCAACAAAAACTAAAGGAATTTGCAAACACAACCAGCCCTACAAGAAATCTTGAAAGGGGTCCTCTAAGCAAAGAGAGACCCTAAAAGCAACATAGACCAGAAAGGAACACAGACAATATACGGTAACAGTCACCTTTCAGGCAATACAATGGCACTAAATTTATATCTTTCAATAGTTACACTGAATGTAAATGGGCTAAATGCCCCAATGAAAAGACACACAGTATCAGATTGGATAAAAGAACAGAACCCATTGGTATGCTGTTTGCAAGAGACTCATTTTAGAACCAAAGACCCCAGATTGAAAGTGAGGGGTCGGAAAACCATTTACCATTCTAATGGACACCAAAAGAAAGCTGGGTGGCAATCCTTATATCAGATACATTAGATTTTAAACCAAAGACTGTAACAAGAGATGAGGAAGCACACTATATCCTACTTAAAGGGTCATCCAACAAGAAGATCTAACAATTGTAAATATCTATGCCCCTAACATGGAGCAGCCAGTTATATAAGACAATTAGTAACAAAAGCAAAGAAACACATTGACAACAATACAATAATAGTGGGGAACTTTAACACCCCCCTCACTGTAATGGACAGATCATCTAAGCAAAAGATCAACAAGGAAATAAAGACTTTAAATGACACACTGGACCAAATGGACTTCACAGATCTATTCAGAACATTCCATCCCAAAGCAACGGAATACACATTCTTCTCTAGTGCCCATGGAACATTCTCCAGAATAGATCACATCCTAGGTCACAAATCAGGTCTCAACTGGTACCAAAAGATTGGGATCATTCCCTGCTTATTTTCAGACCACAATGCTTTGAAACTAGAACTCAATCACAAGAGGAAAGTCAGAAAAAACTCAAATACATAGAGGCTAAAGAGCATCCAACTAAAGAATGAATGGGGCAACCAGGAAATTAAAGAAGAATTAAAAAAATTCATGGAAACCAATGAAAATGAAAACACAACAATTCAAAATCTTTGGGATGCAGCAAAGGCAGTCCTAAGAGGAAAGTATATAGCAATACAAGCCTTTCTCAAGAAACAAGAAAGGTCTCAAGTACACAACCTAACCCTACACCTAAAGGAGCTGGAGAAAGAACAGCAAATAAAA
This sequence comes from Mirounga leonina, assembly GCF_011800145.1. NCBI lineage: Eukaryota > Metazoa > Chordata > Mammalia > Carnivora > Phocidae > Mirounga > Mirounga leonina. The sequence continues at coordinate 11,802 of NW_023270512.1, read as the reverse complement.
CCTAAACAAAGCAGAAGAGAAATAATAAAGATCAGAGCAGAAATCAATGAAATAGAAACCAAAAGAACAGTAGAAGAGAGCAATGAAACTAGGAGCTGGTTCATTGAGAGAATTAACAAGATTGATAACCCCCTGGCCAGACTTATCAAAAAGAGAAGAGAAATGACCCAAATCAACAAAATCATGAGTGAAAGAGGAGAGATCACAACCAACACCAAAGAAATACAAACTATTCTAAGAACATAGTATGAGCAACTCTCTGCCAGCAAATTAGATAACCTGGAAGAAATGGATGCATTCCTAGAGATGTTTCAACTACCAAAACTGAACCAGGAAGAAATAGAACACCTGAACAGACCTATAACCACTAAGGAAATTGAAGCAGTCATCAAAAATCTCCCAATAAACAACAGCCCAGGGCCAGATGGCTTCCCAGGGGAATTCTACCAAACATTTCAAGAAGAATTAATACCTATTCTTCTGAAAATGTTCCAAAAAATAGAAATGGAAGGAAAACACCCAAACTCATTTTATGAGGCCAGAATTACCTTGATCCCAAATCCAGACAAATTCCCCATCAAAAAGGAGAATTACAGACCAGTATCCCTGATGAGCATGGATGCAAAAATTCTCACCAAAATACTACCCAATAGGATCCAACAGTACATTAAAAGGATTATTCACCACGACCAAGTGGGATTTATCCTGGGCTGCAAGGTTAGTTCAACATCCGCAAATCAATCAACGTGATACAATATATTCACAAAAGAAAGAACAAGAATCATATGATCCTCTCAATAGATGCAGAAAAAGAATTTACAAAGTACAGCATCCTTTCTTAATTAAAACTCTTCAGAGTATAGAGATAGAGGGTACATATCTCAATATCATAAAAGCCATCTATGAAAAAACTACAGTGAGTATCATTCTCAAAGGGGAAAATCTGACAGCTTTCACCCTAAAGTCAGGAATGCAGCAGGGATGTCCACTATCACCACTGCTATTCCACATAGTACTAGAAGTCCTAGCCACAGCAGTCAGACAACAAAAAGAAATAAATGGCATCGAAATTGGCAAAGAAGAAGTCAAACACTCACTCTTTGCAGATGATATGATACTTTATGTGGAAAACCCCAAAGACTCCACCCCAAAACTGCTAGAACTCATACAGGAATTCAGTCAAGTGGCAGGATATAAAATCAATGCACAGAAGTCAGTGGCATTCCTATACACCAACAACAAGACAGAAGAAAGAGAAATTAAGGAGTCAATCCCATTTACAATTACACCCAAAACCATAAGATACCTAGGAATAAATCTAACCAAAGAGGCAAAGGATCTGTACTCAGAAAACTATAAAATATTCATGAGAGAAATTGAGGAAGACACAAAGAAATGGAAAAACGTTCCATGCTCATGGATTGGAAGAACAAATATGGTGAAGATGTCAAGGCTATCTAGAGCAATCTATACATTCAATGCAGTCCCTACCAAAATACCACCCACTTTTTTCAAAGAAATGGAACAAATAATCCTAAAATTTGTATGGAACCAGAAAAGACCCCGAATAGCCAGAGGAGTGTTGAAAAAGAAAAGCAAAGCTGGTGGCATCACAATTCCAGACTTCCAGCTCTATTACAAAGCTGTCATCATCAAGACAGTATGGTACTGGCACAAAAACAAACACATAGATAAATGGAACAGAATAGAGAGCCCAGAAATGGACCCTCAACTCTATGGTCAACTAATCTTCGACAAACCAGGAAAGAATGTCCAATGGAAAAAGGACAGTCTCTTCAACAAATGGTGTTGGGAAAATTGGACAGCCACATGCAGAAGAATGAAACTGGACCATTTCCTTACACCACACACAAAAATAGACTCCAAATGGTTGACAGACCTCAATGTGAGACAGGAGTCCATCCAAATCCTAAAGGAGAACACAGGCAGCAACCTCTTCGACCTCAGCCGCAGCAACTTCTTCCTAGAAACATCGCCAAAGGCAAGGGAAGCAAGGGCAAAAATGAACTATTGGGACTTCATCAAGATAAAAAGCTTTTGCAAAGCAAAGGAAACCGTGAACAAAACCAAAAGACAACCGACAGAATGGGAGAAGATATTTGCAAATGACATATCAGATAAAGGGCTAGTATCCAAAATCTATAAAGAACTCATCAAACTCAACACCCAAAGAACAAGGAATCCAATCAAGAAATGGGCAGAAGACATGGACAGACATTTTTCCAAAGAAGGCATCCAAATGGCCAACAGACACATGAAAAAGTGCTCAACATTGCTCGGCATCACGGAAATCCAAATCAAAACCTCAATGAGATACCACCTCACACCAGTGAGAATGGCTAAAATTAACAAGTCAGGAAATGACAGATGTTGGCGGGGATGCGGAGAAAGGGGAACCCTCCTACACTGTTGGTGGGAATGCAAGCTGGTGCAGCCACTCTGGAAAACTGTATGAAAGTTCCTCAAAAAGTTGAAAATAGAGCTACCATATGATGCAGCAATTGCACTTCTGGGTATTTACCACAAAGATACAAAAGTAGGGATCCGAAAGGGTACGTGCATCCCGATGTTTATAGCAGCAATGTCCACAATAGCCAAACTGTGGAAAGAGCCAAGATGTCCATTAACAGATGAATGGGTAAAGAAGAGGTGGTATAGATATACAATGGAATATTATGCAGCCATCAAAAGGAATGAGATCTTGCCATTTGCAACGATGTGGATGGAACTGGAGGGGATGGAACTGTTGAGCGAAATAAGTCAAACAGAGAAAGACATGTATCATATGATCTCACTGATATGAGGAATTCTTAATCTCAGGAAAAAAACTGAGGGTTGCTGGAGTGGGGGCTGGGGTGGGAGGGATGGGGTGACTGGTGATAGACACTGGGGAGGGTATGTGCTCTGGTTAGCGCTATGAATTGTGCAAGACTGTTGAATCTCAGATCTGTACCTCTGAAAGAAATAACGCAATATATGTTAGGAAAAGAAAAATAAAAAAGAAGAAGAAGATAGCAGGAAGGGAAGAATGAAGGGGGGTAATTGGAGGGGGAGATGAACCATGAGAGACGATGGACTCTGAAAAACAAACTGAGGGTTCTAGAGGGGAGGGGGGTGGGAGGATGGGTTAGCCTCTTGATGGGTATTAAAGAGGGCACATTCCTCATGGAGCACTGGGTGTTATGCACAAAAAATGAATCATATAACACTATATCTAAAACTAATGACGTAATGTGTGGTGATTAACATAACAATAAAAAATTTTAAAAAATCTTTCATGGAGTCATAATTTCTTTTTTTTTTAGCTTTTTTTTTTTAAGATTTATTTATATATTTGACAGAGAGAGACACAGCGAGAGAGGGAACACAAGCAAGGGGAGTGTGAGAGGGAGAAGCAGGCTTCCCGTGGAGCAGGGAGCCTGATGTGGGGCTCGATCCCAGGACCCGGGATCATGACCTGAGCCGAAGTCAGACGCTTAACCGACTGAGCCAACCAGGCGCCCCTGGAGTCATAATTTCTGAAGGAATCTGCATGTGCATTCTTTCTTGGTTTCAGCCACAGCAAACATAGAAAGCTGCAACCCCCAGGAATACAGTGAATGCTCTAACAATATGAAATCACAGATGCCTGAACAGAAAGCCTCACATCTGAGGTCTCATCAACATACTGAAAGTTACAGTAATTATTCTTCTCAACCCCAACCTCAAAACCAGCATCCTTCCTAACTGATACAGAAATGGATGTATGACAATTACTTTGAATTCTTTAGCACACATAGTGCTTATCTCCATTTTATTTAACTTTTTTACTGTGATTTGGTCTCATTCTTTCATTTAGGACATACTCATCTTTCTCCTCATTTTATATAATTCTTTGTGTTTGTTTCTATGTATTAGGAAGGTCAGCTACTCTCAGGTCTTAAAATCAGTGACCTTGTGCAGAAGAGGTCCTGTGATGCCCTACAGTATGATCCCCCAGTCACCAAAACCAGGTGCTCCAGGGATGTCCTCTGTGTGGGCTGTGTGCACTCTCCTGTTGTGACTGAGCAATGATTGCCTACAGCCCAGCCAACTGCAAAGATCCACTTTGCCTGCTGTGGGCGCACTGGGCAGGGTTTGGTTCTTCTGCTATAGAGATGTCTTTCTGAGGCTGCTGCAGGCTTCTTGGAGGGTGGGACAGACATTTAGCCTAACTCTCTGCAGTTGACCTCTCTGCCACACCTGCAGGCAGAGTGAAGGACAAGGCATGCTACCTGCATAGCTAGCTAAGGGATCACGCTGCTGGTACTGCTGATGACTGTGCTTATTTATTCCCCCCTCCCCAGGGCAGGAGTCACTGTGGAGTGGTGCAGATCTGGTTGGGGCTATCTGCAGGGTGTGGTGGAGAAGGAGCTGCTTTGAGAGAATTCCTGTCTTGTTCAGATTGGATGGGGAATAGAGGAATGGGGCACATGGCATTAGCAAGGTAGATGGAGAGTGTTAGTGCTGATGCCCTCAAGTGTTCTCTTATCTAGGCTGAAGGAGTGGAAGAGAAATGATACCCACCAATACTTTTGTTTCTGGATAAATTTATTGCAGATCTCTGTTCTTCTGGCACATGTTCTAAGACAGTCAATAAATCTTCATGTCTACCCCCAAGCACTTTTCAAACTGTTGTTTTGGTTTTTTTTTTTTTAGATTTTATTTATTTATTCTTCAGAGACAGAGAGGGAGAGAGAGAGAGAAGCAGAGGGAGAAGCGGGCTCCCAAGGAGCAGGGAGCCCGATGCGGGACTCGATCCCAGGACCCTGGGATCATGACCTGAGCCGAAGGCAGACGCTTAACCATCTGAGCCACCCAGGCGCCCTCAAACTGTTGTTTTTGTGCTCTGTCTCAACTGAGTCATTTAGTATGCTGGCTCTTAAGGGGTGTGAACTCTTTCCTATTGCCCTCTGGCTCTCCTGGAGTTAAGCACACTGACCTTTAAAGCTCCCAGAGTTAAGCCTCACTGAGGTTTAAAGTTTCCAGAAGATGTGGTCCATATATACAATGGAATATTACTCAGCCATCAGAAAGAATGAATACCCATCTTTTACATCAACTTGGATGGGACTGGAGGAGATTATGTTAAGTGATATAAGTCAAGAAGCAGAGAAAGTCAATTATCATATGGTTTCACTTATTTATGGAACACAAGGAATAGCATGGAGGACATTAGGAGAAGGAAGGGAAAAATGAAGGGGGGTGAGTCAGGTGCGGAGATGAACCATGAGAGACTATGGACTCCAGGAAACAAACTGAGGGTTTTAGAGGGGAGTGGAATGGGGGCATGCATTAGCCCAGTGATGGGTATAAAGGAGGGCACGAACTGCATGGGGCACTGGGTGTTATACTCAAACAATGAATCATGGAACACTACATCAAAAACTAATGAGGTACTGTATGGTGACTAACATAACATAATAAATAAATAAATAAATAAATAAATAAATAAATAAATAAATAAACAAACATTGTTATTAATGATAAAAAAATAATAATAAAATAAAGCTCCCAGAATTTAGACTCTGACCAGACTCTGATGATAAAATCAGTTCTGCAAAATATCCCCTGGGCAATTGAGAAGAAGGTGTATGTTGTTTTTTTGGGGTAGAGTGTTCTGTATATGTATGTCAGATTCAGTTATTTTATTGTATCTTTATGTCCTTTTTTGTTGTTGTTAAACGCATTGTAAATTCAGCTTTCAGAAAAGACCCTGTCCCAGCCTCACTCTATTCTTTGCTACAATGAGTCCAGTGATGATGTAGAGGAGAGGCATAGCTAAGTAAAAATGTTGGATAGATTTGTGGTGGCCTGACTGGCCATCTTGTGAATGCTGGCTATTTTTCTTCAGAGAATAATTGTAAAGATTCAGACCTGATGATACAAATTCATGCTAATTAAAGTCTGGGGACAGGATGTTTCTAGGACATTTCCTCTTGAGGTCTTCAATTAGCAAAGGATCTGGATTATGTAATATATGTCCTGTCTCTGACCAGAACCTTAACTTATAGTCCCTTCTCATAATATTTGAGCCAGTCTGATCTGAGAAGATAAAATGACCCTCTATCTACCCACACCCTCAATCAATTCTTCATCTTAGTTCAGACATGGGAAAGGAGAACCAACTGCTTCTCACCCAGAGTACAACACCAAAGAAACCTGGGAGTCCAGGCAGCAATCACAAAAGGAATGACAGAAATTGTAAGGTAGCCAACTTTAACATTTACTCTGGTGCCTGAAGTTTTCATGTATTTCAAATAAAAAGCATATTAATACTGTAACAGTTGATTTGCATTAATGATAAGTGTAGGCTATTAAAAATAATTTTGTATCATTTGTGTATATTAACTCTGATGGACAAGGCAGGTAAAATAGTTAAATCATCTTGAGAATGTAGATAAGAGCATAACTCTATGAGTGGTTAATAAATAATGTCCATATTCATTATTGTTCCCTATAAGAGTTTTTATTTAATGTTCAGATTTTATTTTAATTTTTCATCTCTAGGATGATTTGTCCTCATAAGTTAGATAATAGAGAAGGTCAAATGTATCCTGGGTATAAAATCTTACATTAATGATGGCAATTAAGGTCCTGGGCTCCGGGGTCCAAAAGAATAGAGTTAAAGGTTCAGCCCCACCACCTGCCTCAGTGGTCTTGGGCAAAGACTTAATGTTTCCACACTTTAACTTTGAAACCAGTAAACTTGATAAAGCAAGAGCACACAAATCTGAGGTATCATTGGGACTGGATGCAGTATAGTATGTGAATAGCTGAGTACACTACCTGGCATAACTTGTATTCAATAAAGAAAAGCTCATGATTTATTTTCTCTAGTCAATAAAATATGTATTGACACAGTGGGATCTGTAAAACTTCCTTGTACTTTTTCCCTAGTTGTCCATTTGGCTGGTTTAGCACACTGATGTGAAAACATTAAACATAGAATTAATTAAAAATTATAACCAATAAAAATACATTAATATTAAAAGAGAAACCAAAGTAGATAATCATCATATGATCCAACATTTTTTTAAAGAGTTGATTTGTATATGTATGGTCATATAAGAACCACCATATCAGGCAGTCCCTTAGAATTCACACTATCTATTCTAATTGTTCTTTCTTTTCTTTCTTTTTTTTTTTTTTTTTTTGGACAGAAAATGTGTGGAAGGCCATGCTAAATCCAAAGCCATCATGGATAGGTCATAATTTTATTTGATTTGCTTTCTGTCTCTTTCTCATCCAAGGTGAGGAGAAGTTACAGACAAGTATTCCCCCCAATTAGTGAGCTGTTTTGACATCAGAGGGAGGGATGGACTTGTTCTCATGGATGACACCTCTGTTTCATGGTTATCAGGACTGCTCTGAAGCTTAACACAGGCAAAGCTTATCTCTAAAGAGGTAAGAACTGGACAGCCAGACAGCCACCCAGGGTGTGGAGTGTCCAATCCCTCTCTGTTCTGCTTGGTCCCTGGGAGAGAGGCTACAATCAGGGGAGATAGCTCATGAGGGTTACTGGACACCATAACAAACACCTCTTCATTTCCAGGTGGGCTAAAAGTTGCCAAGCCATGTTGTTTGTTTATTCCAAGACAGATGGTACAACACAGATGTGCTTAATTCTACCTGTTTCTTTTATCTAATCCTCTCAAGGAAAGGGACAAGCACCTAGAAGAAAACACAAATACAAAGGAAAAATTCAGTGCATGGACTGTGGTAACTGAAGATGTAAATATATTTTCTGAGAACATATCTGTGTTACATGCCATTGAAGCATTTTGGTTTCCTGAAGAATTTCTACTCTTCTGCTTTTTAAGACTGAAATGAAGCTCCTGTTAATATTCCAGGCCCCATTCCAGTATGGTGTGGTTCAGGAATTCATTTTTATGTGGATTTTTTTTAAAGATTTTCATTATTTATTCATTTGAGAGAGAGAGAGAGGAGAGAGAGAGAGTGCATGAGCGGGGAGAGGGGCAGGGGGAGTGGGATAAGCAGACTCCCAGGTGAGCAGGGACCCTGACTCTGGGCTCCATACCAGGACCAAGAGATCATGACCAGAGCTGAAGGTAGATGCTTAACCAACCGAGCCACCCAGGCACCCCAGAAATCTGTATTTTTTATAGGAGTCTTCTTTGATTCTCATGAGCAGATAACTTTGAGAAACATTCTTTGGTACATCAAGGGCAGGCTCTAGAATCAGATTGCCAGGGTTACCTCGTGGTTCCTCTGTCATTGGAAAATTACCCAATCCTTCTCAGCTCCACTGCTCTTATTGGTAAAATAGAGGTACAATTATTCATATATTTTTTTAAATTTTTTTATGTTATGTTAATATTCATACATTACATCATTAGTTTTTGATGTAGTGTTCCATATTAATTCATTCGTCATTTGTTTTTAAGTTTTTATTTAGAGTCCAATGGGCACCTAGGTGGCTCAGTAGGTTAAGTGTCTGCCTTCAGCTCAGGTCATAAACCCAGGGTCCTGGGAGCGAGCCCCCCATTGGGCTCTCTGCTCAGTGGGGATCCTGCTTCTCCCTCTCCCTCTGCTGCTCCCCCTGCTTGTGCTTTCTCTCTCTCTCTGTCAGATAAATAAATAAAATCTTTAAAAAAATAAAGTCCAGTTAGTTAACATACACTATTAATTTCAGGTGTACAGTATAGTGATTCAACACTTACATACAAAACTCAGTTCTCATCACAGCAAGTATACTCTTTAATCCCCATCACCATTTAACCCATCCCCCCTGGTAACCATCAGTTTGTTCTCTATAGCTGAGTCTGTTTACTGGTTTGCCTCTCTCTCTTTTTTATTTTTCCTTTTTTCATTTGTTTTGTTTCTTACATTCCACATATGAGTGAAATCATATGGTATTTGCCTTTCTCTGACTGACTTTTCCACTTAACATAGTACTCTCTAGATCCATCCATGTCCTTGGAAAGGGCAAGATTTCATTATTTTTTATGGTTGATAATATTCCAGTGTGTGTGTGTGTGTGTGTGTGTTTGTGTGTGTTTGTTACATCTTTATCCATTCATCAGTCGATGGGCACTTGGGCTGTTTCAAAATTCTGACTAATGTAGGTAATGCTGCTATAAACATTGGGGTGCATGTATCCCTTTGAATTAGTATTTTTATATTCTTAAGTAACTACCTAGAACTCCAATTGCTGGATTATATGGTAGTTCTATTTTTAACTTTTTGAGGAACCTCAGTACTGTGTTCCATAGTGGCTGCAACAGTTTGCATTCTCACTGACAGTACAAGAGGGTTGCCCTTTCTCCACATCCTTGCCAAAGCCGGTTGTTTCTTGTGTTATTGATTTTAGCCATTCTGATAGGTGTGATGTAATACTGCACTGCAATTTTAATTTATATTTCCCTGATTATCCCCTATGATGTTAAGCATCTTTTCATGTGTCTGTTGGCCATCTTTGGAATGTTTTCTTTGGAAAAATGTCTATTCATGTCATCAGCCCATTTGTAAATTGGATTATTCAGTTTTGGGTTGTTGAGTTTTATAAGTTCTTTATATATTTTATATACTAACCCGTTATCAGATATGTCATTTGCTAATATCCTCTTCCATTCCATGGGTTGCCTTTTAGTTTTATTGATTGTTTCCTTCACTGTGCAGAAACATTCTTATTTTGTTGTAGTTTGAATAGTTTATTTTTGCTTTTGTTTCCCTTGCCTGAAGAGACATATCTAGTAAGAAGTTCCTATGGCCAGTGTCAAAGAGGTTACTGCCTGTGCTCTTATCTAGGATTTTTATGGTTTCATGACTCACATCTAGGTCTTTCATCCATTTTGAATTTATTTTTGTGTATGGTGTAAGAAAGCAGTCAGTTTCATTCTTTTGCATAATGCTGACCAGTTTTCCCAACACCATCTTTTTCCCATTGGGTATTTACTCCTACTTTGTTGAAGATTAATTGACTATAGTTGTGGGTTTCCTTCTGGGTTTTCTATTCTGTTCTATTGATCTCTTTGTATATTTTGGTGCCAGTACCATGTGGTGTTGATCACTACAACTTTGTAATAATACTTGAAGTCCAGAATTCTGATGCCTCCAGCTTTGCTTTTCTTTTTCAATGTTGTTTGGGCTACTTAGGGTCTTTATTGGTTCCATTCATATGTTAGCATTGTTTGTTCTATCTCTGCAAAAAATGCTGATGGTATTTTGATAGGGAATGCATCAAATGCATAGATTGCTTTGGGTAGCAAACTATGTTAACTATTTTTCTTTTAAATCCATGAGCATGGATTGTCTTTCAATTTCTTTGTGTCATCTTCAACTTCTTTCATCAGTATGTTATAGTTTCTGAGGACAGGTCTTTCACCTCTTTGGTTAGGTTGATTCCTAGGTATCTTCTTGCTTTTGGTGCAATTGTAAATAGAATAGATTCCTCAATTCATATTAATTAATTCTTATCTTATGGATTATTGAGAGAATTCAATTATATCTCCATGCATGTAAAGCACTAGTATTTGTTGAGTGATCAGAAACTATTATATTATTATTATCATTGTTGTTAAGGTGATGAGTCGTACTAAATGTGTTTTAATGTCAATGAACATTCAAAGTGGTAAATCTAAGTGTTATAGCTAAGGTGTTTTTAGTGCCAAACAAATGGATTCTGTTTCTTCACTAAATACTCCTAAGATACCTTTGTTTCCTTATATATTGATTTTTTTATATATTTACATTGACTAAGCACAAAAGGCAACCCAAATTTTCATTCTCTTTAAAAAGGAATTGAGTAGAAATAGATCCATCAACAGATATACTGTGTCCCCATATTCATCTATCATAATAATTACTTCTGAGGGGCAAAATGCATTTATAAGTAAATAACAATTGCTTGACTGAAATCTATCTCAGGAAAAAATACTGTAACTCTTCTTGTTTGACTCTGAACCTACACCAGGCCTATAAGTAAGAGAGAGGAGAATAATAGGGCAAAAGTAAAGCTTTGTGGAGGCTTAATTTTTGGATGAGAAGAAAAGATGATAGTATGGGTGAAAGTGATAAAAAAAAAAGAAGGTGGAAAATTAAGTGGATAAAAGAGGATTGGTAAAAACTAAGAAAGCAATATGGGGACAGTGCAGAGAAAAGGACACCATAAGGTATCACTCTTATTGGTGGGAGGAGTGACAGCTACTTATATATAGCTTGACCTGGCATGGGCCAAGAGGACTCCCACATTTCCCCATTGCTCTGATGATGTTTGGCATTCCAGCATTAGAGATCCTTCCTTTTTCCTAAGGCTTTTTCCTCTGCTAAAAATTTAGTCTCCCCATCACCCAAAGAGATTAAACATTGGAACGATATATGCAGCAGATCAATTACTGGGAACATACTTGAAAGTATCAGAAGACCTGTGAATGTTGAGTACAAGAAGTGGGTCAGGGAAACCATCTGAAAAAGGATTCAAGTAGAGAAGGTAACAGTCCTTTTCATAATTTGGCTTAAGTTAGGAAAATAACTATGGTAAAGGCAAAATGCATTGATCTCATGGTTCATATATATATGTACACCATCATAAATGAAAAGAGTTCTTGTCCTCCCTGTATCCCCTATAATCCTTACAAACCAGTCTGTATGGTGAAAATGGCAAAGATGTTACAGCTCTCCCACACAGAATACAACAGTTCTAAGATCCGGGCAACAACTAGATTTTTTTTGTCCAAATGCTATATGAACCATTGTTTATATGACTCTGACAAACTAAGTAGGGTGCTTTATTATGACACA
>NW_023270511.1:0-13547 GCF_011800145.1 Mirounga leonina | reverse complement strand
GCTCCACCCCTTCACTAGAGTTTTAGGGAATGAACGTTTCTTACAAGAGTTTGATCTTACTGGGGCGGAGGAATGGGAATATATTGAAGAAGAGACAGCCATGGTCCAAGCCTTCATGGAAACTACCTAGGGTCACATACCTTTTCTGTGAAAACAAAGTTTCATGTGTTAAATTGACTCTTCATTAGTCTTGGTCCAAGTCTGAGACTCCCTAATTTTATAGACGTGAATGTGGCCTCCAGTGTGACTCTGAGGGTGTGACCAGCACCTGCTTTATCCCTCCTTACTCATGTCTGACTGTCTTCCATTCCTCCCTCAAGAGATTGGCCCCAAATCATTGGGAATTGGGGTGATGACCAGTCTGGCTTTTTCAAGCTTGTGTTGTGTGGGGTATTGTGAAGATCTGGGGAGTCCATCACTTGCTGAGTATCAAGGAGAGAAGATGGTGGTGGCTCTTGGTGTCTTTCAAGGAACTTCCAAAAGGGAAGAAGTTGTAGGCATCTAAAGGTTGATATCCTTGGTTGAGGACCAGTTGGAACTTGATGGCCTGTAGCCTGGAGGAGACAAAGAATAGCAACATACTGATTAGTTTTGGTCCAAAGAGTAACATTAGGAGAACTCCTAGAGTGAGGGGAATAAAGGGAGTAAGGGTAAAATTGTAAGCACTTGTGGACAGATCACCCAGGAACGCAGGTGTTCCCTTGTTATTAAATCTTTTATTTTTAAGGCAGAGAGGGAAGTGAAGACCCTGGATGTAGGGATTAGTAACCATGGGCCAGTGGGTGAAGAAGACAGTTGAGTTATAAAAAGGAAACGATGGCTATGGCAAGCCCTATTTCTAATAAGATGACACAGGAAAAAAAAAAAGAGAAGACTTGTAGGTCATGGAATCTTTTTGGAGAGTGATGTTAGATCTTTGAAGAGATCACAGGATAGGCATCCGTGGTATTTGCCAGGGGATGATTCCAGGGTTTGACTCTGGAGCAATGGATCCAGTCAGGGACTCCTGGTACCTTGATGGCTGTAGGGGAAGATAAAAGAACCAGGAAAAGCCCTTTCCACACAGGTTTTAGTTGGCATTTAGAGAAGCCCCCTTTTCAGACCTTGATTAGACTTTGTTCATTAGGTTCATATAGAGAAGGTGCCTCTTGTTGGATAGTGGAAACTATTAGGCTGTATTTTTTAAAACCTGTTGAAATTTGGATAAAGAGATAATATGACTTTGTATCCCTAGAGTCTCTGGCTCTACCAGGAGGTCTGTAGTAAGAAGGATTGCTCATAGAGGACTTCAAAAGGACTCAAACCCAGGGCCTCCTTGGGAGCTACATGACTACAGAGAAGGGAAATTGGCAGGGCTTCTTTCCAGTTCAGTGATGTTTTTTGTGTGAGTTTTTAAATAATACCTTTTAGGTAGTGGTTGGCCCTTTCCACCTTCCCAGAGGACTGTGGCTTTCAAACACAGTGAAGGTGGTATTTGATACCCAGTACTTTGGAGACAGATTGAACTATGGTGGCCACAACGGAAGAGTCCATTGTCACTCTGAAGTGACTTTGAGATGCCAAATTAGGGGATAATTTCATGCAGAAGTTTGTTGACTACTCAACTGCCCTTTCAGTCCATGTCGGGTATGCGTCTATCCACCCTCTGAAGGTGTCAAGAAGCATGAGAGGAGGTATTTGTATCCTCTGCCTGGTGGCATCTGAGTAAAAATCCATCTGCCAGTCTTCTCCAGGGTAGGATCCATACCTCTGTATTGGTTGGATTAATCGAGGTTGATGGACACCCTGGGTTGGTATATGTGTGAGGCAAGAGGAGGTTATTTGTTGAACCACCTGGGAAAGTCCTTTACCTTGAAACATTCTGGAAATGACAGTTTGTAAGGCATCTTGTCCTAAATAAGTAGAGTTATGAAGGGCTTTAATTAGTTTCCATTGGCAATTTTGAGGAATGGCCAATACTTGAGTGGGGGAGCAAATGAGCAAATTGTCCACATATTGAAGGGTAGTTCCCCCCTCAAGTTGTTAGTTTTGTGAATCCTTAGAGATGGCTTGGCCAAACAGATGGAGGGGATGCTCTCCCTGAGTCCCTGTGGGAGTATTGTCCAGGTAAGTCGTTGGGTGGGCCACAAGGGGTGGCCCATTCAGATGCAAACAGAAATTGGGATTGTTGAGCCAATGAGATGGAAAAGAAGGCATCTTTAAGGTCCAGGACCATAAACCCAGAGACTGTTTGGAGGAATGGTACCCAGGATGACATGCGGATTTGGCATGGTTGGGTTAGGGATGCAACAGCCTCATTAATGGCTCACAGGTCATGGACTAGGTGATAGCTGTTTCCTTTTTTTAACTGCTAGGATGGGAATGTTGTAGGGTGAAGTTGTGGGGATAAGAAGCCCATGTTTTAAGACTTGGCTCAGGTTGTGATCTCAGAGTTGTGAGATTGAGCCCCACATTTGGCTCTGCACTGGGCATGGAGTCTGCTTAAGATTCTCTCTAACCCTCCCCATCCCTCTCTCTTTCTCTCTCTCTCTCTCTCCCTCTCCCCCTTCCCTCTCCCTTCCTCCCTCCCTAAAAAATAATAATAAAATAAATCCTTAAGACTTTACCAAATACTATTAGAACTAACAAATGAATTTAGAAAAGTTGCAGAACACAAAATGAATATACCAAAATCTGTTGCTTTTCTTTCTTTCTTTCTTTCTTTCTTTCTTTCTTTCTTTCTTTCTTTCTTTCTTTTCTTTCTTTTTCTTTCTTTCTTTCTTTTTCTTTCTTTCTTTCTCTTTCTTTCTTCCTTTTTTCTTTTTTTTTTTTTAAGATTTTATTTATTTATTTGACAGAGAGAGATAGCGAGAGCAGGAACACAAGCAAGGGGGAGTGGGAGAGGGAGAGGCAGGCTTCCCACCGAGCAGGGAGCCTGATGCAGGACTTGATCCCAGGACCCTGGGATCATGACCTGAGCCGAAGGCAGTTGCTTAATGACTGAGCCACTAGGCTCCCTCTCTCTTTCTTTCTTTCTCTCTCTCTCTCTTTCTCTTCCTTCCTTCCGTCCTTCCTTCCTTCGTAGGTTCCGTAGCCAGCATGAACCCAACATGGGGGCTTGAACTCATGACACTGAGCTGAGATGAGGAGTCAGATGCTTAACCGACTGAGCTACCCAGGCAACCCTCTGTTGCATTTTTTTTTAAATATTTTATTTATTTATTTGTCAGAGAGCACAAGCAGAGGGAGAAGAAGGCTCCCCGCTGAGCAAGGAGCCCAATGTGAGACTCGGTCCCAGGACCTTGGGATCATGACCTGACCCAAAGGCAGACACTTAACTGACTGAGCCACCTAGGCATCCCCCTCTGTTGCATTTCTGTGTCAGAAAGAGAAATTAGGAAAACAGTCCCATGTTCAATTCTTTCAAAAACAATAAAATGCTGTGAATAAATGTAACCAAAGAAGTTGAAAGACCTGTGCTCTGAAAGCTATAAGACATTTAATGAAGAAAATTGAAGATGGACATAGTAAATGGAAAGATAAACCTTTGTCATGCCTTATAAGTATTAATATTGTTTAAAAATGCTCAGACTTTGAAAAGCACTCTACATATTCAATGCAATCCATATTCTATACAATAGAAATAGTGTTTTTCAAAGAACTTTAGCAAAAAAACAAAATCTCTAAAATTTACATGGAAACAGAAAACATTGCACCTAAACAAAGCAGTGTTGAGGAAACATATTCAAGTTGAAGATACAACAACCCCAGATTTCAAACTGTACTACAAAACTGAAAAATCAAAACAGTATGACATTGGCACAAAAACAGACACATAAACCAAGGAAACAGAATAGAGTCCAGGATTAAACCCATGTTTATATGGTCAAATTATCTACAAAAAAAAAAGGAGTTGAGTATATACAATGGGGGAAAGACTGTCTCTTCAGGAACTGGTGTTAGGAAAATGAGACAGCTACTTGCAAAAGCATGAAACTACCTTATTACACCTTACACAAAAGTAAACTCTATGTGGAGTCCATACCCAAGTGTAAGACTTGACACCCTATACTTATTTTTTTTTTTTAAGATTTTATTTATTTATTTATTTGACAGAGTGGGAGAGGGAGAAGGCTTCCCGCCAAGCAGGGAGCCCGATGCGGGGCTCGATTCCAGCATCCAGGGCTCATGACCTGAGCCGAAGGCAGAGGCTTAATGACTGAGCCACCCAGCCGCCCCTGAAACTGTATACTTCTTCAGACAGAACAGAGGCATTAAACTCATGGACATCAGCCTTAGCTATATTTTTGTGGAATTATCTCTTCAGGCCAGGGAAACAAAAGGAAAAATATAAAATGGGGTAGAGGAACATAATAGACATTTTCCCAAAGAAGATATAGAGATGGACACTAGGCACATGAAAAGCTGCTCAGTAACAATAATCATCAGGAAGTGCAAATCAAAACCACATGAGATATCACCTCAAAGCAGCCAGATTGGCTGGTGTCAAAAAGATAAGAAATAACAAGTGTTGGTGAGAATGTGGAGAAAAGGCAACTCATCTTTGCTGGTGGGAAGGTACTTTGGTGCAGCCACCGTGTGGGAAAGAGTATGGAGTTTGCACAAAACAGTAAGCAAGAAGGACAGTATGGTCCTTAATTGCACTTCTGGGTGGTTCACCTTAGAAAAAAACTAACACAAAAAGATACGTGCACGACCGCGTTCACTGTGGCATTAGTTACAGTACTCAACATATGGAAGCAACCCATGTGTCCATTGACAGATGAATGGATAATAAAGATGTGGTATTCACATACAAGGGACTGTTACTCAGCCATATAAAAAGGGTAAAGTCTTGCCATTTGTGACAACATGGGTGGACCTAGAGGGTATTCTTCCGAGTAAATAAGACAGAAAGACAAACACCATATTTTATTTATATGTATAGTCTAAGTAGCAAAGTGAACAAGCAATAAAAGGAAAATGGAAACGGACTTAAAAGTATAGAGAACAGGGGCACCTGGGTGGCTCAGTTGGTTAAGCGACTGCCTTCGGCTCAGGTCATGATCCTGGAGTCCCGGGATCGAGTCCCGCATCGGGCTCCCTGCTCGGCGGGGAGCCTGCTTCTCCCTCTGACCCTTCCCCCTCTCATGTGCTCTCTGTCTCTCTCATTCTCTCTGTCTCAAATAAATAAATAAAATCTTTAAAAAAAAAAAAGTATAGAGAACAAATTGGTGTTTACGAGATTGGAAGGGGATGGAGGGATAGGTGAAATAGATGAAGGGGATTAGTCAGTACAGAGTGACACTTTTTAAATAAGTTGTAGGGGTGGTGCCTAGGTGGATCAGTCGGTTAAACATCTGCCTCTTGATTTCAGCTCAGGTCATGATCTCAGGGTCATAAGATTGAGCCCCTCATCAGGCTGTGCACTCAGTGGAGATTCTGCTTGAAGATTCTCTCCCTCTGCCCTTCCCCCTCCCGAACTCTCTAGCTGTCTCTCAACATAATAAATAAATAAATCTTAAGTAAGTCACGGGAATGAAAAGTACAGCAGAGGGAATATGGTCAGTAATATTGTAGTAGTTTTTTATAGTGACATGTTAATTACACTTAGTGTGGTGAGCATTTTGTAATGTATATAATTGTTGAATCACTGTGTTTTACACCTGACGCTAATTGATGGTCAATATACTTCCACAAAAGAAAAGAAAGAAAGAGAGAGAGAGAAAGATAGAAAGAAAGAAAGAGAAAGGGAGAGAGAAAAGAAAGAAAAAAGCTCACACTCACCATCATCAATGAAATTGAACCCTAAAGTAAGAGCCCATCTTCCAGATTTCTTGTCACCCTCCAAATCCTTCCTCACGCTCGGCTGTTCTCCAGGGGCTGGGCAGCAGCCACACACACCATCCAGCCTCCCAGTGGCAGTTGGGGCAGTCCAGGCAGTCTTCACCAAGGGCCTCTGTGCCTTCAGAACATCCCAGCAACCCTCAGTTGGGCCAGGTTCTGGAGAAGGGAACAGCATTTGGACATGTCCATTAGAAACATGACTCAGTTATGTTCAAGAAGGGTGATTTTGTCACTCACCTGGCTTCCAAGTTGGACCGTTCATTCATCCTCACCCACATTGCAAGCCTTTCTGTATTCCTCTTAACAGAGGTAGAGTGCGGGTGTATCTTGCCCAGGTCCTTTCTACTTTCCTTTTCTGATAATACTTATCTCCACATTAGTCTCCATCAATTTTGAAGTATTTCTGAGTAAACGGGCTGCCCTTCATACACTTTTCCTCTTACTGCCAAAGTCCCAAATCACTAGGGTCCTCAGAATTTTTCTTCGGTCACTTGTCCATTCTTCCTGATGAGCTTCATTTACATTTTGTGATGAGTATATGAATAGAAATCGACATATGGTCTATTTTCTTACCTTTAAACATCAGATCATTCCCAAGAAATTACATTATGCTACCAATTTTTGCAGTTTGTCCCAGTCAGGATAAAAGGAGTGCATCGAGGACTCAGCAGAATATTTTGCAGAATGAGTTACCCAGTGAAGAGAAAATAGTCGTATTTACAAGAAATGATTCGTGTTCTGTTTTTGGAGAAAACCGGAAATTTCATAGCAGTGGCGATCAGACCCAAACCCAGGAGGGGCATTTGAGGTGAGTGACACCCCTGCAGGAGAAGGGGATCAGGGCAGATTGTGAGACTAATTTGAAATTAGAGAATAGCTGAAAACATACTTCAACAATTGTATGGTCGGAATTTTCATACAACGAAGCTTTTATGAATGCATTCTAGATCCTGATCATCTGAAAAACAGTTCAGTTGGAAACAATGGTGAGAAAAACTATTATCTGAGAAACCTAGAGTGTTATGACTGTTTGAGTCCTCAGCCAGTGCATTAAGCTTGTTCCTCTTTGTTACCATGGAGACAGTGCCACAAACATGCCCATTCATTGAAAATGGCCATTATGTAAATAAGCATTAATAAACATCAATAGGTCATTAATAAAGAGTTTGGTTATAATCATTATTCCCTAACAGTGTGCCTTCCTATTTTGAACAGACATCATTTGGTGGAGCGTGTCTATGAAAGCAATGAAGGTAATCAATGTGGAGAAACCGTGAGGCAGATTACAAGTTTTGCTGTGCATGAGGATTGCCCTCCTGGAGAAAAATCCCATGAATGCACTAAGTGTAGAGAAGCCTTCACAGATGGTTCTTTCCCTGAGAACCCAGGAAGATCTCATCCTGGACACAAACCTAGTCCCTGTGAGGAATGTGGGCCAGCCTGTAGCTGTGTCTTGAGCTTTAGCCCTCATGTTGGCGCAGACCTTGTAGGGAAACCCTATGAATGTCAGGACACTGGGAGAGGATTGAAGAGAGAATTGAAGAGTCTCAGTAGTAAAAAGTCTTTAGAGTGCAAGAAGTGTGGAAAAGCTTTCACTCACACCTCATCCTTTCAGGGTCATGTGCGAGGTCACTGTGGACAGAGAGTCCATGCGTGTGATGTGTGTGGGAAAGCTTTTATGTATCACTCCTGTCTTACACGTCATGTGAGAACTCACACTGGAATGAAACCCAGTGATTGTACAGACTATGGGAAAGCCTACATTTGCCTCTCATACTCTCAAGATTACTCAAGTAATCAAACTGGGAAACGAATTTTTAGATGTGGGCAGTGTGGGAAAGCCTTCACTCGTCAGGCCTACCTTCTAGTGCATGTGAGGACACACACTGGGGAGAGACCCTATGAATGCCAGCAATGTGAGAAGACCTTCACAGATCGTGGAAATCTGCGAGAACATGTGAGAACACACACTGGGGAGAGACCCTATGAATGTCAGGAGTGTGGGAAGACCTTCAAGTATAACTCAGGCCTGCGAGCACACATGAGGGCACACACTGGGGAGAGACCCTATAAATGTCAGCACTGTGGGAAAGCCTTCACTGGTCACTATTCCCTTCTAGTACATGTGAGAACACACACAGGGGACAGGCCCTATGAATGTGTGGAGTGTGGGAAAACTTTCCAGAAGTGTGAACATTTTAAACGTCACATGACCACGCACAGCACAGTGAAACCCTATGAATGTAAGGAGTGTGGCAGAGCCTTCCGGGATCGCACAGACCTGCGAATACATATGAGGACACACACTGGGGAAAGACCCTATGAGTGTCAGCAATGTGGGAAGACCTTCAGACATCTTGGAAATCTACGAGGACATGTGAGAACGCACACTGGGGAGAGACCATATGAATGTCAGCAATGTGGGAAGACCTTCAGGTATAACTCAGACCTGCGAGAACACGTGAGGACACACACTGGGGAGAGACCCTATAAATGTCAGCAGTGTGGGAAAGCCTTCATTCGTCGCTACACCCTTCTAGTACATGTGAGAACACACACAGAGGGTGGACGCGTGGAATGTAAAGAGTGTGGGAAAGCATACAAGTTTCCCTCATCCCTTCGAGTGCATATGAAGAAACACACTGGGGAGAGACATTCACTAGTCACCGCTCCCTTCAAGAACACGTGAGGATGCGCAGTGGACAGTATCCCTTTGACTCTAAGGACTCTGGTAAGATCTTCCAGTGTCCCGTAGACCTGCAAGTACGTGTGATGACACTCACTAGAGCAGAACCCTAAGAATATCTGCACTGTGAGAAAGCCTTCCATTGCCCCTCTTCTCTTCGAGGACACATGTGAAAAGCACAGTGATGTGAAACCCTATGAACTTAAGAACCATGGAAAAGCCTTCAGGTACCTCATCAATCTGGGAGCACAGACACGATGCGGGAAAGCATTTATTCTCCCTTAAAATCGTTTTTAAAATGCCACCCAGTACACTGGAGATGAACCTGAATGGACATAATTTTGGGAAGACTTCCAGTATAGAACTTCATATATTGTTCATGAAAATTCTGACGGGACAGAAACCGTTTCATTGTTATAAACATGGTTTTGTTTTTGCAAGTGCCTCTTCCTTGATAGAGATGCGAAGTGTCTTAATTCCTAGTTCATGTCGCTGATGTGAACGCTAATGATGGTCAGTGTCCTTTGTCCTCTGCATCTTTACAACATATACTTTGTTATCTCAGACTTGGAGTAATCACATGGTTATGTGAAACATGTCTCTTTTCCATTACAATGTCTCTTAGAACCAGGGGTGATAAGAATGTGTCTATTTGGGGTGGTGAGGATAATATAACTTTATATAATTTTAGAAAAAGATTTCTTGAATTATACATTCCAAATGTTCCCAGTGTATGATCATGACACAAGACTTGTACTGTTGAAAGTTCTTTTATGTTGTCTTTTGCAGATACTGGAGTTTCCTGATTCTATATCACCTCTTTTCAGTCTTTATTATTGAAAGATATATTTTCAGGGCACCTGGGTGGTGCAGTTGGTTAAGCATCCAACTCTTTGGTTTCAGCTCAGGTTGTGATCTCAGGGTTCTGAGATCAAGCCCTGCATCAGCTCTGTGCTCAGCTCGGAGTCTGCTTGAGATTCTCTCTTCCTCCCCTTCTGCCTCTCCCCCCTCTAAAATAAATAAATCTTAAATAAAAAAAGAAAGATATATTTTCACTTCAGTTCTCTCTTTTTATTGAACAGTTGTTAAAATTCTCTTACTGGTTTATCTTATCTGGGACTAACTTTTGATGTCTGTGGTCTTTCTTCCAAATTGTGGCTTGGAAGAACATCCCTTTGCACTATATGTTTCAGGTTTGCCTGTTTATTTCCATGATCAGTGATTGTGCTAGAAATACCAGGGAGGTGCTTTCCTCTAGCCCCCAGGAGATCATGTCTGGAGTGCCCAATACCCTTAACATTAGCCAGAACACCTGGCTAAAAGTTGGCATCTGGTTAATTTTGGACGTAGGAGCCTCTTCAGTTTTATCCACATTGGAGGTAAAAACCCATCATCATTTCCACAATATAACAGTCCTGAGGTACCCGAAAGGCATACCAACTATTGGACTAAATGTTTGTAGTTTTACCCTTGGATAAGGTATATGGCCAAGTAAGAGTGTGTAACTCATCCTATTGGGTTGGCTGTCAAGGGGAAATGTACTGCTGCCTTAGGACCTTCAAAAGAATTTGCAGGGCGATTGGATGACTCAGTCGGTAGAGCGTGCAACTCTTGGTCTTGAGCCCCACACTGGGTATAGAGATAACTTAAAAAAATATATTATAAAATAAAATCATAAAGAATTTGGAATAGCATGCCCAAGTTGTTATTTACTATTTTCATCCTTTTTAAAAGACACATCAGTAAACTATGAAAACTCTTTATTGTTTAGAGGAGTGACATGTAAAATGCCATAGGAAGTCAAAACATGATGTGTCCACATTAAGCAGTCATGAGGGGTTTTGCCTGCATCCAAATGTCTGGTTCTAAGATCAGCTACCCTAAGTATTGATCTTGAGTTTGAGCAAACTGCAAAATTTGATACTTTCTGTCCCTTTAAGCCAAAAGTTTAACAGATAGATGGTGTCCTCCATTGAAGGGAAGCAGAGAATGAAATTATCTCCATATTGTAACAAAGTAGAAATGCAAAAAACTCTATCACCCAGAGCAACCTTAGCGGTTTGTGAAAAGGAAGAAAATTCTCTGTGGGTCCCTGGGGCATGACTGTCCAGGGGTATTTCTGTGCTTCCAAGTGAAAGGAAAAACTGGCTACACTTACCAACTGGAATACTAAAAATGTACTGCATAGATCAATTACAGTGGAAAATTTGCTCTCAGTGGCGATGGATGTCAGCCCATTGGGTTAGGAACAACAGAGCGTGGAGGGATGAAAATGTTATTTATTGCTGAGAGGTCCTAGACAGATGTCCATTGTCAGCCATTGGGTTTTCTCAGGAGGGAAATGGTGTTACAGGGCATAGCGGAGGGGATCGTGAGACACTGAGGCTTTTAAACTTCTATCATGGTCTTGATGCCCTGAAGGGAATCTTTATTTATAGAATATTGTCTTGTTCTGCCAAGAGATTTTGAAAGATATAATTTTATCTTGATCGGAGGTACACTGTGGATTCTGCCAGTATCAGCTGAACATGTTGCCCATAAAGAACAAGGTAGCTGATCCAATAGGAACCAACGACCAGTGTTCCCAGGCTCTGCTGTGGTGCCATCAGAGACCGAGGGTAGAAAAGAGGCCATGGGGTCGTGTCCTTCCCCTGGTGGATTATTTTGATCACTGCTGCCAAATTCTGGAATTATTTGCCCGTTTGAGGGAATCAAATTCTGGCATGATACTTTTCTAAGAGATGTCAGGTGCACACATGAATAGAGGAGAAGTAACTAAGGAGAAGGTATCTCTCCAAGGGCCTAGACGAAAAGAATAGGCTGAGAGACAGGAACCTGTGGAGATTTTTAAGAGGCCCCCACTGTTAGAGCTGTTTTAGTCCTTGTGGGCAGGGGCTGCTTTCCATCAGGGAGTTGGCCACCAGGAGTGTAGTTCTGCTGTTAACAAGGACAGAGACTCATTCCCAATGCGGAGGTGGTTACATCAGCTGCTTACGAGGGAGGACTGGGAAGAGCCCCTGGAGGTCCCTGGAGTCCCATCATTGGGAATGAGGAGGACATTGGAACAGCCAGCTGGAGGGATGCAGGTGCCTGGAGTGCTTGTTTGTAACCAAGTTTTTTTCACTGTCCTGGCTCTTTGCAATAATAGCAGAAAGTACAGGTTTTTAAAATCTCGTGTAGTGGGCTTTCATATGCCGTAAGTGAAAATTGGGAATTTATTGGTCTTTCATGTTAGTGACTCATCTAGGATGTGAAGAGCTTGTCTGTCAAAGTACCTAAATCTGGAGTGGACATAGATTCCCATACACCCTGGTTCCTTTTACCTAAAAGAGAAAGAGCTCAGTTCTGCCCATAAATAGAGTTAAGTGCATTCAGTACCTAAAGTTCATCGAGAATTTTTTTTTTTAGGATTTTATTTATTTACTTGAGAGAGAGAGAGCACAAGTCGGGGGGGACAGGCAGAGGGAGAGGGAGATGCAGACTCCCCACTGAGCAGGGTGACTGATAAAGGACTCAATCCCAGGACCCTGGGTTCATGACCTGAGCCAAACACAGACACTTAGCTGACTAAGCCACCCATGCACCCCCAGAATTTTCTTTAAGGACAATTTGGAGTCCATTATGATCATCATGAAAGGGTCCATCAGGTTTTTGCGTGCAAGTCTGGATTTTGTTCCACTCGACAGGCTTAAGGAAAGATCCTACAATTGCTCAGTAGTATTTCCAGTGAGTGATATAGCATCCCTGCAGAAACATGGGTTTCTGTTTCCCCGATACTTTCTTTAATGTTCCTGTGGGGCCAGCTTCATCCAGTGTGTGTCTGGCCCTCACCAAGAAGCACATGAGCTAACTGGTATAAATCTGAGAAACCAGGTTGGTAAGTTTGAATAACAAATTCTTCAGCACACCTATGGGGATACTTCATCACTTTGGGGAAAGTCTCGCTTGCAGTTCAGCCTTAGTCCAGGCAAGTTTATTAAACCCCAACCTTATTGGGGTTTATTAAGATCCCCATTGGGGTCCATTTTGATAGGTTCAGGAGAGGAAGGACTGGGGCGGGAAACAGAAAAAGGGAACTTTAGTGGGAGGATTCGAAAGAGGGTGGGGGGTACACAGGAGGTGGGGAGAAAGCAGAGGGAGGAGAGGGCACTGGAGGCCTGGTCTGCACATCATGTGGCTGCCACCTGTCTGGAGACAAGATGGGGGAGGGGAAAGTGGCTCAGAAGCCATTTTGACACCTTTCAATGGTTTGTTTACTTCTGTTAATTGATTTTTGCAGAGAGCAACTTAAGATCCTGATAATGTTTGGAAACCAAAATTCCCATTAAAATAGGCATCCCATTTGCTTTTGACAATTTTAGAGCCATGGCTATCCAATTTGGGTTCTGTAAGAGTCAGTTTGGGGAGATCAGAAGTCTCCAGTAATGGCCATTGATGTTCTAAGTTACTTCTGATAAAGTTAGTCCATTTAATTAGAAATGTGCATGAGGAGAGACTGTACTTTTTAAACATAAAACCAGAGGGGTGCCCTCAAAGCATTGTTATGACTGGGATCCCATTTCTTGGGTTCTTTAGAACAAAAAGAAATTCCTAAAAACCACTGCTTCAATAGGAACAGGCTGTTCCCAAAAGGGCTTGGTCCAAAGGCCAGCACAGTTCCAGGCAGGAACAGTCTGATTCCACACTTTAGTTGGACCAAAGGCCAACACTCTTCCCACACGCAGTTTATGACACCAAGTAAGTAAACCTTAACTGTTGGTTATTTCACCAGCAAAAATGGGTTTATACATAATAATAAGAATTGCAAATAAGGACATGCAAGAAATGGCAAATCCGGGGCAAATCCAGAGAACAAAAGAGAGGCCACTCTTTTGCAGGAAAGGGGAGAGTTGGGAGGGGTTACTGTCAAGACGAAGTCAACTTGGGGAAACTGGTCTTTTGAAGATGGTGGCTTCTCATTGTTAGAGCTGTGACCGTCTCTCATTGGCTGAGCTGTGACTGTCTCTCATTGGCTGAGCTCTGACCATCTCTCATT
>NW_023270510.1:0-11689 GCF_011800145.1 Mirounga leonina | reverse complement strand
GGTTTGGATGAGCGGGAACAAACGTTCTCCCAGCATCTGCTTCTGCTCCTGGGGGGGCGCTGCGGCCAGCATGGAGGCGGTCAGGGGCTCCTGCCCCTGCACATGGACTGCAGGCTGCGGGGCCTGCAGGGGCTGGATGGCAGGGTGAGGGCTGCGACACTGGAGGCATATTGGTGAGGTGCGAGAGCAGCACGAGGTGCTAAGGTCTGCACGGCTGGGGGAACACCTCCAGACTGGCAGCTGTCAGTCAGCCCTTGCTGGGCGGCACCAGCCCCCCCAAAGTCCATAGCCAAGCGGCCCGGGCACTCAGACCCGACTCTCTGAGCAGTCCTAGGGAGGCCGCGAGAGGCCGGAGCATCACCAGTTGGAGCCAGATGGCGAAGAGCGGGACGAGGCCCAGACTGGCGTATAGCACTTGGCATTCCTTGGAAGCCTTGAGGTCTCCCACCCTGCTGCCAGCGGGGGTTAGGCCTCATCTGTGCTAACTGGCTGGGTGTGTAATATGGAGGTCTTCCCTGGGCCTGGGGGACTGCTGGCACGAAGTAACCACCGGCTGCAGGCCGGCACTGATTTAAGATGGCATTGGCAGGGAGTGCTCGCCTTCCAGCCACCCGCTGCATGTACTGGTTGGTCAGGTGAGCCTTTCGCTCTTCCCTCCTCTGGGCCAGGGCGACATGTAGGGGCTTGGGGCCCACGATGCGTCCGTTCAGCTCGGTGACTGCTTTGGTCGCCTCTTCAGGAGATGAGAAGCAGACAAAGCCAGACCCTTTGCTTCTCCCATCCGCCAACATTACCTTAGCACTGGTGATTGACCCAAAAGGAGAAAACTCTTTCCTTAACTTCTCACCATCAATGGTGTCATCCAAGTTCTTAATGTAGAGATTCACCCCCGGATACCGACTGATTCTCTCTTGTTTTAGGTGTTCAAATTTCCGCTTTAACTCAGCCTGCCGTTCCACTTTCTTCTGGGCACGGCCTACCAAAATCACTTTCCCACTGATTTCTTTTCCATTCATCTCTTCCACAGCCTTATTGGCATCCTCGTGTTTTTCGTAACTCACAAAGCCAAAGCCTTTGGATTTCCCACTGGGATCTCTCATCACCTTGACACTTAGGGTCTTACCAAACTGGCTAAATAGCTCTTTCAGACTCTCATCATCCACCTCTTCCCCAAAGTTTTCGATATAAACATTGGTGAACTCCTTGGCTTTGGCTCCAAGCTCAGCTTCCCGCTCTTTTCGAGACTTGAATCTGCCCACGAACACTTTGCGGCCATTGAGGAGCATGCCGTTCATCGTCTCGATGGCCTTGTCAGCAGCCTCTTGCGTCTCGAAGTGGACAAAGGCATAAAACCCTCAGAGCCGTTCTCATCACGCACCACCTTGCAAGACAGAATGTTTCCAAAAGCAGAAAAGGTATCATAAAGTGCCTTGTTATCTATAGATTCGTCCAGATTCTTGATGAAGACGTTTCCCACACCAGATTTTCTCAAAGAGGGATCCCTCTGAGGCCACACGATACGGATTGGCTTTCCCTTAATCGCATCAAAGTTCATGGTACCCCAGGCCCGCTCAGGGTCAGCCGGCTGCTGGAAGTTGACGTGGGCATAGCCCAGGGAGCGGCGGGTGGTCCTATCGCGGCAGACCCGGACGGACAGCACAGGCCCCGCAGGACGGAACCTTCCATTCAGCATGGCCTCGGTGACGTCCGAGGGCAGGTCCCCCACGTAGAGGGAGGCCATGGGGTAGCTGCTGGCCGCAGCGTTCATCTCCCCGGCCCCCGCCCCCCGAGCCCCGCCAGGAGAACTTCTTATAGGGGCCACACAGGACAAAAGGGGCTCTTCTGGAGCCGTGGCCCGCGCCGCGGCTCACAGGTGGCAGAGTGAAGCTCAGAGACGCCGGAGCAGGCTCGGAGACACGGAGGACCGGGAGGAGGAGTTCAGGGACAGCTCGTTCCAGACTGCAAAACCGCAGACGGAAGGCTCTCAGAACCAAGACGGCCCTCTCTGGGAGTCTGTACTTTGCAGCTGTCCTGGTCTGAAGGTCCAAATTTCAAAGGAGGAAAAACAAAACGTATTGAAACAGGGACTCCCCTCCCACGTATAAAAATTCTCCAAGAGGCCACCGAATGGTGCCCTCTCGGGCGGCCTCCGGACCCGGGTTTCTCTCTAAAGAGAGGCCTCGGGCTCCCGGCGGTTTCAGACGACAGCAGCCAGGGCAAGAGGGGCCCCGGTCTCGGTCGGCGCCCGCTCGGCAGGCCCCGGGGCCGGGCGCGCAGCCTCCCCCCACGCCGGGCCGGCGAAGGGCAGCGCGGACGCGTGGTGCGCCCGGGCCCACGCGCGGGGGGCGAGGGCGGCGGGCGCGCACGGGAGGCTCGCTACCGGACCGACGGTCGCCAAGGTGCGGCGGCGGGCGCGGGCCGGCCGGGAGCGAGCAGAAGGGACTTCCCCGGGCGTCCGAGGAGGATGCGCTTTTCTCTCTCTCTCTCTCTCTCTCTCTCGGTTTTTTTTTTTTTAGATTTTAAAGCATTGTCGGATTTTTTTTATCTTTTCCTGTTCTTCCTTCAGGCTGCTAGGGCCCGAAAGCGACGGGGGCTGCGGCGACCCGGGGCGGAGAGAACTCTTTTTTTTTTTTAAATAAAATGTTTAAAAATAGTGTGGGGCAAGGAGCTAGGTCCCAAATGGGGAGGCTAAAAACCTGTACCAGCCTCAAACTGAGTTGTCTTTTGCGATTAAGTCAAGAATGTGGCTTCGGGGAATTTCAGATCCATGTCTTCAAAGCAAGAAGGTGAGGATTTCTCATGTGTTGTCGTCTAAGCAAAGGGATGCTTAGAGGTGTCTGGAAAACAGTCACGTGGCAATCAGCTGAGGGCCAGAGCTTGGTGCAAATCAGGTTACCGTCCATCCAAAATGGAATAAGCCACTGCCTTCACTTTCCGTTTATTTCGTATGCTTCATTTGGAAAGATGCTGCTCCTAACTCTACATATTTTCCCCCACGTTTCTACAACACGTCACAGACTTTGAAGGAGTTGGGGTGTGCAGGGGGAGGTGGATGGCGCTGGTAGGTTTAAGTCATCAAGAGTCTGCTGGACACCCACTGGGAAGCTGGCACTGGGTCTGGTGGGCACTCTGAGGGAAAAAACAGAGAACGACAAGAGGTCTGATTGATAGGGAAAACCTGAAGAGCTCCCAAGCTCACTATGGAGAGAAGATACCAGCCTAGCCACAGTGCAACAAACATACAGTGAGGTGTAGTGATTAGGAAAATGAAGGCGCGGGCAGACTCCCAAGGACCCAGGAGCATTGTCATGTTAGTCTGGCTCCCAGAACCTTAGCAGTTTGTACTGACCTTCAGAGCAAGTGTCAAATAAGACCATAATGCTTGTTCCCAATCCTACAGTTCACTCTCCTTTCTCAGTTCCTGTCCTTTTGCAGGGGACAGTGGGGAGGCTGAGGCAGGGTTGGGAGGGCTCTGCCACTGACTATTACTGAGACATCTACTCATTCAGGGGGATCTCCTTCTAAGTCTGTTGGAAAGGTCCACTTTGGGAGAGTCAGTTTATCATCTTGGCTGGAGGGTCCTTCCCGAGGGTCTAGCACTAATGGAGCAGAAGGTCATAAGTTGCTTATCAAACAGGAAGGAAAATACCAAGTTTTCTTTAATCAACAGAGGCTATAGGTAATCCTAGGGTTCCTTTTCGGTAGTTAAGCAACTGCAGGGGCAAGGGAGGCTGGGATGCCCTCCAGCACTGGGGCACAATGGGGATATTAACCCCAGCAGTTTTAATGTCAGTCTCTTGTGGTCTTAATTGTGAGGCCTAGGATAGGCTGCTCAATACTCGTTGGATATGACCTCGAAATGATGACAAGATTGGCCAGGCCAAATACAACTGGAAAGCTGGACTTTTATAGACTGAGAGATTTTCTGAATATTTATAAGATGGTGTCTCCAATTAAACTTTCACCACTCCCATCGTTCAAATAGGAGCTGTTTCCTGGAAGACTCTTAAATAAACCTGTATATTTGACCCACCAGACTGCCAAAAGGATGTGGGCCTGCCACCCCAGGTGGATCCTCTTTATCTCTCACAGGCACTTTTTTCAGGATGGCAGGGAAGAGAACCAGGGGTTATATTTGGACCCCTCCACAGTCAGCTTCACCTCATGCTTCCCTCTGGCTGAGGGTCTGTGGGAGGTGAGCCCAGGATCCTCAAGGCTGTTCCAATTATGTTTCTATGTCCCTTTGATGTCTGCCCAGCAGATGTCTGTCCATAGGTAAATGCAAATCAAAACCACAATGAGATATGACCTCATACCCACTAGGATGATTATAATAAAAAAGACAGATGGCAACAAATATTGGCAAGGCTGTGGGTAAATTTGGATTCTCACAGGTCGCTAGTGGGAATGTAAAATGGTACAGCTGCTTTAGAAAACAGCCTAGAAGTTCTTCAAAAGGTTAAACATGGAATTATTGTATGATCCAACAATTCCACTCCCAGGTATATACCCAAGAGAACTGAGAACATGCCCTCTCCTATGGTGCTGGAAAAGCTCTTCAGGAGCTATTATAGTTGTTACTCATATAGGAAGTCAACATGCATTCATTCATGTAATTCATTCATTTAATAAATATTGAGTGTCTACCATGAGTCAGACACTGGGAAATAATAGTGAACAAAATAGAAAAACAGCTCTGCACTCATCTACCTTACAAGCCAGTGGGGAGAGGGTCAAAGGCTGCTCACTCCCTAAGTAGAATAAGTAATAAATTAGGTAGAAATGTTGGGGTCAGGGGAGATACTGCAATTTTAAGTATGATAACCAGGGAAGGCCTCACTGGAAAAAGGTGTAATTTGAATGAAGACCTAAAGGAAATGTAGGAGAGAGTCAGACAGATATCTGCAAGATTGCTCTAAAAAAAAAAAAAAAAGAATGTTCTAGACAAAGGGATAGCAAGTACAATGGCCTTGAGGTGGATGTGTGGCTGGCACACCCATGGGGCAGCAAGACCAGGGGGACTGGTTGTGGAGTAGGAGTGGGTGGGTGGTGGCTTTTCCTCTGAAAGAAATGGGGAGCTGTGGAGAATTGGGGACAGAGGAGGAACAGTTATGACTTGGGTTTTAAAAGGACCCTGCTGTCTATTTTGTGGGGAACAGGGTTACTTGCTCACTGGTACTCAGAACAAGGGGGCAGGAGGACCTGTTGGGAGGCTGTTAAAGTAATCCAGAAGGGGATAGTGATGAGGCAACCACGGTTCAGGTGCTGACTCCAAGGGTCTCTGGCAATGCCCTTGAAAGAGGAGATGGATGAAGTGGTGCCAGATTTTGCCCTGGAGTTAGAGGGGATGTGGGCGAGTAAAATCTAGAGAGAAGAAGCAACGGAGAGACGAGGTCTGGGCTCACAGGCAGGTTGCTGGGTGTTCTTTCTACACAGCAGGGGAAAAGGGCTGGCGTCCCAGTCGAAGGATCGCTGCTGCCCATCTACTATGAAATTGCAGAATTAATCTTCATTGTAAATGGTGGCGAAAAGGCAACATCAGTAAATGGAGAGGATAAAGTTGCTTTATTGGTTTGGTTTCCAAATCATGGAAAGAAAAACACCATACCAGTTCAGTGAGTAAACACACAAAGGTGCTTCTGAACCAGGAGGCAGAAAACCATTTGTGTGTACTTTTGAAGCTGGTTTTCTGGATGGGTCAAGAATAGAGCACCATCATTTCCTTCCATAGTGTGAGGGCAAATTCAGATTCCTTTCCTGTCTTATATGTTCACTTCCTTCCTCCTCTACTTTTTTTGATTGTTATAATTGTCTCTTTTGGGTGGTTCAGTTGCACTCTGTGGAAAATAAAGCAAAAAATATCTATGAGAAAATATAAAATGGACAGGTCTGGAAGAACCTCCTTTTCTAAGATTGTGTCATTAAGGAGACATATTTATTTATTTTTATTTATTTTATTTTATTTTTTTATTATGTTATGTTAATCACCATACATTATATCATTAGTTTTTGATGTAGTGTTCCATGATTCACTGTTTGCATATAACACCCATGCTCCATGCAGTGTGTGCCCTCCTTAATACCCATCACCAGGCTAACCCATCCTCCCGCCCCCCTCCCCTCTAGAACCCTCAGTTTGTTTTTCAAGGAGACATATTTCCTTTAGGAAAGGTGCTCCTTGATTGAACTTAAAATATGTTTTGAATGTTCAAACTTTGATTTCCTTGCAGGATTACGTCAAATCCTAGGGACCTATTGTAGGTGCTGAGGATACAGCAGTGGGCAACACAGATAAAAACCCAATGTGATGGGCTTATGTTGGCTGGCTAGATGGTAATAGAGGAGGTGAGAAGTAGGATTCGGGGCGGGATGATTTGCTGATGGAACAGATGGGGCTGTGTTATCACTCCATTGTGAGGACAGTTGTCCTGAGACAGATAGGGAGCACATAGTCATGAGCAATCTTGTGGCCCACATCTAAGGTAAGGTAGTGTGCTAGGCGCTCTGCAACAGACAGGTAGACCAGACCCCATCTTTGCCTCAGAACGGTTGCGATGTGAGTGCAGGTTTCATCCTAGGAACTCAGAAAAAAGTAAATGAGTACAAGACTTCAGTTTGGTGTTCCAGAGAACACTAGACATGTTGCAAGAATGTAAACTACTGATCGCCATAGGAATTCAAATATATGACTCAGGGCTGCACTAGGATCGAGGCAGGGCTGGACGGGGGAGGCGGATGGGAGTCGGGAGGAGGGCAGGAGGCTGTGGTTTGGGAGTCAGGATATACGACTGAGACTGAAGTCAATTTTACCTGGAGATGTGGAGGGAGATGAGGCTGGACAAAGCAGACAATTCCCTTGTAAAATGCAGCAGGGAAACTACTTTGTCATCATTTGACTGATCGTAAGTTGAGCTCAATAATTTCATTCCAGATCATAAACCAATTGCCCTCTTGCAAGAGATTAATTGCTAGAAGGACCTACTGGCTTTTCTCCGATGATGGGACGATAAACAATGCACATGACAGATTGCCTGGAAAATGAGACATAATCATGACGGTCAAACCCGGGTATTAAATCCATGTGCAAGGAAAATCGGGAGGAGGGGAAACCACTGTTAATCATGGTGAGAAAGCTGGATTATAAAATGGTCAGAGGGGCTTTTTTACAGATGTTTGAATTTAATGCATTAGGAGACTGTCAAAGAGGTGCATTAAAACCAGTAAATATGTTCCAGCTACAGTGGGAATCAATTACCTGTTCTTCTTTCAGAGGAGGTAAACTAGATGGCATACGGTATTTTTAGGAACTGAAAATGTTTCTCTGATTTAGATTGTATTTTATTTTTCCTTCGGAAAGCTACATAGCCCACTACCCTCAGGTATTAGAAATGATTTTCTTTGAAGCCCAGAAGTGAGGAGCTTGTGTCTTAGAGCTAGGCTGCCTCTGCTCTCATCCTTGCTCTTCGCTTTACTCCTATTTCATCTCTTGGTGCCTCAGTTTCTTTATCTGTAAAATGGGATGATGGTGATGGTGGGGTCCACTTCACAAGGTTGCTGGAGGATGATTATTAGCATTGGTGCAGCAGCTTGCCAGTACTCTGTAATGTTGGCTGTGAGCACAGCCAAATGCTTTTCCACCCATTTCCAACATTTTGTGGCTAACCAGTGTGTTTCTTGTTTATTACAGACTTCCTCGAGCTTTGCACAAGTTCCAGGGTTTCCATTCTTCCTGAGGGGAGGAGCTACTTTTCATGGGCAGCAGTCTGGTCAGTGGCTGCAGGAGGCATGGAAAGCCCCAGACAAATCCCCAGGATGCCCCCAGATGCGGAGCTGGGGCCATGGGTTCATCCATTCACGTCTCAGGCAGTCCCTAGAGGCCTCTCCTGAGTATTGGCTGTGGCAGCAACTGGTAGAGCAGAAGCCACCAAGTGTGGTTTCCAGATCCACTGGGTGAATCATTTCAATCAAGCATTAGGTTGGATGGTAAAAGTTGTCATTTATATAGGTTGGAAATGATGCACATTGGCAATCTCATATAATTCAACCTAATATTTCGGGTGTCCTACTTCACTTCATTAAGGGATATAAGTATCATACCATTTACTACTTTCTAGCTGGAACTACCAATGTCACAGGCTGCATTAGTGAGCCTATGCAGGAAAAGACAATTCCATTCTACATCTCACCTGAAATCCTTGATTGAAATACTTTGTGGAATTCATTCAGTAATATCTACTAGGTCCTCCGTATGCTGGATATGAGACAACACTTAACCACCTGCTATTCGGTCTAAGATCAGTAAAATTCATTATCATCACCATCAGGCATATGTAGACACGCTCAGCCTCACTGGTGGCCTACAGGAATATTCCTAAGCATTTGGGGTGGTCATAAAAGGACTTTAGGTATAATGTGAAGTATAAGAAGGGTGCCAACCTTATGTGTGGACTGACTTTGGAAGCATCAGGGGTATGACTTGGTCATATGTGGAAAAAGAGGCAGAGCAAAAAAAGGTTTTTATGATTCAGATGTCTCTCTTTGTGGTTTGGTCTAATTTTGGGAGCAGGGATTCCCAGGTTAACTGCAAATAGCATGATTGAGAAACTACCATTTATTCCAGTCTTGTCTCACTCCTCTCGTCCACAGGCACTGTTCTGGTGGTCCTCTTCTGTTCACACGATGTTCTTGCCTGAGACTCTTCAGCATAGAATTGGTTGTTTCTTCCTTCATGGCTCTTATAAATAATTATGGAGAGTTTTCAGACTTTGTACCTCACATGCTAGAAGCCTAATATTTCTTTTTCTTTCCTTTTTTTTAGAGGTGGAAGGGGCAGAGGGAGAGGAAGAAAGAGAATCTAAAGCAGACTCCACGCCCAATGCGGAGCCTGACCCAGGACTCAATCTCACTACCTTGAGATCATAACCTGAGCCAAAATCAAGAGTTGGATGCTTAACTAACTGAGCCACCCAGGCACCCCTAGAAGCCTAACATTTCTTTAACAATCATCTTCTACTAAAGGTTTTGCTTCCCTTTAAAACATTCTGCCAAATGTTGGGTAGTAGAACAACCTTAGTAATATATCAGTCAGGATAGGCCAGGCAAGGCTGCAGTGACACATAACCACAAGATCTCAGACACTGAAACAACCAAGGTCTATTACTGCTCCCACTACATGCCCACTGCAGTTTAGCTGGGGTCTCTGTGCACACTGTTTTCATTGGGACATCCTGGCTGTGAGAGTTCCAGCTCTGTGCTTCCACAATCGCTTAAGCAGGAAAAGGAACATTGGTTCTTAAAGCTTCCACCTGAAAGTGACACATGGCTTTGTAAGTCACGTGACCACATGCAACTTCAAGAGGAAGCAGAAGAGTGCAATCACTCATGTAAGCAGAATCCAGAGGGCTGGATTCTTCTAGTGAAGAGCGATAATGACCACTGCCGGCGGCCAACGGGAAGGCATGCATGAGGCTTGAGCTTTCTTTCACTCTCCTAAACACTCCATCCTATATCCTTGTTTGCTCAACTGGTTGTGCTATTTTGGGTTTTGTGCAAGGAAGGAAGGAGTTGCATTCTGCTTCCTTTGTTGGAGAGAGAAGTGGAAGATGACTTCTGATACTTAGTTGTATGAGACCGTAATGCATCCTGTGTAATTCCCTAAAACATCAGTATGAAAGAAAAATATGCTTTGTACACACACACAAACACAGACACACACAGTGGTAAAATATACATAACATAAAATTAGTCTTCTAATGAGTTTTCAGTGTGCAACTCAGTACATTCACACTGTTGTGCAGCCATCACCACCATCCATCTCCAGAACTTTCTTATCTTCCCAAACTGAAAGTCCATTCCCCATTAAACTCTAGCTCCTCATTTCCCCTTCCGCAGGCCCTGGCAACCACCATTTTACTTTCTGTCTCTATGAATTTGACTACTCTAGGTTTCTTGTATAATTTGAATCCCATAGTATTTGTCCTTTTGTATCTGGCTTATTTCACTTGGCATTATGTCCTCAAAGTGCATCCCTGCTATAGCATGTGTCAGAATTTCATTCCTTTTTAAGGCTAAATAATATTCCATTGTATGGATAGACCACATTTTGCTTATCCATTCATCTGTCAATGGATGCTTGGGTTGCTTCTTCCGTTTGGATATTGTGACTAATGCCACTGTGAACATACTGTACAAGTATCTGTTCAAGTCTGTTTTCAATTCTTTTTGGGACATATCCCCAAAAGAAGGTCATTCTATTTTTAGTTTTTTTGAGAAGTGCAGTGGCAATACTTAGCCCAGTATTTCTTATTTTCTGTAGAGTTATAGCCCCATCCTGGTGACTCAACACATAAACCTAGTAAATTCCTGAGAATTTTTATAGGAAAGAAACCTCTTTATCTTGGATTAACACAACAGTTGCTATATTTATTTGACCATAGACTCTCTACCCTGTTTTTGATTGAGATGTCCACTAAGACCCTATGAAATGTGATTAGTGTGAGAAATATTAATTAAGTGTTAAACTCTTAGCACCTTGTGGGCTGCACAAGAAACGGCTAAATGACCTAAGGAAAAACCTTAAATGTGGAGGATAAAGATGCCACAGTATGACTGGTCAGCTAGCCAGCCTTCTTGTTAGCTAAAAATTACTAAAAACATCCCAATTCCACCAAGCTGAAAAACATAGTTGAGTGAAAGTAATGAAAGCTGGAAAGGAGAGAGGAATGGGTAGAGGGCTGGGAGGGGGAAAGGGAGAAGGAGGGGAAGGAGAAGACATATCTCGTGAAGATGTCCACCTACTGGGCTATGCTGGCTGCATTCTCTTCCCTTGCTCATTTCATCTGCACAACAGTTGGAAAGTAGAAGTTCTGTTCTTCTTGAAGAGACTGGACTCAGGACCACACAACTGGTAAGCAGTGCTGTTGGGACTGGAGCTGCTCTCATGACCCCGCAGCAGAGGAGGGCCAGTGGCTCTCAGTAGCCATGGAGGGAGCAAAGAGATGCCTGCAGGGGAGAGCCGTGTCTGGCTGCAGGGGCAGCTTGGTGGCCTGGGGGCAGGCAGTGTGGGCAGATAGCCCCTCAGCTGCAGTACACGCTAAAGTCCACCTTAGGTGGAAGGTTTTCGGATAATAGTGCATATAGAAGCTGGCAGTGTTTGTAGAATGTCTGGGGATGGGTGGGAGGAGGCTGTTTGAGCCTGGCCCCAGAGCTGGGGGCTCCCAACACCCGGACTTCTGCCCAGCTTCCCTGTGGACTCTAGAGGTCACAAGCCCGGGGGCTGCACCCTGTTGGGAAGCTCTGCCCTAAGTGTGTTCTATCACAACACAGAACATGGAGTTGCAGGGAAAGCTATGTGTGTTGGTGGTGGTTGGCGGGACTAAGCAGGACGCCAGCTGCAGTGGCAAGTCGGAGGACACGGTGCCATCTACCCTCATCCAAAGTGGCCTCGCGCTTTCATCAGGGGTCTGTGGAACAGACTGTGGGACTCAAGTGGGGGAAGAAACAGGACATTTGATTCCCTTGAGTGTGGAGAGCAATCTGCTCCTGGCCTCTGAGGTAGAAACTGAGAGCTTTGTACTTGAGAAGGAACTTTCTGGCAACAGGTGATGACCTTGCATGGTAGGACGACAGAGCAGGTGGGGGTGGAGGTGATGGACACTGACCAGCCCATCAGAAGCTGGTAGGGTTTTTT
>NW_023270509.1:0-19461 GCF_011800145.1 Mirounga leonina | reverse complement strand
GAAAGAAAGAAAGAAAGAAAGAAAGAAAGAAAGAAAGAAAGAAAGAAGAAAGAAAGAACGAAAGAAAGAACGAAAGAAAGAACGAAAGAAAGAAAGAACGAAAGAAAGAAAGAACGAAAGAAAGAAAGAAAGAAAGAAAGAAAGAAAGAAAGAAAGAAAGAAAGAAAAAAGAAAGAAAAAGAAAAAAGAAAGAAAGAAATAGCAGAGGGGAATGAGTGCTAGGTAGAGAGTTGAAATAGAATGATGTGACAGAGAATACCTGGGAGACATTGAGGCTTAGAGTTGGTTGACAAGAAGGGACTAGTCATGTGGTGGTTGGTGAAAAACATGTCAGGAAGAGATTCCAGCTAGTGTAGGAAACACAAAGTTAAGGCAGAAAAAAGTTTTGCTGTTTGAAAATCAGAATGAAGGCTGGCCAGCATTCCCAGGGCACCGTGGGCAGGAGGAGCTTGGTCTGAGCTAGCACAGATTGGTAGGTAAAGGTCAAATCGCACTGGGCTGTGGGAGCCAAGAGGAGGAGTTTGGTTTCTCTTCTGAGTTCAGTGGGAAGCCGTCAGTGGATTTACAGTGGAGAAGAATAAAATCTGATTGCATTTGTAAAAGCTCGCTTTAGCCGCTGTGTGAGGAATGGCATATAAGAAGGCAAATGTGCCCACAGGCAGCAAGTTAGGAGGCTGATACAGGGGAGCCCAAAAAAGATAGAGACTGGAAGCTTGGATGAGGATGCCAAGAGCAGAGATGGAGGAAAGAGATACACAAAGGCAGCATCATAGTACTGGCTGATAGGTTAGACAAGGAAATGGCTGTAAGGAAAGGCATCAAGGTTAGCTTGTAGACTTTTGCCTTGAGCAACTAGATAAATGGTAGTGCTGTATAGAGATGGGTAGTGCTGTTTAGAGATGCGGGGAGCCCAGGGAAGAAGGAGGTATAAGGTCATGGAGGGAAATCAAGTGTTCTCTTTTTAATCATGTTAAGTTTGAGATGCCCGACTGCAGAGTCTGGAGTTTGGAAGAAAGGTAAGGGCTGGATTTGATGGTATGTATTAAATGGATTAGATCTCTTCTGGAAAGTGTGCTGATAGGAAAGAATAGAGCACCAAGAAAGGATACTACAAGCCCCTCTGTGACCAACATTTGTGCCAGCCAACTGGCCTCTACCCCCACCCGTTCACAAAGTGGTGAAACTATTTTCTTTAGAATGATCTTTCATAATCCTGTCAACTTCACACACACACACACACACATATAAAGTAAAATAGACAATTTCACCAAGGGAAATTGGATATTTTATTGTAACTTGTTGTCCTGAACAAATTATATAAATAATAATACTTCCAACCACAGATGGCCCATTTCCCATGAAAGCTCTGCAATAAATCCCTGAGCCATAGCACCAGCAGAGTTTGTGTTTTGCTCATCAATGAGAAAACAAATCATTGTATCTCTCCCTTCAAATTAATCTCAGTATGTGGATAAAATCATGTATTCTCCAGGTAATATTTTAATTTTTTAGTATTCTGGGTATAATGCATTCCTAGCTGGATATCAATTATCTGACACATGTGAATCTAGAATATTTTCATTAAAGACATATGGTTCAGTTAAAAAAAGAAATGGTCTTTTATTTATAATTTTTATATGTACCTAGAGCAAAGAGATTCAGAATGGTGCTCATTAATAAAACAAGTTTATCTTCCTGAGAAAATTGGAAACCTTTGAAGTCACTCTATTTTTGGTTTGTTTAATTTTTTTCAAAGAGGGACCAAATTACTCAGCACTTGATGTTTTGGCCTCTCACTTGGCATTTGAATATTCTGCCTCATATTGTTATTTAGCAAGTTTATTAGTGTACTGTGGTGGTTTTGTTGCATGGCTACAAAACATATATGCTACAAGGCATGGCTAGGCTGATCGACATTTCCTAGGATTCTCTTCCCTGTCCATTTCTGGTCTTGTTTTTTACACTCAGAAGGTCAGCACTCCTATAGCTCACAGTGTCAGATCCTCCCGCAGAACGGTCACTCTACCGAGGTCGAAGGTGGTGGCCACTGACCTGTTTCTGTCCACCCTCACAGGTCCCAGCTCATGCTTGGGAATCCAAGCTTGTCCTTGCCCTTCCCCACTTTATATCCATTCCCTTTCCAGAAGCCTGTCCTGCATATGTCAGGCTCCAGCATCAGATGTAAAGGCAACAGTTTTAGAGGGTGCTTAAACAGCCCCCACAATTGTCTAAGGTCAAATCCCTATTGTATGTGTGTGCATGTGTGAGGGTTGTGTGTATGAATGTGTGTTTGTGTGTGACTGTGAGAATGTGTGTGTGAGACTATGTCTCTGTGAGTGTGTGTCTATGTGTGAGTGTATGAGTATATCTGTGTGAGAGAGTATGTGTGTGTCTCTGTGTGTCTTTGTGCATCTGTGTGTGAGGGTGTGAGTGTGTGTGTCTATGAGAGTGTGTGTGAGTGAGACTATGTCTCTGTGGGAGAGTGTGGGTGTGTATAAGTGTGTGCCTCAGTATGAGTATGTCTGTGTGTGAGAGTGTGAGTCTGTGTGTGAGTGTAGGTGAGTGTGTATCTGAATATGAGTGTGTGTCTGGGTGTGACTGTGTGTCTGAAAGAGCATGTCTATGTGAGAGTGAGTCTGTGTGTGTGTGTGTCTGTGTCTATGTGTGTGTCTGAGTATGAGTGTGTGTCTGAGAGAGCGTGTCTGTGTCTCTATGTGTGTGTGTGAGTGTGTATGTCTGTGTGAGAGAGTCTGTGAAAACGTGTGTGTGTGTGTGCATATGTGTATATGTGTGTATGATAGAGGAGTGTGAAAGAAGAGGGAGGCATCTCCTGTGGTTTTGCTTCTCTGATTGAATCCTGGCTGATACAATGTTCATGGTACTGCTCTTTCTCTCTGCCCCTTTCTCTACTTTGGAGGCTACACCTGCTCTCCAGGCTTTAACTTTCACCTACCTAGCTGACTCCAAAATCTTCATTTTAAGCCCTGGTTTGTATCTGAATACCAAACTCGCATCTAACCACCTACAGCACATTCCCACTTGGATAAAGTACCATTACTTCAAAAGCAATGTGTCTAAAACTTAACTCACTAAGGCTCTTCCAATCTCTACCCATACCCCAGGCTGGAGAAAGGCAGGCACCTGTGACTCTCCTCTGTTGTCCTGTCAACAATGGTTAGCAAATGGTTCCTCAGGGTTCTAGAGAACAGCAGGGACCAGGGAAAAAGTTCAGTGGGTAGCCGACATGTCTACTTCTAATAGAGTTCTATTTTTATGAAATTCCACATACTATTTATTTTAAAAGAGGGTTCTTCTATTTAATCTGAGCTCTCCTGCAAACCCTTCCTCTCTGCCTGCTACATAGCTACACATCGTCGTCTGGCCTTCTCACTGGGTCATCTCTGGGATGGCAGGGCCCTTTCCCTCACCCAGTGAGAGCACTGGTAAGGAACTCCTTTACTTCGTTCTTACCCCAGCCATTGTGGTCATCATGGTATCAAAACTTCAGCAAGACTCCCCTGGCAAAAATCAACCATTACCTCCTAAGTGACAAACTCCGGATTTTTTTGGTCCTCTTCCTATTTGACTTGTTGGTATTTAGTGACTCTGAACTGAAATGTTCATTTCAGTTCAACTCATTCTTGAAATGATTTTCTTCCTTCGCTTCTGAAGCACTAATCTATCCTGTTCTCCTACTTAGAAAAGAAATATAAAATGTGTCATTATGAGAAAAGATACTGACTTCTCTTCCTGTGTGTGTGTGTGCATGCATGCACATGCATGCATGAATGTGTGTTTATCCTTGTTCTTATCTATAAGCACTCCTTGAATGATCTCATCTATTCCCATCTCATCTACTTCAGTAATCTGCTATGAGCTCATGATTCCCCAGTCTATATCTCTAGCCATCATTTATTTTCAGAACTCCAGACCCATAAACCTAAATGCCCACTGGCATCTCCACCTAGTTGCCACTAAACTCAGCCCACCCCAAACTGAATTCATCCTTGTTCCCCAGCTCATCTCATCCCAGAACATTTCTCTCGTTATTCATGTCTGCACTCACCACTCCCTTCTCTCAATTCTTTGAGTGATATTAGGTAAAATCACTATCTTATATAAGTATTGTAATGCTCTTTTATTATGTTTGTTTGTTAATTAGTTTTCTCAGTTAAACCCTATGCTTCTTGAAGACAGGGATCACACTACTGGCTGGTCTTATATCCCTGTGATACCAGACATTAGCTAGACATTGAGTAAATATACAGAACAGAATTGAATTGAGAATGCTTAAGTATTACAGCTTTAGAAAAGGAGGACATGCCAGGAAGTCATAACTATATCTGCTATCTAAATCCAAAGGTAACATGCAATTCATTTTCTTTGAACACCATAGGAGGAGAAATAGTTTTAAAGTAAAAAAATAAAAATAAAAAAGGAGAGGAAATGTTCTAAACTAGATTTTAAAATTTGACTTAGAAAAATGTTTTAAAAATTGTTCTGGCCCACATAATTCTGCATGACTTGATGCATTTCTCTCCACCTCCAACTCTCTGATTGTACCCATACAGATGGGAATGGATGATAAGGACATGATTTATTAGGACAGTGGTTCTGTTCCTTTCACTCCGAAAACCAGTCAGAGACTACAGTAGCAGGGAGGAGGCTCAGAAACAGAAGTGGGGCTTCTTAGCCCCTTCCCACCCCTACCTTTGTTCCTCATGGTCAGACCACCCACAGAGGCAGCCTACACCCCGTAGCTGAAGGAGCTACTTATTCCCTGTCTTTCCAAAGCACAAAAACGGGTGAGTCATGAGGTCAGGTACATCTATGATTATTCCAGAATAGTTGAAAT
This sequence comes from Mirounga leonina, assembly GCF_011800145.1. NCBI lineage: Eukaryota > Metazoa > Chordata > Mammalia > Carnivora > Phocidae > Mirounga > Mirounga leonina. The sequence continues at coordinate 14,606 of NW_023270509.1, read as the reverse complement.
ATTTGCTTTTATGAGCACTAAGCTAGAGAAACCAAAGAAATCATAATGGACAAAATTGTAATGGTAAGGGAGTCTAGAAATATTTTTGTGTAGAAAAAATATTTAACTCATTAAGTGCTATATTTCTCACTTGTCTTTCTATAAGTCCAGAGTATAGGAAAGCAAATATTATCTCTTCAAGCTTGCCTGGCCCTTGCCTACCAGTTCCCCCTCCAGCCTTCTCTACCTGACTCAATGATGCCCTCCATATTTCTATCTCAGGCTACTCCCACCTAAACCTCTCACAGGTAAGATTCTGATATTTGTTATTTACACGTCCTACATCTCATTATGCCATTATCCCTGGGCCTTCTATGAAAAAGTAGATAACAATATTTTTTTTCTGTGGTAAAAAATAATTTGGCAATTAGCTAGCATGTGTGGATGTGGGGAAGGGTATCACTGTGAGGGAAGAAAACAACTCCCTGAAATCACATCATAAGGCAGGTCAAGTGTTACAGCATGTCACATTCTCTCCTGAGAATGAAGAAATTATTCACAATTAGCAGAGAATATTGTGGAATGATATTCATGATATTCACTGACTTAGTCATTCAAATCCTGTGCTGGTCTCAACCCTAATTAAGCAGTTGAGAAAAGAAAGAATATTAATTGTTGAGCATCCATTCTGGGCCCAGGATGAGATATTTTAATAAAAAGATCCAGGAATAATCCTACTTCTAGGTTAAAAGAAAAATTACCTACATGGGTAGTAAAAAACAAAAAACCAAAAAAAACCTGCTTTCGAACAATAAACCAATTATTGTTATGAAAATCTGATTCAGTCTTATTCTTGTATCTGTGCATTATCTTATAGGAGCTAATCATTTGCTATCATTTCCTAAAACCATACACTAGAGAAAGTGTTATGAGCATGAAGGCAGAAAGAATAATTAGAGTGGTTTCTAACAGAAGTTGGACAGATAATGTCTCTAATCGTCATTCTTTGATCACAAATGTCATTTATTCTTAACGTAATTTTCATTCCTGGTTTCTTTCCTCACTTAATAGCAATGAAATATCCTATTAGGTGTTACCATAAATTTGCTATGGTAAATTACTATAAATAAGTAATGAGGGCTCTTCAAAAAAAAAAAAACACACAGAAAATGTGAAGTTTTGAGGGAAGAAAGTAGTTTTGGGGGGGAAGGCCTTTGAAGTCCATACAACAAAACAACAAGCACTTCTTGGTGCCTCATCCTGTTTGTACCTGACATCCCTGATGGCTCCTGAGCCTCACTTCTTTCTTCCCTTCATAACTCAGGTTCCAGGCTACTTTGGGCACTAAAAGCTGCACTTAGAACCTACATTTTTGGTGATGACATTGTGCAGGCAGGCACAGTGGTCCATGTTGTGCCCGGTCCCCCAGCTGCACTCCACAGCCAACTGCTCAGAGAGCTCCCTGACCTTCATCACTGAGGGGAGGCTCTCTCCAGCAATTTCAATGGAACCAAGAATTGAGGGAATCACAAAGCTTTAGGGTTTAGGCATTTAAAAAATTACATGAGCACTTTAAAGATAGGAAATGTAACTTATTAATTTGTTATCCTCTACTAAGCAATTTAGAACCTGTCACACAGCCTCTTATTTGTTAAATTATTGACCTAATCAGTGGATGTTTTGGTGTTCCTTCACCATGACATGTCATCTTAGGGAAAACCTCCAGACCATGAGTGGACCAAATTCCATCCACAGAAATGAACTCTCTAGATTCACTATAGAAATATCACTTGCAGGTTCTAGAAGGTTGACTCATAAGTTACCTGCTACAGGGTTTCTTGAGAGTTAAACTTGAAAGAGGCCTCTCCAATGTACACATATGTTGAAAACATTGATATATCTTTTCCTTGTACTGATGTTTTCTTGACATACTGGTATAAGAGAGCCTGACTTCTTTCCTTTACTTTTTAAAAGGGAACAGCCTGGGTGGCTCAGTTGGTTTAGTATCTGACTCTTGATTTTGGCTCAGGTTATGATCTCAGGGTCGTGAGATGGAGCCCCATGTCGGGCTCCTCACTAGGCATCAAACCTGCTTGAGATTCTCTCTCTGCATCTCCCTCCCCCCAACTCCTGCACACATTCTCTCTCAATAAATGAATGAATGAATAAATAAATAAATAAGTAAATAAATAAATAAATAAATAAGGAACAGATGTTTGCCACTAAATTTCCTGGCTATAGTGAACATCTCAGATTACATTTTATCTGGTCTTCCTTTTCCATGGGAGGCACATTTTCACCTTCAGGCCTCTTACATAATATGGAATAATACAGTCATGATATCTGGTTTCGAGACTAAGAAATTGAAACCTGTATAGTTGACTTCCAAACCTTTTCTAGAAAAGAAATATAAAATGTGTCATTATGAGAAAAGATACTGACTGCTGAAAAATCTGAAGATTTCCCCTACTCAGTTGCCCTGAGTAAGAATTATGCTCACCTAAAGCTGGATTTAAAATGAGTAACTTTAGGACACCCAGCTAAACCCATCTACGACCGAAACCTAAAGTGTCTTTTTCTGATATAGATACTCAAGGACATAGATTCTAATTTAGTAAGTTGTCTGACCATGAAGATCTTACCTATTAGTAAGTTTATCTTACTTAGCACTGAAAAGATGTTAGGAAACGAAATCTATTATTTCAACTTTATCCATTGTCAGGGAAATAAAATTAGAGGTCTGAAACTCATCTACTTCAAGGTTATTATAAGATCTTTTTGTTAGAACAGAAATAAGTTCAGTGGTGAAGGTTTTGGAAATCAAAAAGAGTAAAGTGCACATGTTATCCTGTTAGGTGTCTTTAGAAGAAAGGGCACTTGAATAAGGAAGAGAAAAGACATAGCTCTCTGGAGAGTATAATAGCACCAGGCACTGTGGGTAGCGCTTTGAACTACTTGTGTCCTGAGCTTGAAATATCACCAACATTTCTGAAAGCTAGCTTTATAGATTTTGATTTGTATTTGACTACTCAGCATGAAATGGACTGAGATTTTTCTGTGACCCTAAAAGCTATAGAAAAACACACATTTTCTATTTGCTGTTAAGGACTATTAAGAGTGACAGATATATATGACTATAATGATGGTTATGTAAATTTATATTCTGACTAAAGTCCAGATTCTGGCTGTATCTGGCTATTCTTAACACAACATAGAATGGTCTAGATAATATTAACTCAAAGGAAAAAAAACACACAAAAATCTTCAAAATATTGATCATTAAGTTATAACTTAAATAATAGTGGCCTAAGCTTAAAGAGATGTTACCCTCATACACAGAGATAATTTATTTCTTGAGAAAACCCTTCCAATTCTGAAAGATCAGACATTTATCAAACACTGTGACTCAAAGCTGGGTTTAATCAGCTAATGTTGAGATTAGCCAGAATCTAGTTTGAGCATGTAGATGTCAGAGTAGAAAGAATATACTTTTTAAATGGTAAAATAAAAAAAATGCAAATGGGAAAGAAAAATAAACTCATATACTCAGAATGATAAAGAAACTCTATCCAGGGAGTCTCAAAGAATGTTAGGACAGTGATTTTTGGAAATTCAGCCAAGAGGATTCTTCAATTTATCTTTTTTCAAGGTTTATAATCCATGGTCTTTGGGGCAAAATGTGCTAATTACAGGTGTTTGACAAAATGCAACTGGTAATAAGAGAGCTGGATAAAGCAGAAAACCTGAGTAGGAGCTGGGGTGTAAAGACCACATGTAATGGAGGATATTCAGATAATGTTCTTTCTGATATTGGGAGATTGTATATCAAGTTTGAAACTGTTGTATAAAATGAGGACCCAGAGAAGGTAGAAAGCATGTGAGCACAAGAAATTCAAAATGAGGACATTCTTGGAAGGCATCTCTCAGATCACTCTTCATACCCAACTGTCTGATTAAGGTAAGTTTGGGTTCTAAACACTGAGCAGGCTTGTATTTGTGTATGAGTCCAGAAGCCCTAATCTTGGGCAAGAAATGAGAGTTTGCTATCAAGAATTCTGGGACAATCTTGCAGAAACAGTAGTGGAACTGAAGTACTAAATGTTACCTCAACATTCACCTATTCGTTCTTTGAGGCACATTTCAAATGCAATTTCATTAATATGAAATGCAATGACATTTATTTATTGACAAAAAAAAATCATGCCAAGTGCTGTATTGTCTATACACTTTAATATTTTTTGCTATTGTTGTTTTTGGTGTTCTTAAAACTCAATTCTTGGGGCACCTGGGTGGCTCAGGTTGGTTAAGCATCTGCCTTTGGCTCAGGTCATGATCCTGGAGTCTTGGGATCGAGTTCCACGTTGGGCTCCCCACTCAGCTGGAGTCTGCTTCTCCCTCTGACCCTCCTCCCTCTTGTGCTCTCACTCACTCACTCTCTCTCTCTAATAAATCTTAAAAAAAAAACACCTCAATTCTAACTACAGTTTGTTAAGTTTTTTTTTTTTTATAATCTGCTATATTTTCCTAATGTGAAAACTAAGTCACAGAGAGGCTTTTGAGTAACATGCTCACACAGTTAGCAGATGGTGAAACAAGGATTGAACCCAGATGGTCTCATTCCCAAACCACTTCATGGCACTCACTTCACAATCACCTTTCCTAATGGTCACCAACCAGATGCAATGACTCCTTCCTCTCAATTCCAGCATTTTGTGCCTCTTACACTTACCATATCCTATGTGGTTCTTAACTGTAATTACTTGACTACATGTTGCATCCCCTCAACTAGATTATAAACTTGGTAAGACATATAATTATCTCTGCCTCTCCTTCTGTTGTCCCCAAGGCCTGTTTAATGCCCTGCACATAGTAGGTGTTCAATAGATTTTGGTCATGGGATTGAATTAAATGGGGTGAGGGGCAGATCTGTCCAATCACTCACCACTACTCCATCTACACTATGGAAATCATAGCCAAGTGGACCTGCTCAATCCTCTCTTCCACCCTAAGGAGAGGCGAAAGATAGCTGAATAAGATAATGCAACCAAGGGCAAGTTTCCATTTTCATCTCATTCCTCTCCCTACTTCCTCAACAAAATCGACCTAAATGAAGTGAGATCTTTCATTTATTTAATCCAATTCCCTGGCATTTCAAATGCTGTTAAAACTCAATACTCTACTGAAGTCCGGTTGGAGTAAAAGTCAATGGCAGCTAAAGATAGTTTACAAATGGACATACTCTAATTACTAATGAACTCTGGTGAAATGTGAGAGAAGTGGTTATAGTAACTTACAGAAGACCCAGAAGGAGTGTGAGTCCAGAAGCTTGAACTGCTCAGGTGAGGGGCCAAGGTCTACCTTAGAATCTTCCCAACTCCCTCTTACTTATTCCTGTGCTTAAGAAGCTACCAGCATTATGCTCCCTACTCATAGCTTGAAATAAAGTTAAAAATAAGCCTCTTTATCTTTTTATACAACCAACTCCAACCCTTTTGCCTGAAGTCATAAATATTTGAAAAGCCCCTTTGCCTTTTGTTTAAGGCCAGGCCTCCAAGATACCTCTCCTCTCATAGGGCTAACTCTTCAAGGATTGGACAGCTTCTGGTCCACCCAGCAGCAGAGAAGTAAACACAAAAGAATTATTTTACAGCCAGTCTTCTACCAGCTGAAAAACATTGAAAAGTTAAAGAAGCTAAACCTCAAAGTCATAAAATTAGAGAATGTTAGAAATGACAGAGACTTTGATGACCCCCATTTACCAGCCCCCACCTGTTTCGATGAAGACATTGAAGCTCAGTGAGGAGACATGATTTGTTCAAAACCACCCAGAGAAAGAAAGAACAGCTGCCACATGCAGCAATACGAATGCATCTCCAAAACATTATGTTGAGTTGAGTGAAAGAAGCCAGACAGAAAAGAATGCATACTATATTATTCCACTAAGTTCCAGTGCAGGCCAAACTAAGCTGTGGGGACAGAGATCAACATTTGGCTGGGTGGGTGGGTGTGAGCCTAAAAGGGGCCCAAGAGAACTTTTGGTGGTTATTAAAATAATGTTCTATACTTTGATTGGACTGCTAGTGACATGGTGGACGCAAGTGTCAAAACCCATCCCACTGTACCACTAAAATCTATTCATCTTGTGTGTAAATTGAGCCTCAACAGACTGATTTTAAAATAGTTTTTTTTTGTTGTTGTTAAAAGCTGCACAGGGTGTGAGATATGGTGCTGACACGGGGGGTTTAGCTATGTGCCTCCCAGGCCAGGCCTTTGGGCTCCACCACCCTCCTTCCAGCTCTTTTTCTTCTTGATGCAAATGCACTCTTCGGAACCAAGTCTTCGTGATTGGTCCTGGACAACTCGCTGAAGCAGCATATGAAAGAACATGAGAAGTATCCAGTGGGGTCCACAATTAAATCTGAGACGTTAAATTATCATCTCACAACTACTCTGGAGACAGCCATGACTTATGCAAATTTCAAGCAAGACAAGATAGTGATTATCAGTCCCCCCAAAAGGAGGGAGCTAGTAAATGAGTGAGCTAAAGAATATTAGGTGCCATTGGTAATTCTAGAAGTAATATGAAAGAATGAAAGTGTTCCCCATTTAGTTCTTCTCAAGCCTGCAAGGGCCTAATCTAGTCACATACTGTAATTATAATGTATCCCTAGGTATGGTGTATATAGCAAAAGCATGCAAGTGAGACTTGGAAAAATAGAGCTTTCAGAACTGTGCATTAGTCTATATAGAGAGAGATGTATAGCTTTTCTCTGGCTTCTCTGGAATTCTCTCTATAGGCTGTTGTCTCTTCCTTTTGAGAAGTTGAACTCTGTTTCATCAGGGGCCTTCCTCAAAGAAGGAAGAGCTCTTGACAGTAGTGGACTTGAATGTTCTGCTTATTAAAAACAGGGCTAGATGGGCGCCTGGGTGGCTCAGTTGGTTAAGCGATTGCCTTCGGCTCAGGTCATGATCCTGGAGTCCGGGGATCGAGTCCCGCATCGGGCTCCCTGCTTGGCAGGGAGTCTGCTTTGCCCTCTGACCCTATCCCCTCTCATGTGTTCTCTCTCATTCTCTCTCTCTCAAAATAAATAAATAAAATCTTAAAAAAAAATAAAAAAAATAAAAAATAAAATAAAAACAGGGCTAGAGAACATCTCTGACCCACAGGCCTGCCACATCCCTGTCCCTCATGCCTGTAGCAGGCTCCTTATTTTTTTTTTAATTTAAATTCAATTAGCTAACATCTAGTACATCATTAGTTTCAGATGTAGAGTTCAATAAATCATCAGTTGTGTATAACACCCAGTGTTCATCCCATCACGTGCCCTCCTTAATGCTGATTATCCAATTACCCCATCCCCCCACCCACCTCCCTCCAGCAAGCCTCAGTTTGTTTCCTAGAGTTAAGAGTATCTCATGGTTTGTCTCCCTCTCGGATAACTTCCCATTCAATTTTTCCTCCCTTCCCCTATGATCCTCTGCACTGTTTTTTATATTCTACATATGAGTGAAACCATATGATAATTGTCTTTCTCTGATTGACTTATTTCCTTCAGCATAATACCCTCCAGTTCCATCCACATCAATGTAAATGGTAAGTATTCATCCTTTCTGATGGCTGAGTAATGTTCCATTGTGTGTGTATATATATATTTATACGCACACACACACACACATATATATAACACAACCTCTTTATCCATTCCTCTGTCAATGGACATCTCAGCTCTTTCCACAGTTTGGCTATTGTGGACATAGAGCAAGTTCCTATTTACAGCACCTGGGATTCCCTTTGGCTAGAAAGGCTTGGTGACACACCATAAGCCCCACTTCCTAGAAGAGCCATTTTGCACAGCCAGAATCATAACCTGGGACAAGCAGTTGCTTTGGGTTCTAGATTTCACCCTTGATTCCAAGCCTTTCCTAGCAACTTACAAATTATCAACTGAAGGGAAATAACTTCCCCTCTTTGGGAAAGGTGGTTCTGTTTTAAAGCCTGTCTTATGCCCTGCTTATCCCAGTTGTTACTGGTAATATACATATTCTATGTTTTTCAGAGAAGAAAACTATTTTTTTTAGAATGTTTCACATTCTAAAGAAAACTTCCTTATGAAAAAATACAGCACAATACCAAAGTCCCAAACCTTCTGATTATTGAAATTCTTGGTTAGGGGCGCCTAGGTGGCTCAGTCGGTTAAGCGTCTGCCTTCGGCTCAGGTCATGATCTCAGGGTCCTGGGAATCGAAACCCACATCAGGTTCCCTGCTCAGTGGGGAGTCTGCTTGGGATCTCTCTCTCTCTCTCTCTCCCTTTACCCCTCTGCCACTCTCGTGTGTGTGCTCTCTCTCTCTCTCAAATAAATAAATAAAATCTTAAAAACAAATCTTGGTTAGTGCCAATAAACCTCATTGAAAATTCCACAAAAAGTATCTAGATCTTTAGCCTTTGAAGACATACATTCATTGATTTGTTGCTCATTTATTTGCTTGCTTCCAAATATTTCCTGGGGTTTTAAACTACTTTTATTTATTAAAAGTGTAGATGGTTCTTGATGGTTGGTATATTTGTAAAACTACCTTCTTTATTCTTATACACTCCTCAGATAACTAACTGCTATTCTAAATGCGAGAACTAAATTCCAAGGGATTTAAAACAAATATATTCCAGATCTGAAAATTAGTCTAAATATCCATTCAATCACTCGACCATTTATTTCACTTAAGAAATAAATGAATATGATGGGAAAATTAATAATATGAAGGATTTGTTTGGAGGATTCATAATAGTTGGGAAAAACTGCAGAAAAAGCAATGGATATTACCATTTAAAGTTTCTTCTCAAAGGAGAAGCACATGTAGAAATTTCTACTAACTTTTGGTCAGCCTGATTTATTCTCTTAGACACTTGTGTCTCATTTTCAACCAACTGAAGTACCAAAGTAAGTAATGACAACTTTTATATCCATTATTTCTAGGTAATATAATGTCCTGAGGCTTGAAGTGTTCCCTAAACTCAAATTTAAGTATATTATGGGGGAATTGCTCATTAGTCTATGGTATGTACCCATGTGCCTTTAAATTTCATTTTAATTATTTGTACTAATTGACAGACTATATCCCCTGGAAACCCTGAAAAATCTACTAATAGGCAATTGCTTCATATGTCAGTGTGGTCATTTGCATTTCTAAACCTTTAATCTCATTAGATACTTAATATTTCTCTTGTTATTTAATAGTGGAGCAAAATTTGACTGCCACTTTGCTGTTTATGATATTTGCCAAAAAAAGAAAAAGTCTCTTTACTACTAGTAAAAAGCAATATGATAATAATGGTATTATTTAAGTATTATTGTAACAGTAATCGTACTGATGGCCGATAACCTGACTTCTGCTCTTGGGTCTGCTAACCAAATATTTTTGGGGTCTTGGACAAGTCACTTCTGTGAATCTCAATTTTCTAACCTATAAAAAGGAGATGTGAACTTCTGGTCATTAACAAGGATGCTGTGCATATTATATACAGTAACACCTTTAGAGCATTTTAATTTGTTGCTATACCCCAGTTGCACAGAGAAGCCGAGTAACAGTGGTAGCACCCTTGCGGTATCCACCATCATCATTGTTATCATCATTATTGGCATAGACAAAGAAGAAGGTGCCCAGAAAAACATGACTAAGGGATACTTGTGGAACAAGGTAAGTAGGTTTCACAATGTATCCATTTCCCAGGGCTACCTTTAAAAAAGTACCACAAACTGGTGGCTTAAAACAACAGAAATCTATTCTCAGTTCTAGAGGACAGAAGTCTGAAATCAAGGTGTCAACAGCTCCTTCCAAAAGCTCTAGAAGAGAATCCTTCCTTGCTGCTACCAGCCCCTGCTGGCTCCTGGTGCTCCCTGGCTTATAGAAACAATCCCAGTCTCTGCCTCTGTTTTCACATGGCCTGCTTCTCAGTGTGTCCTAATATCCCTTTCCTTCCTTTCATAAAGACACCATGCATTGGATTTAGGGCCACCCTAAATCCAGAATGATTTCTTCTTGAGACGTCTTAAGATTAACTGCTTACATCTGCAAAGACCTTATTTACAGAAAAGTTCACATTCTGAGCTTCTGGACATAATTTTGTGGACATAATTTTGGAGGAACATTGCTAGCTCCAAAGAATGGTAAAGGCTGACTGGGGACCTGTGTTGAGAAGAATGTTAAGGCTGAATTCAGGATTAGTAGGAAAGAATACCAGGGTCATGAGCAAGGTATGGGAAGTGGACACATACTTGTCATGTTCTTGTCATCACTAAGCACTTATCTACGAGGGAATTGAAGATTTGTCACTGCCCCTGGTCACTCAGTGGCAAAGTTGCACTAGAAATAAAATCTCCTGACTCAAAATTCAGTGCTCTTTCCACTACACAATTTAATAATCTCTCATCTCAACCCCTCTCTAGAGTTATTACTAAAAATGTAAATATAAGACCTTGAAAATTACTGACACCTTAATACTTATGTTGATTTAATCGGTCAGATTAGAGTTGTTAAGAACCATTTGGCTGACTTCCATTTCCAGCTCTGTATCATACTAACCTTCCACCTGAGAAAAAATAAAAGCTGGATAAAATTTAAAGGGAAAATTTTGAAAGCTTTGAAGAATTGGGGGTAGAAGATGTCAGTATACTTTAAGGGAAGTATTATAATTAACAAAGGACATTTCATGATGACAAAAGGTGATAAAAAGGGCCAATTCAATAGGAATATTTTGAAAAATTCTTAAATTTGTAAGCATCTAATAGTGTACCTTTAAATATATAAAGAGAAGAAACAGAATTAAAAGGACACATAGGCAAATCCATACTTATAATCAGAAGTTTTTTAAGTCTCTGTTTCTCATGAATGTAATGAGCAGACAAAAAATCAGTAAGGACATAGAAGATTGAACAAGATTAAAAAGCTTGACCTAATTGATGTATAGAACCATTTACCCAATTACTGAAAAAGGCACATTCTTTTCAAGGGAACATGAAGTTTTACCAAAATTGAACATTTGCCTGGGGCATAGAGCAAGGCTACACAAATTTCAGGAGACTGAAATCACTTAGAGTATGCCCTCTGACCACAGTGGAATCCAGGTACAAATCAATCCCCCAAAATATAAATAGAAAAATTCCCCACATATTAGGTTGTAGGCAAAGCACATCTAAATAATCATGAGTAAAAGAAGAAATCACAGTAAAAATCAGAAAATAAGTTGAAATAAATAATAATAAAAATACTACATACTAAAATCTCTAGGATACAAAAAAATAACTTGTGGATTATAGCTAAAACAATCTGTTGAGGAACATTGAGAGCCTTGAATGCATATATTAGAAGAAAGGAAACACTGGAAAATTGATGACCTACACTTTCCTAAGAGGAAGCTGGGGGAAATGCAAATTAAATCCACAGGGAGTAGAAAGAAAAGAATTTTGTAATGGCAGAAAAGAACTATACCCAGCGAAAATCAACAAACCCTAACATTCATTCATCAAAAAGACTAGGATTGATAAACTTCTAACAAAAATGATCACAATTTTTTTTTAAAAAGGAAGAGACAAATAATGTCAGGAATGAAAAATATCCTACAATTATAAATAAAATTAGGGGATATCATGAACAACTTTATACCAATACATTTAAAAATGTAGATAAAATGGCAAACTCATTGAAAAATAACTAATTTAAAACTGATACAAGAAGAAATAGAAAATATGAGCAGTGTTTCATTAAAGAAATTAAATTTTTAATAAAACTATTCCTACAGTATAATCTCCATGGCTTCTCAATGAATTCTTCCTAATATTTAAATAAGAAATAATAGCAGTTTACCACAAACTCATTCAGGGATTAGAAATAGAGGGAAAACCTCTCAACTTGTTTAATGAGATCAGCATAAAGTTGATACCAAACCTGACAAAGGGATTACAAGAAAATTATGGAACAATCTGTCTTAGAAACATACACCCCCCCCCCCACACACACACACAATATCCATTAGCTATAAGGGCAGATGAAACAGTCAGTGGGGGGACAGGGCTTATGCAATTAGTTTCTTCAGTTTCCTTCATTTCACTCTTCAGAAGGAGAGCAACTTTGTGCTTTTGAGGTAGAGACAAGTATCTTATTTACTGGAAAGAAGGCAGCATGGTAGAAGGTGCATCTTTCTACAGTCACAAATATTTATTAAAGCCACTGAGAAAGTAATGCTCTCTTTTTCAAAGTTCATCATTGTACTCTATTGCCAGTCCTCCATTCCAGGCCTGTCTGTAGTAACTCAGAGAGATGGGATAAACAGAAGCATGAGTTAGATACTGCTAAGTTCAGTCCTGGTTCTGCCATTTTTGGCAAAGTGATGTTCAGTAAGTTATTTGGTCTTTCTTAGCCTTCATGTTCTTGTATAAAATAATGGGTTAATGACATTTATCTGAAGGTAGTTCAGGGGATTAAATGAGATGATGGATGTGAAAATGCCTGTACACATAGAGAGGTAGATATTTTCCTGAAGTTGGAGATACAATTTGCATTATTTACTTACAGAATTTGTGCCACTTAAAGTCACTATTGTCTACCATTTTCTATTTTTTAAGAGCAATAAATTCATGTCCTAAAAGATTATCATTTATTGTTGTAGCTACTTACAATGTATCTCTGTGTCCATCAGACGCATGTGGATTAGAATGCATTTGGTGCCTCTTACAACATGCTAGTTAGAGACACAATTGATAGACTGTTTGGGGTGGGGGCAGCAGTATCCAATATTCAATACAAGTGTTCTAGGTACTCCATTACAAATCAGAGAAAATATTATGTTTTGGAGAATTACCTTGATAAAATCCTCTGGGGATGGATCGGAGTAAAGCAAGCCATGAAAGGGGCTTTGACTCATGAGATGGCACAAATTGAGGAAACTCTGAGAGTCCATATCTAACTCTGGGCTTAAATTTCCTCACCTATTCCAGACCCCTGTGACCTACATCTTTATATCTTTGCAAAAAAAAGTCCTTGCCTGGAATGCACCTTCCTCAAATCCCTGCTTGGAAAATTGTTACTCATCTTTTAAAATCACACATTCATTCAATCAGAAATGTTTATGAAGCCCTTCATATGTATTGAGTGCCATACTAGGCACCATGGTTATTAGGATGGTGAGCAAAATCAGACCACGACCTCATTTATGTGTGCAGGCTCTGTACAGATGTCTCTGTCAATCTTGCCCTGGTTGCCCCCTCGTGGGTACTCAAAGCTCTGGGTGTACACAGTATCAGAGAATAATCCCTGTGTTCACATGGCTGTTTCTCCAGCCTGGAAGGGAGCTCCGCAAGGGAAAGGCCTAATTCAATCATCTTTTCTTCCCCAGGGCACACCTCGGAGTCTGACATGTAGTGGGCATTTAATAAATGTTTGTTGACTGAACCATTCATTATTCATGAGGCCTTGATACAGTCAAATCTGTTGAATGATTCTGCTAATGAATATGAGAGAAACTAAAACAATTACCCTCAAGAAAATTATATATTTTTGAGATATTCTTTGTTTTTTCCTATTTTATTAGATTTTATTAGTAGTCCTAGCAGCTATTTTAAATACTTACAAAGCTAACATCACTGATTTTTTTTAAAAGATGCACGGTGTAATATAGTTGAAATTATGCCCAATAGCCTTTTCTGGCTTAAAACTTTGAGAATTTGGGAGGAAAAATAGAACGAGCTGCCATTTAATTGGAAATGGCCATGCATGTGAATATACCAAAGGATTTGTTAGGTTTCTATACTAATCAATAATATTCACCTAGAAATGTTAAGTGGTAGAAGACATTCATGGAATTTGACTTCACAACACCGAAGTCTGGCACATCCTCCAAACAAAGATAACATTGTTTATTTAAAAACACTTAGTATAGATCTAAAAGTTTCCCGAAGTTTGTGAAAATGTGCTGAACTGTTCTTGAAAAAAAATTAAAGAATGAAAACAAGCAAACAAAAGAGCCTGTCATTACTTGTGCCGAAAAAGGAGAAGCCATTCTTTAAGTTGTGCGAGGCAGACCCTAGAGGTTTCAGCATAAATATCAGGGGAGCTTTGGAGATAAAGAGATGTCGTTTCTATTGACTTATTTTGAAATAAGTAAAATGTTTAGCCTTTTTTTTCACCATGCTATAAATTATATACAGAAGGACTGAAGGGTGAAAGCATGAAAGTACCTACTTGGTCTGGTGTTTAGATCCTTTCAGGTGGGCATGATACTGTTCTATGGAGTTTAGAGAGACACTGCAGATGGTACATCTGTAATTGCGCCTCAGACCTGTGGACAACAGACGGGCTTGATTAGCTGCATCTTTGCCATCACTACCTGAATGAATCCCAGAATCTCTAGAAGTTCAGGACAGAGTATCTCACAGGGCATCTGATCTACCCCACCAACACTTCAATCCTCCTTACAGAGCCCAGCCAACACCTCCCTTAGTAGAAGTTAGAAGCAGGCTGCTCCATTTCTGGATGCCTAAAATTATTAGGATGTGGTAAATTGAACATTATTTTAAAAAGTGGTGGTGGGGGGGGGCATGCTTCCTGAGATACAATGTTTCTGGACATTTTGTA
>NW_023270508.1:0-19463 GCF_011800145.1 Mirounga leonina | reverse complement strand
GAAAGAAAGAAAGAAAGAAAGAAAGAAAGAAAGAAAGAAAGAAAGAAGAAAGAAAGAACGAAAGAAAGAACGAAAGAAAGAACGAAAGAAAGAAAGAACGAAAGAAAGAAAGAACGAAAGAAAGAAAGAAAGAAAGAAAGAAAGAAAGAAAGAAAGAAAGAAAGAAAAAAGAAAGAAAAAGAAAAAAGAAAGAAAGAAATAGCAGAGGGGAATGAGTGCTAGGTAGAGAGTTGAAATAGAATGATGTGACAGAGAATACCTGGGAGACATTGAGGCTTAGAGTTGGTTGACAAGAAGGGACTAGTCATGTGGTGGTTGGTGAAAAACATGTCAGGAAGAGATTCCAGCTAGTGTAGGAAACACAAAGTTAAGGCAGAAAAAAGTTTTGCTGTTTGAAAATCAGAATGAAGGCTGGCCAGCATTCCCAGGGCACCGTGGGCAGGAGGAGCTTGGTCTGAGCTAGCACAGATTGGTAGGTAAAGGTCAAATCGCACTGGGCTGTGGGAGCCAAGAGGAGGAGTTTGGTTTCTCTTCTGAGTTCAGTGGGAAGCCGTCAGTGGATTTACAGTGGAGAAGAATAAAATCTGATTGCATTTGTAAAAGCTCGCTTTAGCCGCTGTGTGAGGAATGGCATATAAGAAGGCAAATGTGCCCACAGGCAGCAAGTTAGGAGGCTGATACAGGGGAGCCCAAAAAAGATAGAGACTGGAAGCTTGGATGAGGATGCCAAGAGCAGAGATGGAGGAAAGAGATACACAAAGGCAGCATCATAGTACTGGCTGATAGGTTAGACAAGGAAATGGCTGTAAGGAAAGGCATCAAGGTTAGCTTGTAGACTTTTGCCTTGAGCAACTAGATAAATGGTAGTGCTGTATAGAGATGGGTAGTGCTGTTTAGAGATGCGGGGAGCCCAGGGAAGAAGGAGGTATAAGGTCATGGAGGGAAATCAAGTGTTCTCTTTTTAATCATGTTAAGTTTGAGATGCCCGACTGCAGAGTCTGGAGTTTGGAAGAAAGGTAAGGGCTGGATTTGATGGTATGTATTAAATGGATTAGATCTCTTCTGGAAAGTGTGCTGATAGGAAAGAATAGAGCACCAAGAAAGGATACTACAAGCCCCTCTGTGACCAACATTTGTGCCAGCCAACTGGCCTCTACCCCCACCCGTTCACAAAGTGGTGAAACTATTTTCTTTAGAATGATCTTTCATAATCCTGTCAACTTCACACACACACACACACACATATAAAGTAAAATAGACAATTTCACCAAGGGAAATTGGATATTTTATTGTAACTTGTTGTCCTGAACAAATTATATAAATAATAATACTTCCAACCACAGATGGCCCATTTCCCATGAAAGCTCTGCAATAAATCCCTGAGCCATAGCACCAGCAGAGTTTGTGTTTTGCTCATCAATGAGAAAACAAATCATTGTATCTCTCCCTTCAAATTAATCTCAGTATGTGGATAAAATCATGTATTCTCCAGGTAATATTTTAATTTTTTAGTATTCTGGGTATAATGCATTCCTAGCTGGATATCAATTATCTGACACATGTGAATCTAGAATATTTTCATTAAAGACATATGGTTCAGTTAAAAAAAGAAATGGTCTTTTATTTATAATTTTTATATGTACCTAGAGCAAAGAGATTCAGAATGGTGCTCATTAATAAAACAAGTTTATCTTCCTGAGAAAATTGGAAACCTTTGAAGTCACTCTATTTTTGGTTTGTTTAATTTTTTTCAAAGAGGGACCAAATTACTCAGCACTTGATGTTTTGGCCTCTCACTTGGCATTTGAATATTCTGCCTCATATTGTTATTTAGCAAGTTTATTAGTGTACTGTGGTGGTTTTGTTGCATGGCTACAAAACATATATGCTACAAGGCATGGCTAGGCTGATCGACATTTCCTAGGATTCTCTTCCCTGTCCATTTCTGGTCTTGTTTTTTACACTCAGAAGGTCAGCACTCCTATAGCTCACAGTGTCAGATCCTCCCGCAGAACGGTCACTCTACCGAGGTCGAAGGTGGTGGCCACTGACCTGTTTCTGTCCACCCTCACAGGTCCCAGCTCATGCTTGGGAATCCAAGCTTGTCCTTGCCCTTCCCCACTTTATATCCATTCCCTTTCCAGAAGCCTGTCCTGCATATGTCAGGCTCCAGCATCAGATGTAAAGGCAACAGTTTTAGAGGGTGCTTAAACAGCCCCCACAATTGTCTAAGGTCAAATCCCTATTGTATGTGTGTGCATGTGTGAGGGTTGTGTGTATGAATGTGTGTTTGTGTGTGACTGTGAGAATGTGTGTGTGAGACTATGTCTCTGTGAGTGTGTGTCTATGTGTGAGTGTATGAGTATATCTGTGTGAGAGAGTATGTGTGTGTCTCTGTGTGTCTTTGTGCATCTGTGTGTGAGGGTGTGAGTGTGTGTGTCTATGAGAGTGTGTGTGAGTGAGACTATGTCTCTGTGGGAGAGTGTGGGTGTGTATAAGTGTGTGCCTCAGTATGAGTATGTCTGTGTGTGAGAGTGTGAGTCTGTGTGTGAGTGTAGGTGAGTGTGTATCTGAATATGAGTGTGTGTCTGGGTGTGACTGTGTGTCTGAAAGAGCATGTCTATGTGAGAGTGAGTCTGTGTGTGTGTGTGTCTGTGTCTATGTGTGTGTCTGAGTATGAGTGTGTGTCTGAGAGAGCGTGTCTGTGTCTCTATGTGTGTGTGTGAGTGTGTATGTCTGTGTGAGAGAGTCTGTGAAAACGTGTGTGTGTGTGTGCATATGTGTATATGTGTGTATGATAGAGGAGTGTGAAAGAAGAGGGAGGCATCTCCTGTGGTTTTGCTTCTCTGATTGAATCCTGGCTGATACAATGTTCATGGTACTGCTCTTTCTCTCTGCCCCTTTCTCTACTTTGGAGGCTACACCTGCTCTCCAGGCTTTAACTTTCACCTACCTAGCTGACTCCAAAATCTTCATTTTAAGCCCTGGTTTGTATCTGAATACCAAACTCGCATCTAACCACCTACAGCACATTCCCACTTGGATAAAGTACCATTACTTCAAAAGCAATGTGTCTAAAACTTAACTCACTAAGGCTCTTCCAATCTCTACCCATACCCCAGGCTGGAGAAAGGCAGGCACCTGTGACTCTCCTCTGTTGTCCTGTCAACAATGGTTAGCAAATGGTTCCTCAGGGTTCTAGAGAACAGCAGGGACCAGGGAAAAAGTTCAGTGGGTAGCCGACATGTCTACTTCTAATAGAGTTCTATTTTTATGAAATTCCACATACTATTTATTTTAAAAGAGGGTTCTTCTATTTAATCTGAGCTCTCCTGCAAACCCTTCCTCTCTGCCTGCTACATAGCTACACATCGTCGTCTGGCCTTCTCACTGGGTCATCTCTGGGATGGCAGGGCCCTTTCCCTCACCCAGTGAGAGCACTGGTAAGGAACTCCTTTACTTCGTTCTTACCCCAGCCATTGTGGTCATCATGGTATCAAAACTTCAGCAAGACTCCCCTGGCAAAAATCAACCATTACCTCCTAAGTGACAAACTCCGGATTTTTTTGGTCCTCTTCCTATTTGACTTGTTGGTATTTAGTGACTCTGAACTGAAATGTTCATTTCAGTTCAACTCATTCTTGAAATGATTTTCTTCCTTCGCTTCTGAAGCACTAATCTATCCTGTTCTCCTACTTAGAAAAGAAATATAAAATGTGTCATTATGAGAAAAGATACTGACTTCTCTTCCTGTGTGTGTGTGTGCATGCATGCACATGCATGCATGAATGTGTGTTTATCCTTGTTCTTATCTATAAGCACTCCTTGAATGATCTCATCTATTCCCATCTCATCTACTTCAGTAATCTGCTATGAGCTCATGATTCCCCAGTCTATATCTCTAGCCATCATTTATTTTCAGAACTCCAGACCCATAAACCTAAATGCCCACTGGCATCTCCACCTAGTTGCCACTAAACTCAGCCCACCCCAAACTGAATTCATCCTTGTTCCCCAGCTCATCTCATCCCAGAACATTTCTCTCGTTATTCATGTCTGCACTCACCACTCCCTTCTCTCAATTCTTTGAGTGATATTAGGTAAAATCACTATCTTATATAAGTATTGTAATGCTCTTTTATTATGTTTGTTTGTTAATTAGTTTTCTCAGTTAAACCCTATGCTTCTTGAAGACAGGGATCACACTACTGGCTGGTCTTATATCCCTGTGATACCAGACATTAGCTAGACATTGAGTAAATATACAGAACAGAATTGAATTGAGAATGCTTAAGTATTACAGCTTTAGAAAAGGAGGACATGCCAGGAAGTCATAACTATATCTGCTATCTAAATCCAAAGGTAACATGCAATTCATTTTCTTTGAACACCATAGGAGGAGAAATAGTTTTAAAGTAAAAAAATAAAAATAAAAAAGGAGAGGAAATGTTCTAAACTAGATTTTAAAATTTGACTTAGAAAAATGTTTTAAAAATTGTTCTGGCCCACATAATTCTGCATGACTTGATGCATTTCTCTCCACCTCCAACTCTCTGATTGTACCCATACAGATGGGAATGGATGATAAGGACATGATTTATTAGGACAGTGGTTCTGTTCCTTTCACTCCGAAAACCAGTCAGAGACTACAGTAGCAGGGAGGAGGCTCAGAAACAGAAGTGGGGCTTCTTAGCCCCTTCCCACCCCTACCTTTGTTCCTCATGGTCAGACCACCCACAGAGGCAGCCTACACCCCGTAGCTGAAGGAGCTACTTATTCCCTGTCTTTCCAAAGCACAAAAACGGGTGAGTCATGAGGTCAGGTACATCTATGATTATTCCAGAATAGTTGAAATATTTGCTTTTATGAGCACTAAGCTAGAGAAACCAAAGAAATCATAATGGACAAAATTGTAATGGTAAGGGAGTCTAGAAATATTTTTGTGTAGAAAAAATATTTAACTCATTAAGTGCTATATTTCTCACTTGTCTTTCTATAAGTCCAGAGTATAGGAAAGCAAATATTATCTCTTCAAGCTTGCCTGGCCCTTGCCTACCAGTTCCCCCTCCAGCCTTCTCTACCTGACTCAATGATGCCCTCCATATTTCTATCTCAGGCTACTCCCACCTAAACCTCTCACAGGTAAGATTCTGATATTTGTTATTTACACGTCCTACATCTCATTATGCCATTATCCCTGGGCCTTCTATGAAAAAGTAGATAACAATATTTTTTTTCTGTGGTAAAAAATAATTTGGCAATTAGCTAGCATGTGTGGATGTGGGGAAGGGTATCACTGTGAGGGAAGAAAACAACTCCCTGAAATCACATCATAAGGCAGGTCAAGTGTTACAGCATGTCACATTCTCTCCTGAGAATGAAGAAATTATTCACAATTAGCAGAGAATATTGTGGAATGATATTCATGATATTCACTGACTTAGTCATTCAAATCCTGTGCTGGTCTCAACCCTAATTAAGCAGTTGAGAAAAGAAAGAATATTAATTGTTGAGCATCCATTCTGGGCCCAGGATGAGATATTTTAATAAAAAGATCCAGGAATAATCCTACTTCTAGGTTAAAAGAAAAATTACCTACATGGGTAGTAAAAAACAAAAAACCAAAAAAAACCTGCTTTCGAACAATAAACCAATTATTGTTATGAAAATCTGATTCAGTCTTATTCTTGTATCTGTGCATTATCTTATAGGAGCTAATCATTTGCTATCATTTCCTAAAACCATACACTAGAGAAAGTGTTATGAGCATGAAGGCAGAAAGAATAATTAGAGTGGTTTCTAACAGAAGTTGGACAGATAATGTCTCTAATCGTCATTCTTTGATCACAAATGTCATTTATTCTTAACGTAATTTTCATTCCTGGTTTCTTTCCTCACTTAATAGCAATGAAATATCCTATTAGGTGTTACCATAAATTTGCTATGGTAAATTACTATAAATAAGTAATGAGGGCTCTTCAAAAAAAAAAAAACACACAGAAAATGTGAAGTTTTGAGGGAAGAAAGTAGTTTTGGGGGGGGAAGGCCTTTGAAGTCCATACAACAAAACAACAAGCACTTCTTGGTGCCTCATCCTGTTTGTACCTGACATCCCTGATGGCTCCTGAGCCTCACTTCTTTCTTCCCTTCATAACTCAGGTTCCAGGCTACTTTGGGCACTAAAAGCTGCACTTAGAACCTACATTTTTGGTGATGACATTGTGCAGGCAGGCACAGTGGTCCATGTTGTGCCCGGTCCCCCAGCTGCACTCCACAGCCAACTGCTCAGAGAGCTCCCTGACCTTCATCACTGAGGGGAGGCTCTCTCCAGCAATTTCAATGGAACCAAGAATTGAGGGAATCACAAAGCTTTAGGGTTTAGGCATTTAAAAAATTACATGAGCACTTTAAAGATAGGAAATGTAACTTATTAATTTGTTATCCTCTACTAAGCAATTTAGAACCTGTCACACAGCCTCTTATTTGTTAAATTATTGACCTAATCAGTGGATGTTTTGGTGTTCCTTCACCATGACATGTCATCTTAGGGAAAACCTCCAGACCATGAGTGGACCAAATTCCATCCACAGAAATGAACTCTCTAGATTCACTATAGAAATATCACTTGCAGGTTCTAGAAGGTTGACTCATAAGTTACCTGCTACAGGGTTTCTTGAGAGTTAAACTTGAAAGAGGCCTCTCCAATGTACACATATGTTGAAAACATTGATATATCTTTTCCTTGTACTGATGTTTTCTTGACATACTGGTATAAGAGAGCCTGACTTCTTTCCTTTACTTTTTAAAAGGGAACAGCCTGGGTGGCTCAGTTGGTTTAGTATCTGACTCTTGATTTTGGCTCAGGTTATGATCTCAGGGTCGTGAGATGGAGCCCCATGTCGGGCTCCTCACTAGGCATCAAACCTGCTTGAGATTCTCTCTCTGCATCTCCCTCCCCCCAACTCCTGCACACATTCTCTCTCAATAAATGAATGAATGAATAAATAAATAAATAAGTAAATAAATAAATAAATAAATAAGGAACAGATGTTTGCCACTAAATTTCCTGGCTATAGTGAACATCTCAGATTACATTTTATCTGGTCTTCCTTTTCCATGGGAGGCACATTTTCACCTTCAGGCCTCTTACATAATATGGAATAATACAGTCATGATATCTGGTTTCGAGACTAAGAAATTGAAACCTGTATAGTTGACTTCCAAACCTTTTCTAGAAAAGAAATATAAAATGTGTCATTATGAGAAAAGATACTGACTGCTGAAAAATCTGAAGATTTCCCCTACTCAGTTGCCCTGAGTAAGAATTATGCTCACCTAAAGCTGGATTTAAAATGAGTAACTTTAGGACACCCAGCTAAACCCATCTACGACCGAAACCTAAAGTGTCTTTTTCTGATATAGATACTCAAGGACATAGATTCTAATTTAGTAAGTTGTCTGACCATGAAGATCTTACCTATTAGTAAGTTTATCTTACTTAGCACTGAAAAGATGTTAGGAAACGAAATCTATTATTTCAACTTTATCCATTGTCAGGGAAATAAAATTAGAGGTCTGAAACTCATCTACTTCAAGGTTATTATAAGATCTTTTTGTTAGAACAGAAATAAGTTCAGTGGTGAAGGTTTTGGAAATCAAAAAGAGTAAAGTGCACATGTTATCCTGTTAGGTGTCTTTAGAAGAAAGGGCACTTGAATAAGGAAGAGAAAAGACATAGCTCTCTGGAGAGTATAATAGCACCAGGCACTGTGGGTAGCGCTTTGAACTACTTGTGTCCTGAGCTTGAAATATCACCAACATTTCTGAAAGCTAGCTTTATAGATTTTGATTTGTATTTGACTACTCAGCATGAAATGGACTGAGATTTTTCTGTGACCCTAAAAGCTATAGAAAAACACACATTTTCTATTTGCTGTTAAGGACTATTAAGAGTGACAGATATATATGACTATAATGATGGTTATGTAAATTTATATTCTGACTAAAGTCCAGATTCTGGCTGTATCTGGCTATTCTTAACACAACATAGAATGGTCTAGATAATATTAACTCAAAGGAAAAAAAACACACAAAAATCTTCAAAATATTGATCATTAAGTTATAACTTAAATAATAGTGGCCTAAGCTTAAAGAGATGTTACCCTCATACACAGAGATAATTTATTTCTTGAGAAAACCCTTCCAATTCTGAAAGATCAGACATTTATCAAACACTGTGACTCAAAGCTGGGTTTAATCAGCTAATGTTGAGATTAGCCAGAATCTAGTTTGAGCATGTAGATGTCAGAGTAGAAAGAATATACTTTTTAAATGGTAAAATAAAAAAAATGCAAATGGGAAAGAAAAATAAACTCATATACTCAGAATGATAAAGAAACTCTATCCAGGGAGTCTCAAAGAATGTTAGGACAGTGATTTTTGGAAATTCAGCCAAGAGGATTCTTCAATTTATCTTTTTTCAAGGTTTATAATCCATGGTCTTTGGGGCAAAATGTGCTAATTACAGGTGTTTGACAAAATGCAACTGGTAATAAGAGAGCTGGATAAAGCAGAAAACCTGAGTAGGAGCTGGGGTGTAAAGACCACATGTAATGGAGGATATTCAGATAATGTTCTTTCTGATATTGGGAGATTGTATATCAAGTTTGAAACTGTTGTATAAAATGAGGACCCAGAGAAGGTAGAAAGCATGTGAGCACAAGAAATTCAAAATGAGGACATTCTTGGAAGGCATCTCTCAGATCACTCTTCATACCCAACTGTCTGATTAAGGTAAGTTTGGGTTCTAAACACTGAGCAGGCTTGTATTTGTGTATGAGTCCAGAAGCCCTAATCTTGGGCAAGAAATGAGAGTTTGCTATCAAGAATTCTGGGACAATCTTGCAGAAACAGTAGTGGAACTGAAGTACTAAATGTTACCTCAACATTCACCTATTCGTTCTTTGAGGCACATTTCAAATGCAATTTCATTAATATGAAATGCAATGACATTTATTTATTGACAAAAAAAAATCATGCCAAGTGCTGTATTGTCTATACACTTTAATATTTTTTGCTATTGTTGTTTTTGGTGTTCTTAAAACTCAATTCTTGGGGCACCTGGGTGGCTCAGGTTGGTTAAGCATCTGCCTTTGGCTCAGGTCATGATCCTGGAGTCTTGGGATCGAGTTCCACGTTGGGCTCCCCACTCAGCTGGAGTCTGCTTCTCCCTCTGACCCTCCTCCCTCTTGTGCTCTCACTCACTCACTCTCTCTCTCTAATAAATCTTAAAAAAAAAACACCTCAATTCTAACTACAGTTTGTTAAGTTTTTTTTTTTTTTATAATCTGCTATATTTTCCTAATGTGAAAACTAAGTCACAGAGAGGCTTTTGAGTAACATGCTCACACAGTTAGCAGATGGTGAAACAAGGATTGAACCCAGATGGTCTCATTCCCAAACCACTTCATGGCACTCACTTCACAATCACCTTTCCTAATGGTCACCAACCAGATGCAATGACTCCTTCCTCTCAATTCCAGCATTTTGTGCCTCTTACACTTACCATATCCTATGTGGTTCTTAACTGTAATTACTTGACTACATGTTGCATCCCCTCAACTAGATTATAAACTTGGTAAGACATATAATTATCTCTGCCTCTCCTTCTGTTGTCCCCAAGGCCTGTTTAATGCCCTGCACATAGTAGGTGTTCAATAGATTTTGGTCATGGGATTGAATTAAATGGGGTGAGGGGCAGATCTGTCCAATCACTCACCACTACTCCATCTACACTATGGAAATCATAGCCAAGTGGACCTGCTCAATCCTCTCTTCCACCCTAAGGAGAGGCGAAAGATAGCTGAATAAGATAATGCAACCAAGGGCAAGTTTCCATTTTCATCTCATTCCTCTCCCTACTTCCTCAACAAAATCGACCTAAATGAAGTGAGATCTTTCATTTATTTAATCCAATTCCCTGGCATTTCAAATGCTGTTAAAACTCAATACTCTACTGAAGTCCGGTTGGAGTAAAAGTCAATGGCAGCTAAAGATAGTTTACAAATGGACATACTCTAATTACTAATGAACTCTGGTGAAATGTGAGAGAAGTGGTTATAGTAACTTACAGAAGACCCAGAAGGAGTGTGAGTCCAGAAGCTTGAACTGCTCAGGTGAGGGGCCAAGGTCTACCTTAGAATCTTCCCAACTCCCTCTTACTTATTCCTGTGCTTAAGAAGCTACCAGCATTATGCTCCCTACTCATAGCTTGAAATAAAGTTAAAAATAAGCCTCTTTATCTTTTTATACAACCAACTCCAACCCTTTTGCCTGAAGTCATAAATATTTGAAAAGCCCCTTTGCCTTTTGTTTAAGGCCAGGCCTCCAAGATACCTCTCCTCTCATAGGGCTAACTCTTCAAGGATTGGACAGCTTCTGGTCCACCCAGCAGCAGAGAAGTAAACACAAAAGAATTATTTTACAGCCAGTCTTCTACCAGCTGAAAAACATTGAAAAGTTAAAGAAGCTAAACCTCAAAGTCATAAAATTAGAGAATGTTAGAAATGACAGAGACTTTGATGACCCCCATTTACCAGCCCCCACCTGTTTCGATGAAGACATTGAAGCTCAGTGAGGAGACATGATTTGTTCAAAACCACCCAGAGAAAGAAAGAACAGCTGCCACATGCAGCAATACGAATGCATCTCCAAAACATTATGTTGAGTTGAGTGAAAGAAGCCAGACAGAAAAGAATGCATACTATATTATTCCACTAAGTTCCAGTGCAGGCCAAACTAAGCTGTGGGGACAGAGATCAACATTTGGCTGGGTGGGTGGGTGTGAGCCTAAAAGGGGCCCAAGAGAACTTTTGGTGGTTATTAAAATAATGTTCTATACTTTGATTGGACTGCTAGTGACATGGTGGACGCAAGTGTCAAAACCCATCCCACTGTACCACTAAAATCTATTCATCTTGTGTGTAAATTGAGCCTCAACAGACTGATTTTAAAATAGTTTTTTTTTGTTGTTGTTAAAAGCTGCACAGGGTGTGAGATATGGTGCTGACACGGGGGGTTTAGCTATGTGCCTCCCAGGCCAGGCCTTTGGGCTCCACCACCCTCCTTCCAGCTCTTTTTCTTCTTGATGCAAATGCACTCTTCGGAACCAAGTCTTCGTGATTGGTCCTGGACAACTCGCTGAAGCAGCATATGAAAGAACATGAGAAGTATCCAGTGGGGTCCACAATTAAATCTGAGACGTTAAATTATCATCTCACAACTACTCTGGAGACAGCCATGACTTATGCAAATTTCAAGCAAGACAAGATAGTGATTATCAGTCCCCCCAAAAGGAGGGAGCTAGTAAATGAGTGAGCTAAAGAATATTAGGTGCCATTGGTAATTCTAGAAGTAATATGAAAGAATGAAAGTGTTCCCCATTTAGTTCTTCTCAAGCCTGCAAGGGCCTAATCTAGTCACATACTGTAATTATAATGTATCCCTAGGTATGGTGTATATAGCAAAAGCATGCAAGTGAGACTTGGAAAAATAGAGCTTTCAGAACTGTGCATTAGTCTATATAGAGAGAGATGTATAGCTTTTCTCTGGCTTCTCTGGAATTCTCTCTATAGGCTGTTGTCTCTTCCTTTTGAGAAGTTGAACTCTGTTTCATCAGGGGCCTTCCTCAAAGAAGGAAGAGCTCTTGACAGTAGTGGACTTGAATGTTCTGCTTATTAAAAACAGGGCTAGATGGGCGCCTGGGTGGCTCAGTTGGTTAAGCGATTGCCTTCGGCTCAGGTCATGATCCTGGAGTCCGGGGATCGAGTCCCGCATCGGGCTCCCTGCTTGGCAGGGAGTCTGCTTTGCCCTCTGACCCTATCCCCTCTCATGTGTTCTCTCTCATTCTCTCTCTCTCAAAATAAATAAATAAAATCTTAAAAAAAAATAAAAAAAATAAAAAATAAAATAAAAACAGGGCTAGAGAACATCTCTGACCCACAGGCCTGCCACATCCCTGTCCCTCATGCCTGTAGCAGGCTCCTTATTTTTTTTTTAATTTAAATTCAATTAGCTAACATCTAGTACATCATTAGTTTCAGATGTAGAGTTCAATAAATCATCAGTTGTGTATAACACCCAGTGTTCATCCCATCACGTGCCCTCCTTAATGCTGATTATCCAATTACCCCATCCCCCCACCCACCTCCCTCCAGCAAGCCTCAGTTTGTTTCCTAGAGTTAAGAGTATCTCATGGTTTGTCTCCCTCTCGGATAACTTCCCATTCAATTTTTCCTCCCTTCCCCTATGATCCTCTGCACTGTTTTTTATATTCTACATATGAGTGAAACCATATGATAATTGTCTTTCTCTGATTGACTTATTTCCTTCAGCATAATACCCTCCAGTTCCATCCACATCAATGTAAATGGTAAGTATTCATCCTTTCTGATGGCTGAGTAATGTTCCATTGTGTGTGTATATATATATTTATACGCACACACACACACACATATATATAACACAACCTCTTTATCCATTCCTCTGTCAATGGACATCTCAGCTCTTTCCACAGTTTGGCTATTGTGGACATAGAGCAAGTTCCTATTTACAGCACCTGGGATTCCCTTTGGCTAGAAAGGCTTGGTGACACACCATAAGCCCCACTTCCTAGAAGAGCCATTTTGCACAGCCAGAATCATAACCTGGGACAAGCAGTTGCTTTGGGTTCTAGATTTCACCCTTGATTCCAAGCCTTTCCTAGCAACTTACAAATTATCAACTGAAGGGAAATAACTTCCCCTCTTTGGGAAAGGTGGTTCTGTTTTAAAGCCTGTCTTATGCCCTGCTTATCCCAGTTGTTACTGGTAATATACATATTCTATGTTTTTCAGAGAAGAAAACTATTTTTTTTAGAATGTTTCACATTCTAAAGAAAACTTCCTTATGAAAAAATACAGCACAATACCAAAGTCCCAAACCTTCTGATTATTGAAATTCTTGGTTAGGGGCGCCTAGGTGGCTCAGTCGGTTAAGCGTCTGCCTTCGGCTCAGGTCATGATCTCAGGGTCCTGGGAATCGAAACCCACATCAGGTTCCCTGCTCAGTGGGGAGTCTGCTTGGGATCTCTCTCTCTCTCTCTCTCCCTTTACCCCTCTGCCACTCTCGTGTGTGTGCTCTCTCTCTCTCTCAAATAAATAAATAAAATCTTAAAAACAAATCTTGGTTAGTGCCAATAAACCTCATTGAAAATTCCACAAAAAGTATCTAGATCTTTAGCCTTTGAAGACATACATTCATTGATTTGTTGCTCATTTATTTGCTTGCTTCCAAATATTTCCTGGGGTTTTAAACTACTTTTATTTATTAAAAGTGTAGATGGTTCTTGATGGTTGGTATATTTGTAAAACTACCTTCTTTATTCTTATACACTCCTCAGATAACTAACTGCTATTCTAAATGCGAGAACTAAATTCCAAGGGATTTAAAACAAATATATTCCAGATCTGAAAATTAGTCTAAATATCCATTCAATCACTCGACCATTTATTTCACTTAAGAAATAAATGAATATGATGGGAAAATTAATAATATGAAGGATTTGTTTGGAGGATTCATAATAGTTGGGAAAAACTGCAGAAAAAGCAATGGATATTACCATTTAAAGTTTCTTCTCAAAGGAGAAGCACATGTAGAAATTTCTACTAACTTTTGGTCAGCCTGATTTATTCTCTTAGACACTTGTGTCTCATTTTCAACCAACTGAAGTACCAAAGTAAGTAATGACAACTTTTATATCCATTATTTCTAGGTAATATAATGTCCTGAGGCTTGAAGTGTTCCCTAAACTCAAATTTAAGTATATTATGGGGGAATTGCTCATTAGTCTATGGTATGTACCCATGTGCCTTTAAATTTCATTTTAATTATTTGTACTAATTGACAGACTATATCCCCTGGAAACCCTGAAAAATCTACTAATAGGCAATTGCTTCATATGTCAGTGTGGTCATTTGCATTTCTAAACCTTTAATCTCATTAGATACTTAATATTTCTCTTGTTATTTAATAGTGGAGCAAAATTTGACTGCCACTTTGCTGTTTATGATATTTGCCAAAAAAAGAAAAAGTCTCTTTACTACTAGTAAAAAGCAATATGATAATAATGGTATTATTTAAGTATTATTGTAACAGTAATCGTACTGATGGCCGATAACCTGACTTCTGCTCTTGGGTCTGCTAACCAAATATTTTTGGGGTCTTGGACAAGTCACTTCTGTGAATCTCAATTTTCTAACCTATAAAAAGGAGATGTGAACTTCTGGTCATTAACAAGGATGCTGTGCATATTATATACAGTAACACCTTTAGAGCATTTTAATTTGTTGCTATACCCCAGTTGCACAGAGAAGCCGAGTAACAGTGGTAGCACCCTTGCGGTATCCACCATCATCATTGTTATCATCATTATTGGCATAGACAAAGAAGAAGGTGCCCAGAAAAACATGACTAAGGGATACTTGTGGAACAAGGTAAGTAGGTTTCACAATGTATCCATTTCCCAGGGCTACCTTTAAAAAAGTACCACAAACTGGTGGCTTAAAACAACAGAAATCTATTCTCAGTTCTAGAGGACAGAAGTCTGAAATCAAGGTGTCAACAGCTCCTTCCAAAAGCTCTAGAAGAGAATCCTTCCTTGCTGCTACCAGCCCCTGCTGGCTCCTGGTGCTCCCTGGCTTATAGAAACAATCCCAGTCTCTGCCTCTGTTTTCACATGGCCTGCTTCTCAGTGTGTCCTAATATCCCTTTCCTTCCTTTCATAAAGACACCATGCATTGGATTTAGGGCCACCCTAAATCCAGAATGATTTCTTCTTGAGACGTCTTAAGATTAACTGCTTACATCTGCAAAGACCTTATTTACAGAAAAGTTCACATTCTGAGCTTCTGGACATAATTTTGTGGACATAATTTTGGAGGAACATTGCTAGCTCCAAAGAATGGTAAAGGCTGACTGGGGACCTGTGTTGAGAAGAATGTTAAGGCTGAATTCAGGATTAGTAGGAAAGAATACCAGGGTCATGAGCAAGGTATGGGAAGTGGACACATACTTGTCATGTTCTTGTCATCACTAAGCACTTATCTACGAGGGAATTGAAGATTTGTCACTGCCCCTGGTCACTCAGTGGCAAAGTTGCACTAGAAATAAAATCTCCTGACTCAAAATTCAGTGCTCTTTCCACTACACAATTTAATAATCTCTCATCTCAACCCCTCTCTAGAGTTATTACTAAAAATGTAAATATAAGACCTTGAAAATTACTGACACCTTAATACTTATGTTGATTTAATCGGTCAGATTAGAGTTGTTAAGAACCATTTGGCTGACTTCCATTTCCAGCTCTGTATCATACTAACCTTCCACCTGAGAAAAAATAAAAGCTGGATAAAATTTAAAGGGAAAATTTTGAAAGCTTTGAAGAATTGGGGGTAGAAGATGTCAGTATACTTTAAGGGAAGTATTATAATTAACAAAGGACATTTCATGATGACAAAAGGTGATAAAAAGGGCCAATTCAATAGGAATATTTTGAAAAATTCTTAAATTTGTAAGCATCTAATAGTGTACCTTTAAATATATAAAGAGAAGAAACAGAATTAAAAGGACACATAGGCAAATCCATACTTATAATCAGAAGTTTTTTAAGTCTCTGTTTCTCATGAATGTAATGAGCAGACAAAAAATCAGTAAGGACATAGAAGATTGAACAAGATTAAAAAGCTTGACCTAATTGATGTATAGAACCATTTACCCAATTACTGAAAAAGGCACATTCTTTTCAAGGGAACATGAAGTTTTACCAAAATTGAACATTTGCCTGGGGCATAGAGCAAGGCTACACAAATTTCAGGAGACTGAAATCACTTAGAGTATGCCCTCTGACCACAGTGGAATCCAGGTACAAATCAATCCCCCAAAATATAAATAGAAAAATTCCCCACATATTAGGTTGTAGGCAAAGCACATCTAAATAATCATGAGTAAAAGAAGAAATCACAGTAAAAATCAGAAAATAAGTTGAAATAAATAATAATAAAAATACTACATACTAAAATCTCTAGGATACAAAAAAATAACTTGTGGATTATAGCTAAAACAATCTGTTGAGGAACATTGAGAGCCTTGAATGCATATATTAGAAGAAAGGAAACACTGGAAAATTGATGACCTACACTTTCCTAAGAGGAAGCTGGGGGAAATGCAAATTAAATCCACAGGGAGTAGAAAGAAAAGAATTTTGTAATGGCAGAAAAGAACTATACCCAGCGAAAATCAACAAACCCTAACATTCATTCATCAAAAAGACTAGGATTGATAAACTTCTAACAAAAATGATCACAATTTTTTTTTAAAAAGGAAGAGACAAATAATGTCAGGAATGAAAAATATCCTACAATTATAAATAAAATTAGGGGATATCATGAACAACTTTATACCAATACATTTAAAAATGTAGATAAAATGGCAAACTCATTGAAAAATAACTAATTTAAAACTGATACAAGAAGAAATAGAAAATATGAGCAGTGTTTCATTAAAGAAATTAAATTTTTAATAAAACTATTCCTACAGTATAATCTCCATGGCTTCTCAATGAATTCTTCCTAATATTTAAATAAGAAATAATAGCAGTTTACCACAAACTCATTCAGGGATTAGAAATAGAGGGAAAACCTCTCAACTTGTTTAATGAGATCAGCATAAAGTTGATACCAAACCTGACAAAGGGATTACAAGAAAATTATGGAACAATCTGTCTTAGAAACATACACCCCCCCCCCACACACACACACAATATCCATTAGCTATAAGGGCAGATGAAACAGTCAGTGGGGGGACAGGGCTTATGCAATTAGTTTCTTCAGTTTCCTTCATTTCACTCTTCAGAAGGAGAGCAACTTTGTGCTTTTGAGGTAGAGACAAGTATCTTATTTACTGGAAAGAAGGCAGCATGGTAGAAGGTGCATCTTTCTACAGTCACAAATATTTATTAAAGCCACTGAGAAAGTAATGCTCTCTTTTTCAAAGTTCATCATTGTACTCTATTGCCAGTCCTCCATTCCAGGCCTGTCTGTAGTAACTCAGAGAGATGGGATAAACAGAAGCATGAGTTAGATACTGCTAAGTTCAGTCCTGGTTCTGCCATTTTTGGCAAAGTGATGTTCAGTAAGTTATTTGGTCTTTCTTAGCCTTCATGTTCTTGTATAAAATAATGGGTTAATGACATTTATCTGAAGGTAGTTCAGGGGATTAAATGAGATGATGGATGTGAAAATGCCTGTACACATAGAGAGGTAGATATTTTCCTGAAGTTGGAGATACAATTTGCATTATTTACTTACAGAATTTGTGCCACTTAAAGTCACTATTGTCTACCATTTTCTATTTTTTAAGAGCAATAAATTCATGTCCTAAAAGATTATCATTTATTGTTGTAGCTACTTACAATGTATCTCTGTGTCCATCAGACGCATGTGGATTAGAATGCATTTGGTGCCTCTTACAACATGCTAGTTAGAGACACAATTGATAGACTGTTTGGGGTGGGGGCAGCAGTATCCAATATTCAATACAAGTGTTCTAGGTACTCCATTACAAATCAGAGAAAATATTATGTTTTGGAGAATTACCTTGATAAAATCCTCTGGGGATGGATCGGAGTAAAGCAAGCCATGAAAGGGGCTTTGACTCATGAGATGGCACAAATTGAGGAAACTCTGAGAGTCCATATCTAACTCTGGGCTTAAATTTCCTCACCTATTCCAGACCCCTGTGACCTACATCTTTATATCTTTGCAAAAAAAAGTCCTTGCCTGGAATGCACCTTCCTCAAATCCCTGCTTGGAAAATTGTTACTCATCTTTTAAAATCACACATTCATTCAATCAGAAATGTTTATGAAGCCCTTCATATGTATTGAGTGCCATACTAGGCACCATGGTTATTAGGATGGTGAGCAAAATCAGACCACGACCTCATTTATGTGTGCAGGCTCTGTACAGATGTCTCTGTCAATCTTGCCCTGGTTGCCCCCTCGTGGGTACTCAAAGCTCTGGGTGTACACAGTATCAGAGAATAATCCCTGTGTTCACATGGCTGTTTCTCCAGCCTGGAAGGGAGCTCCGCAAGGGAAAGGCCTAATTCAATCATCTTTTCTTCCCCAGGGCACACCTCGGAGTCTGACATGTAGTGGGCATTTAATAAATGTTTGTTGACTGAACCATTCATTATTCATGAGGCCTTGATACAGTCAAATCTGTTGAATGATTCTGCTAATGAATATGAGAGAAACTAAAACAATTACCCTCAAGAAAATTATATATTTTTGAGATATTCTTTGTTTTTTCCTATTTTATTAGATTTTATTAGTAGTCCTAGCAGCTATTTTAAATACTTACAAAGCTAACATCACTGATTTTTTTTAAAAGATGCACGGTGTAATATAGTTGAAATTATGCCCAATAGCCTTTTCTGGCTTAAAACTTTGAGAATTTGGGAGGAAAAATAGAACGAGCTGCCATTTAATTGGAAATGGCCATGCATGTGAATATACCAAAGGATTTGTTAGGTTTCTATACTAATCAATAATATTCACCTAGAAATGTTAAGTGGTAGAAGACATTCATGGAATTTGACTTCACAACACCGAAGTCTGGCACATCCTCCAAACAAAGATAACATTGTTTATTTAAAAACACTTAGTATAGATCTAAAAGTTTCCCGAAGTTTGTGAAAATGTGCTGAACTGTTCTTGAAAAAAAATTAAAGAATGAAAACAAGCAAACAAAAGAGCCTGTCATTACTTGTGCCGAAAAAGGAGAAGCCATTCTTTAAGTTGTGCGAGGCAGACCCTAGAGGTTTCAGCATAAATATCAGGGGAGCTTTGGAGATAAAGAGATGTCGTTTCTATTGACTTATTTTGAAATAAGTAAAATGTTTAGCCTTTTTTTTCACCATGCTATAAATTATATACAGAAGGACTGAAGGGTGAAAGCATGAAAGTACCTACTTGGTCTGGTGTTTAGATCCTTTCAGGTGGGCATGATACTGTTCTATGGAGTTTAGAGAGACACTGCAGATGGTACATCTGTAATTGCGCCTCAGACCTGTGGACAACAGACGGGCTTGATTAGCTGCATCTTTGCCATCACTACCTGAATGAATCCCAGAATCTCTAGAAGTTCAGGACAGAGTATCTCACAGGGCATCTGATCTACCCCACCAACACTTCAATCCTCCTTACAGAGCCCAGCCAACACCTCCCTTAGTAGAAGTTAGAAGCAGGCTGCTCCATTTCTGGATGCCTAAAATTATTAGGATGTGGTAAATTGAACATTATTTTAAAAAGTGGTGGTGGGGGGGGGGCATGCTTCCTGAGATACAATGTTTCTGGACATTTTGTA
>NW_023270507.1:0-29747 GCF_011800145.1 Mirounga leonina | reverse complement strand
CTTTATCCATTCTTCTGTTGATGGACATTTAGACTCCTTCCATAGTTTGGCTATTGTGGACATTGCTGCTATAAACATTGGGGTGCACGTGCTCCTTCGGATCCCTACATTTGTATCTTTGGGGTAAATACCCAGTGGTGCAATTGCTCGGTCATAAGGTAGCTCTTTTTTCAACTTTTTGAGGAACCTCCCTGGTGTTTTCCAGAGTGGCGTCTGCCTTCATTTTAAATGGCTATTTATGCTGGTGTTTGTGAAATGTGGGCACTCACTCAGTCTGGATGCATGTGCCGTTAGGATTCCTCAGTGCCCACAGATGGTTTGTGCACTCTCTCTGGACCATCTGCCTGCACTGTGTCTTAGCAAGCATTTACTGATGCCACTGTGAGCTCAGACACCCAAGAAGGCGCAGAGCATGAGAGTGAGAACTAAGATACAGGATCCCTGCTCTTGGGCCTTCCTGGGACTTTTGATGGACCCGTCCTCCTGACTCACTACTCTCCTATTGTGTAATAGACATACAACTGATACCATTAAGCACGTTTCAGGGTACAATTCAGTGGCAATAAGTATATTCACTCTTTTGCACCTGCCACCTCCATCCACTGCCACAACTTTGTCATCCTCCCAAACTGAACCTCTGCCCAGGAGACACTAACCCCCCATTTCCCCTCCCCAGCCCCGGCACCCAGCAGCTCCTTCCACCTCTATGAATCGGAGTGCTCTCTGTCCCTCACAAGTGGGGTCCTCCCGTATTGGTCCTTTAGGGACTGGCTTATTTCATATAGCCCAATGGCCTCAAGGTCTGTCCCTGTGAGTCTGGACCTGACCCACTTTCCCCCCAAAGGAGTGTCTCAGCCCTCTCCTATCTAAGCCAAGCCTCCTCAGTCCCTTTCTGCTCCCCTCACCTTCCTCCTCCGCCTGAAGATGATCCCAGCCAATCTGCAGCTTTGAAGACCTATTCAGTCCAGATGCCAGGCACATACCCCGGGGACCTCACCTACCCCATCTGTCCACGTCAGGTCCCTGCCCACCCCCCACCAGCTGGCCACCTGCTCATCCCACAGGTGTCCCCATCTCAGGAGAGGGAAACACCAAGTCCAGACCCTTGGAGTCCTCTGTGACTTTTTGCTTTCTACCAACTCTCCCAGTAGTGAAGTGGCTATGTACTGAAGTGGACATTCATTGTCCAAAACATTAAAGGCATATGTGAGTCTCTGCTGCCTAGGCAATGGATAACAGTTGGGGCAGATAGAAACCGAACAGAATCACTGGAAGAAAGGCTGAGGAATGAGGAGCTTTAGGGAAGAAGGGCCTGGAAGCTCTGACTGCCCGTACCTGACCTTCAGATGCCCCTCAGTGACTCCTGTGCCTCTGGTGTCTTCCTGGAACCCTGACCTGGCTGTTTTCAGACAGCTCATCCAGCGGTACCCCCAGTTTCTGGGAGGGGGATTTGCTGGAATCTGCAGTGTGTCCTACTGCCCCACCGGGATCACTTTTTGAAGACACATTGTCTGGGACCCAAGACTGTGGGTCTGTGGCCTGGAGGGATTCTGAGCAGAGCTGGTGGGATGGGAAGGCTGCAAGGCACAGAGGCAGGTTTCCAGAAAGCCAGCTGGGGTCCCCGGCATCCTACTGTTTTTGATTCAAAGCCCTGAGATCTTTAAAATGCCAGCAACGTTACAGCATGGGCCAGAAAAGCAAATTTCCCTGTGCACCCAACACCACCTAAACTATTGGCCATTTCTTGTCACTTGAGCTGAGTACAAAGGATTGGGAGTCAGGACTTGGTGGGGGGGCCCTGGACCAGACTTTGTATTTGGGGGACAAAGGCCATCCAGACAAGCTTGTGCTGAGCCTAAGGAGGGGGTCTGTGTGGAGACCCCAGCTGCAGGCACTGCTGTCCAATGATGCCCCCTCAGCCCGACCCAGTGCACCTGCTGCTGGGGGAGCACCTACCCCCTCCTCTCTGCCTGAGGGCTCTCTCCTGCACCAGGTGCCTCCTCTCCTGCCAGTCACTGCCAGCCTGCAGCCTGGGAGGGTGGCTACCCTGAGTTCCTCCAGCTGTTGGGGGAGCGCCTGCCCCCTCCTCTTTGCCTGAGGGCTCTCTCTCACACCAGGTGCCTCCTCTCCTGCCAGTCACTGCCAGCCTGCAGCCTGGGAGGGTGGCTACCCCGAGTTCCTCCAGCTGCTGGGGGAGCACCTGCCCCCTCCTCTCTGCCTGAGGGCTCTCTCTCGCATCAGGTGCCTCCTCTCCTGCCAGTCACTGCCAGCCTGCAGCCTGGGAGGGTGGCTACCCTAAGTTTCTCCAGCTGCTGGGGGAGCATCTGTCCCCTCCTCTCTGCCTGAGGGCTCTCTCCTGCATCAGCTGCCTCCTCTCCTGCCAGCCACTGCCAGCCTGCAGCCTGGGAGGGTGGCTACCCTGAGTTTCTTCAGCTGCTGGGGGAGCACCTGCCCCCTCCTCTCTGCCTGAGGGCTCTCTCTCACACCAGGTGCCTCCTCTCCTGCCAGTCACTGCCAGCCTGCAGCCTGGGAGAGTGGCTACCCCGAGTTCCTCCAGCTGCTGGGGGAGCACCTGCCCCCTCCTCTCTGCCTGAGGGCTGTCTCCTGCACCAGGTGCCTCCTCCCCTGCCAGTCACTGCCAGCCTGCAGCATGGGAGGGTGGATACCCTGAAAACCTCCAGCCCTGTGGACAGAGTCAGTGCGATGTGGTCTCCCAGCAGGTCTGAGCACCAGGCCCCCACATTGCTCACTCTCGTCCTATGGGCTCAATGTGCCACATCCTCCCTCAGGCTCCCTGGGTCCGAGTCCTCTGCTCGTGGACCATCCTTGGCCCAGGCTCCACACGCTGGGACTGGGAGCGGGTCGTCTGGACGTTCTGGACTCTCGCTTCCGTTCCCGTGACACGGGCACAGGCCGGCCTCACAGACTGCTCAGAGGAGACTCAGCACAGGACGATGCAGGTAGCTGTAAGGGGAGATGCCAAGTGACCCCAGAGGGAGCGCACAGGCCTTGCAGAAGGCACTGGGCTCATGGGGCTCAGTGTGTGATGCGGGCGCCCAGCCAAGGGGCATGGGGAATCCTGGTGAGGGCGGCCCTGGCAAGTGGGGGAGGGGGAAGCCATGGAAGGGTCTCAGAAGAGGCAGGAGACAAGGAAGAGGACAGGACAGAGCTTCCCAAGGAGGTCGATGGAAGGATCGAAGGATCACAGAGACCCTTGGGAAAACTCGGAGGCCCTGGAGATGTTGGCTGAAATGCTGTCATTTGGTCAGAAAAGTTGTGTCACAACTCCCCAGTTGACACTGGATGATTTACTCTTTGTTGGTTCTAGGAATCAGTGCGTACCTGCCATTAGAACTCACATGGCATGAAGTCTAGGACATACTTACTTTTCATCACTTTT
Organism: Mirounga leonina; assembly: GCF_011800145.1. Classification (NCBI taxonomy): domain Eukaryota; kingdom Metazoa; phylum Chordata; class Mammalia; order Carnivora; family Phocidae; genus Mirounga; species Mirounga leonina. The sequence continues at coordinate 26,347 of NW_023270507.1, read as the reverse complement.
CAGGACGAGATTTTTCTAGAGGAGGTGCTAAACATGGGTCTCTCCATTCTTTTCTTTGTGCGACTGGCCTGTTTCCAGGAGCAGATTCCTAGTGCTCATCGCCAGAGCTAGCCGTGAGGACTGCCCCCCATCACCTCCCACAGTGGACGTGACCATGTGGGTTGGGGGGTGCTCACTGATGAAGCCCCAGTGCTCAGTACCCAGCAGGGACCCCAGATCCTGTGCTGAATGAGGGAGGATGGGAGTGAGGGAAAGAGAGAGGGAGGGACGATGGGAGAGAAGGAGGGGAGAGAGGGAGAAGGGAAGGGAGGATGGGAGGGAGGCAGGATGGGGAGAGGGAGGGGAGAGAGGCAGGAGGAAAGGGAGGATGGGAGGGGTAGAGGGGAAGGAGGGAGGCAGGGAGGATGGGAGGGAGGCAGAGAGGCAGGGAGGGAGGGAGTGGGGGAGGGAAGGGAGGAGTGGAGGGGAAGGAGAGAGAGGGGGGAATGAATGAGTGAATAAATGACGTAGGGAGGGAGGGAGTGAAACCACAGAAGCTGGATCTGTACCTCAGGAGCCATTATTTGGGGTGAGGTCCGAGGGCATCACAGCCTGGGTCCTGGATGGTGGCTCAGGGCACTTCCAACTGTCCTCCTAGTGCGGACCTTCCTTCTCCTTGGACCCGGTGTCATCCTGGATCCTCTCCACCTCCTCCTCAAACAATTCTCAATGTTCCCAGGAACAAGGTGGCAGGAGGGGTCTCAGGAGGGGCTTCCCAGATCCCGTGACCCTGAACAACAATGTGACAGTAGCTACAGGGCATTCTATCATGAGGACTAGGACCATGGATCCCATCCATCTCCTTGGGCATTAGTGTTGTTCCATTCCCTGCTCTCTCCACCACCGCTGTGATGAACACTCCTGAAAGTAGATCTGTGAAAAACCGAGCCAGAGTTTCCGGGGGGTGAGTCCGAGGCCGAGCATGCCAGGTGATGGGTGCACCTGCAGCCTGGGATGGGTGATGCTCACTGTTCTCCCAGACAAGGGTGACCGTCACCCTTTCCTCCAGGGGACCTGCATTGGACCTCCACTTCCTCACGTTCTCCCCAGACCAGACACCTGCCAGTCTGAGGGTGATGAGCGCTGCCTCCATAGAGTTTCCTTTGCCGGAATCCTTCCCCGGGAGCTCCACATCTCTGACACATATTCCCTGCGTGCCTATCCTCCCCCTTGGACTGGCATGTGTTTGGTCTCCATCCCTGTGGAACCCAGTGACTTGGATCATGGTTTGGACCAGAGTCAGGTGAAACCTTTCTCTGGCCTTGCTTTGTGGTGTGTCTTCCAGCTTTCTGCGTTTCCCTGGTTTCTGTGTGGGCCATAGGAGTAACCAGCCGTTTCCTGTCTGGGGTCAGGCTGTGTGTCCCAGCAGGTACAGGGGTCTCCGCCCCGAGATTGTGCCCATAATTCCTTTTTTTAAAAAAAGATTTTATTTATTTATTTGACAGAGAGAGACACAGTGAGAGAGGGAACACAAGCAGGGGGAGTGGGAGAGGGAGAAGCAGGCTTCCCATGGAGCAGGGAGCCCAATGCGGGGCTTGATCCCAGGACCCTGAGATCATGACCTGAGCCGAAGGCAGATGCTTAACGACTGAGCCACCCAGGCGCCCCTGTGCCCATAATTCCTAAAGTGGCCTCTATGATTACATCTGATCTGTAATCAATCGGGGATTTCAATATCGAATAAGGGAAATTTTATGACCAATAAACAGAAGAAAACGAGTCCCCTTTGAAAATAGGTGGGCAGACACAAAGGCTCCTATTGCATGATTCCACAGACAGAAACATCCAGAACAAGTAAAAGAATAGGGAGAGAAAGCAGCTTAGGGGTTTCCAGGGTCTGGGCTGGGGGAGAAATGGGCAGGGGGGCTTCTGGTTCGGGGACTCCTTTGGGACATGAGATATTCCGCAGCAATGTTCTGTGGTGTGGTGGCACAGCGTTGGGAATGTACTTATGCTCATCACATGTTCAGTTGAAACCAAGTAATTTTATTTAAAACAAATAATAAACACTATACAGAACATGAAAAGATAAAATAACAATATGAACCAGAGAGAAAGAACATAGGGGGAGGGGATGAAACAATCTGGCGGGGCATCGGGGTCCGGCGATGGACCTAAGGGTCATTGTACAAGGAGCTCTCCCCGCAGGGCTGTGGGCTCTGGATGTGGCTCTGGGAGCCCTGCAGGAGCAGGAGTAGGGGCAGGGATTAGGATAGGGGCAGGGCCAGGGGCAGGGCCAGGTGTAAGAGCAGGGCCAGGGGCAGGGGCAGGGGCAAGGGGAGGGATAGGATCAGCAGTCGTGGCAGGTGCAGGATCTAGGGCAGGACCTGGGTAAGGAGCAGGAACAGGAGCTCCGGCAGGCGCAGGGGCAGGGGCAGCGGCAGAAGGAGCAGGAACAGGAGCTCAGGCAGGGGCAGGGGCAGCAGGTCTGGCAGGGGAAGGGGCAGGAGCAGGAGCAGGAGCAGGAAAAGGAACAGGAACAGGAGCTCAGGCAGGGGCAGGGGCAGCAGGTCTTGCAGGGGAAGGGGCAGAAGCAGGAGCAGGAAAAGGGGCAGGAACAGGAGCTCAGGCAGGGGCAGGGGAAAGCGCAGAAGCAGGAGCAGGAACAGGAGCTCAGGCAGGGGAAGGGGCAGCGGGTCTGGCAGGGGAAGGGGCAGAAGCGGGAACAGGAAAAGGAGCAGGAACAGGAGCTCAGGCAGGGGCAGGGGCAGGGGCAGCAGGTCTTGCAGGGGAAGGGGCAGAAGCAGGAGCAGGAAAAGGAGCAGGAACAGGAGCTCAGGCAGGGGCAGGGGCAGCAGGTCTTGCAGGGGAAGGGGCAGAAGCAAGAGCAGGAAAAGGAGCAGGAACAGGAGCTCAGGCAGGGGCAGGGGAAGGGGCAGCAGGTCTGGCAGGGGTAGGGTTATGGGCAGGAGCAGGGTCAGGGACAAGAACAGGAGCCCAGGAAGGGGCAGGGGAAGGGGCAGCGAGTCTGGCAGGGGCAGGGACAGGAGCAGGAGAAGGAGCAGGAACAGGAGCTCAGGCAGGGGCAGGGGAAGGGGCAGTGGCTCTGGCAGGGGCAGGGGAAGGGGTAGGAGGAGGGGCAGGAGCTGGGTTGGAGCAGTGGCAGGTGCAGGATCCAGGGCAGGAGCTGGGTCAGGTGCAGGATCCAGGGCAGGAGCTGGGTCAGGGGCAGGATCCAGGGCAGGAGCTGGGTCAGGGGCAGGATCCAGGGCAGGAGCTGGGTCAGGGGCAGGAACAGTAGCAGGAGCTGGGTCAGGGGCAGGTGCCAGTTCTTCCTGGTCCGGGTCAGGCTGTCCGTGGGTGGGTGCCGGGTCACCTGCCGGCTCCTGGTCTCCTCCTGAAGTCGCTGCAGGCACCACCCCTCCCTTCAGAGCTGTCGATGGAGTTGGAGCCGGCTCTAGCTCCTCAGGTGGTGGAGCAGCTGTGAGAGGAGAAAAGCTCACCCCGAGCCTGCTCTCCGTGGGCCTTTGCAGAGACAGAACCCAGCCCAGGGCCTCCCAGAGAAGCCGCAGCCAGGAAGGAGCCCTCCGTGGGCCTTTGCGGAGACAGAACCCAGCCCAGGGCCTCCCAGAGAAGCCGCAGCCAGGAAGGAGCCCTCCCTGGGGTGTCTCCCCGACTGCAGTCCACCCGCTGGATGCTCTGCGCCCAGTCTTTGCTCCAGGCCCCACACCAGCCTCTGGGGGCTCGTCCCTGTGGGGCCAGCACCGACCCATCCCCACACACCACAAACACCCAGCCCCAGCCTTCTCACCCTCGGGCTCAGTCTCCGTGGGCTCCGGCTCCTGGACCACTGTCCGGTGACCAACCACCTGGGACAGTGGTCTGGGTGGTGTTGTAGGTCTTGCCCGGCAATCCCCAGCACTTGTTTTTGGGGATGCCTGTGGGGTCAACCCCTCCGTCAGGGAGGAGGGCATGTCCGCCAGCCGCCTCGGGAGGTCATCCGTGGCCTTCTGCAAAAACAGGGACGGGTAGCCGGCTGGAGGCATCACAGCCCTGCCCGGCCATCCTCACTGTCCTCCTGCCCAGTCCCCCTGCTGCTCCCAGATCAGACACAGACCTGTGAGTGCACAGCCCTGCACCCGGGATGCAGTGACCCATCCCTGCAGGGCTATCGGGATAAACCCTGGGTAGAAGGGGCAGCGCCCGCGCACCCCATCCCACACAGCCAGCCTTGACCTTGAACATGACCTGCCCACTGGGAATCTGACCCCTCATCAGCCTGCTCCTGCTCAGGGTGGCCCCACCCCGCATGACCCCTCTTTACACACACACACGCACGCACACCCACAGACACACACGCACGCACACGCACACTCACACACAGACACGCACAGACACACACACACGGAGGGGGGCCTGGGGCTGCACAGGTCAGATCAGAGCGTGTGGGGCTGGGTGGCAGGCTCTGGGCCTCCTGGTGTCACCTTTCTGTCCTTCCGGCCAAATGGCCAGAGGCGGTGGGGAGCCCTGATTCGACATTCCCAGCGGGGGACAGCGTTTGCAGGGCGCTCTTTCTTCAGCCTGCAGCGTCCAGATTTGGGGAAGCAACACCCAAACATGCTTTTTGTTGGAGGGTCTCCAAAGAAATGAGCTGGGCAGGGGGCTGTCTCTGGAATATGGGTGCCTGGTTACCGAGGTTCCAAATTCTGTTGGGCTCTGTTGTCAGGGAAGTGAGGTCACCACTGCCTGGGGTCCCCTTACCCAACTTCCTCCTCACACAAGAGCCCCCGAGGGCCCCCCTTCCCCAGCTGCTCAACGTTCACCCTCCCCCCATGCCCCATCTATACAGTGACACCCACACAGTCCATCCACAGCCCCTGGGAGGCCTGGGTGCAGCCGATGTCCCCGCTGTGAGGACGCAGAGCTGGGTTCAGACCGGGCTCTTGTGCGTGCCCAGGGCTGTGACCCAGGACAGACCCCGTGCCTCTCAGGGCCTCCCCAGGCTCCCCATCTGCACATTGGGGTATTCTGGCTTCTACTTCTAGGGACGCCATCAGGGGTAGGACCTCTACACATGTTCCGTACCTGCTATCACAGGAGGCTGGTGCACACTTGGGATTGCAAGGATGAGCCAGGGGCTGGACGGGACATGGAGCACAGCTCAGAGGGGCCTGGGTCTGCTCTGGGGTCCGGGCAAAGCCATCCCCCTCCTGCCTGTGTCCCAGCCCCCGTGGGAAGGTTATAATGAACTGATTCTGACCTTGTCCTCTCACAACACAGACTTCCAGGGGCTATTAGGGTTAGGCTCAGGTCCCAGGGACTCATCTGTGCCCATGTGCTGAGCAGTCCTCACAGTGGCTCCCAGCATCCCCGAATCCTGGTCACGGATCCCTATGGAATCCCCTCCCCTCCAGGGTGGATGGCCTCTCAGGAAGATAATGGGGCAAAATGCTGGGATGTCATTTCCAAGCTGATGGAGGAAAGTCTGTGACTTCTTCTGGTTCCCTCTGTCCTGTGTGCATTCTTTGTCTCCTTCTCTGTCTCTGTCTCTGTGTTTCTCACAGGAGCAGGATCTGCGGACTCCAGGGGTGATGTGAGAAACCTCAGAAGCCTCCCTTGTCCCTGTTTCCCTCTCCTGTCCTGGTGCTCCGTTCCTTCCTAAGGCCTCCTCAGCCCGACCAGAGCAGTGATTCTGGAACCTCTTCCAAGTGGGGACCCGGAGGCTGCAACAAGGAGGGTCTTGGCCTTGGTCCCCAGACCAGAGGTTCAGTGCTCTGCCACGTTCTGCGTACCCAGGTCCTCAGCCCCCCAAGCCCCTAGGCTGTGCTCTGCTCAGAAGGACCTCGAGGAAGTACAAAGCATTTTCCCAGGATTGGGAGCACAGTGGGTCAGGGTTGGAGATCCAAGGCCAACAGGCTCTTCCACAAGCCTGTGGGACCCTAGGGACCCTGCATCTCTACAGCCCAAGTGACAGAAGAGTAAGCTGAGGCCTTTGTGCTGTAGCCCCTCTGGACTTGGGGGTGGGTATCTCTTCCTGCTTCCAAGTGCCCAGGCTGGTGATGGACACCGGAACCCAGACCCTGTCCTCTCCCAGTGCCCTGGAAACCCCATGGGCCCCTTGGGGACCCCTGAGCACCAGCCTGGCCTGTCTCCCCTCCCCATGCTATGGATTTGGGTCCTTGCCAGGAGTCCAGATGCCCTGCCCCATGGCCCAGCTGTCTGCAACCTGTTTCTTCTTTACCTCTTGTCACCCACCTTGCTACCAGGGTGTCTTCCCCTTCTGACCCCCAGCTGGGCAGCCAGAGTGGGGTGTGTGTGTGTGTGTGCGTGTGTGCGTGCAGGTGTGCATGCCTCTATGTGTCTGGGGATGCCCAAGGTCATGTCCCCACATGGGATGGGGTGGGTAGCTATTCCCGAGGATCTGAGGGGCTCTCACTTCCGAAGTGAACCTCATGGGAAGGTTGGGGCTGGCCTAGGACTGGATAGCGGCCCTGCTCCTTGGACTCTGCACCCATTATTTGTCCTGGGCCAGTCCCTGCCTCTCTTGACCCAGGTTCCCAACTGTCCCTGAGGGTTGGACATGGAAAGGCTTGAATGCGGCCACTCCTCCAGGGGTAGGTGGAGGACAGGTGCACCAGGCACACAGGTCTCCCCACCGAGAGGGGCAGCCAGGTGTGTCATGGCCAGGTGTGCACAGATGAGCTGCCCACAGCTCCTGTAGCATGACCCAGCCCTGCGGCGGATGTGCACGAGACCCATGGCTCCGCACCTGACCAGTCCCCCACGTTCTCTCACCACCGCCAACTGCTCTGTGGCCCCAAAGTCCACTGAGCCCCGCAACCACACCCATCCTGGGCAGCAGGCCTTAGGGTGCAAGGCCAGGTGGGGTGGATATCTGGGGATGCAAAAGTCACTGAATACCCCCCACCCAGCTGGCCTGGAATGCAAATACCCTCTCCGGGTCCAGCTAAGTGCAGGGCTGGGCCAGAGGACCTGGAGGCATCAGTGGAGGCCAACTCAGGGCAGGGAGAAGATCAGTCCGCCCCTTCCCCTTCTCCTCTCCTCCTTCTGCCTTGTCTTCCTGGCAGGACCCAGGACAGAGGTCCAGCCTGTCCCTGGCTGCAGCCCTGGCTGGAGTCAGAGGGGCGGGAAGGAGGCCGGGGAGGAGGGGCCCCCCAGCAGGATGCGCGAGTGTGAAGGTGGTCGTTACTGTAATCAGGGACCCCATGGGCATTCAGGGATTTCAGCCCCAGGACCCGGCCCCTGCCCCATCCTTCACCCTCTACAAGGCCCGCATCCTCCCCAGCCCAGTCCCTGTCTGCAGCCAGTCCTCCCTCCAGTCCCAGGAAATCCAGCTGTTCCGGGGGCTGCAAAATCATTATAAGCTAGAGCAGAGCCAGCCCTATGGGGCTTGATTCTGGGTCCTGCAGCCCCACAGTGAGGAGAGGTGAGGCCAGGCAGGAGCGGGGAGAGGGCAGAGTGGACTCTCCCTGGGGGCCATGGCTCCCTGGTCAGCGCAGACCCTGCTGTGTGCTGGCCCCTAGGGCACCCAGATTTCAGCTCCCGGGCAGGCTCTGGGAGGGAGACCAGAGTGTGGTTCCTATTAGCTCAGACGTGTCACTCTGTCCTGTATCTACAGCCTGTCTCCCGAGCTGGACTCCCCCTCCTAGTCGGCCAGCAACACCTTCAGGACCAAGAACAGGCCATCATGAAGCTCAGGGGCCAGTGCGTGGCTGGGCAGGCAGGGGAGGGCTTGCTTTCAGCTCAGGGAGTCTCTGGCTGGGCTAGCAGGGGCTTAGGAGGGCTGGCCTTCCAGCTTCTCTGCTGACCAGCCTTGGGATTGGAGCCATGTACCTCCCCTCTCTGGGCCTCACTCTCCTCCTCTGTGCAATGGGGTAATGGTGAATGATTGCTCCCATGGCAGGAACATGTGGGGTGCTGGGCACAGAACCTGGATTGCAGAGTGCAGTGAGGGGGGTGGTGAGCCGTGTCGGCAGTGAGCACCCCTCCCCCCAAAAGCAATCCAGCCCTTCCATGCAGCCCCCAGGCCCCTGGCTGGGAGCCCAGAAGCAGTGGCCGACCACACTCCAGACACCAGGCCCCTGTGTGTGGCTCTTCCTCAGGAATGGGGATGTGGTGGGGACCCCGTGACACGGGGCCAGCTCTTGTCTCTGACGGAAGGAGAACAAAGACTTTCCCTGGGGTCCCCTAAGGCCACGTAAGAAGGGAGGAGGCTGCCCCTAAATGGTACATTGAAATTCTGCTTCTGTTAGAACCTGAGCATTGGGGTTTGGTTCTTTCACTTGCTGGGCTGACGAGACACACACGCTCTCCATGACTCCTCCTCAAATGAAGAGCTCTTGCAGGTCCCGGGCGTCCTGGACCTGGGGAGGGGAGAGGGGCCAGTCCCCTCCCTGGCTCCTGAAGGAGACCTGTCCTCCCAAAGACAGGATGGTTTCGGGTCGTGATCCTGGGCCAGGGCTGGAGACAGTCCCTCACTGCTCCTGACTCTGGGGCTCAGTGGGCCTTTCTCAGGCACAGCAATGCCCACTGAAAGTGGGGGCTTCAGAAAGAACACACCGTCCTGCTCCAGGACGGTGGCTGCCTTCCCCAGCTCCGGAGGAAGAGGGACATCCTCTGTTTCTTTGGGCGGTGGTCCTCTGACCCACGAGCAAGCACTGAAAAGTTTCTAGTCTGCCTCTGGAAGTGCACCAGCCAGTCACTGTCCACACACGAAGACGGACAACTTGCTAAGGAAGCGCGGGAGGTGATCCTGTGCAAATGGTCTGCGGGTCGGTGGGGCTGGCTGCTTCAGGGCACCCTTTCTCTGGATAGGAATCCTCCTGGAGTCTCGTCTCTGCTCTCGGAGCTCCCTTCCTGCTGGTTTCAGGACCAAGGGAGAGACTGTGGTGTGGCTTGGAAGGCTCCACCCCAGCCTCCTTCCTTCCGCACACATCACTGCTCCCCAGGAAGCAGGGGCTGTTGCTCCCACATGCCCTGCGCAAGGCTGGTTTAAGGCACTCATTCCCTCCAAGGCCCAGCCGCTCTGGCTCCATCACATACATCGTGGCCACAGCTGCCTGGCTGGGTGAGGAGTCCAGGAGAGCTCTCCTTTCCCAGGATCAGGGTTCATATTCCTGGCCAGAGAAAGAAGTCCCATCTGTCCTCTGCTAGAGAAGGTGAATTCCTGGGCCGGGTGGCCCTCAGGTGCCTGAGGACATGGGGGTCCCCCGCAGGTCCCCTGGAGAGAAGGGTGACGGGCACCCCTGTCTGGGAGAACAGTGAGCAGCACCCATCCCAGGCCGCAGGTGCACCCATCACCTGGCAGTGCTTGGCCTCAGGCTCACCCCCGGAAACTCTGGCCCGGTTTTTCACAGATGTGTTTTCAGGAGTGTTCAGCACAGCAGTGGTGGAGAGAGCAGGGAATAGAACAACAGTAATGCCCAAGGAGATGGATGGTGGCTCAGTCCGTTAAGCCGCTGACTCTTGATTTTGGCTCAGGATGTGATCTCATGGTGTGGGATGGAGCCCCATGTAGGGTCTGTGTTCAGGGCAGCATGGGCTCACGATTCTCTTTTCCACCTCCTGCCTCTCCTACCACTCCCGTGCCACACACTCTCTCTCTAAAATAAATTAATAAAATCTTTATAAAAATGGAATCCTACAGAATGTACTTTTAAAAAGTTGTAAAAAATCTGTCATATGATCTCACTGATGTAATTCTTAATCTCAGGAAACCAACTGAGGGTTGCTGGAGTGGTGGGGGGTGGGAGGGATGGGGCGGCTGCGTGATAGACATTGGGGAGGGTATGTGCTATGGCGAGCACTGTGAATTGTGTAAGACTGTTGAATCACAGACCTGTACCTCTGAAGCAAATAATACATTATATGTTAAGAAAAAAGAAGATAGTAGGCAGGGAAAAATGATGTAATGTATGGTGATTAACATAATAAAAAAAGGGAAAAAAGTTGTAAAAAATCATAACATTGATTTTGCCATTTTAACATTTTCAGTATAAAGTCCGGTAGTGTTAAGTATATTTATACTGCTGTGATACATATCTTGAGAACATTTCATTTGCAAATCTGAAATTCTGTACCCATTATTTGTTTTTCATGTAGAAAGCATATTTATTTATTTACTTATTTAATTATGCTCAATTAGCCAACATATAGTACATCTTTATTTTTTGATGTATTGTTAAATGACTCATTATTTGCATATAACACCCAGTGCTCGTCACAATATATGACCTTCTTAATACCTATCACCCAGATACCCCATTCCCCCACCCCCTCCCTTCTGTAACCCTCAGTTAGGTTCCCGGAGTCCAGAGTCTCTCATGGTTTGTCTCCCTCTCTGATTTCTTCCCATTCAGTTTTCCTTCTCTTCCGCTATGGTCCTCCATGCTATTCCTTATGTTCCACATATGAGTGAAACCATATGGTAACTGTCTTTCCCTGCTTGACTTATTTCACTTAGCCTAATCCCCTCCAGTTTCATCCACGTCAGTGCAAATTGTAGGTATTTATCCTTTCTGATGGCTGAGTAATCCCTTGTATATATGGACCACATCTTTATCCATTCATCTGTTGAAGGGCATCTGAGCTCCTTCCCCAGTTTGGCTATTGCAGACATTGTTGCTATGAACATTGGGGTTCAGGTGCCCCTTCTTTTCACTACGTCTGTGTCTTTGGGGTAAATACCCGGTAGTGCAATTGTCAGGTAGTAGGGTAGTTCTATTTTTAACATCTTGAGGAACCTCCATACTGTTTTCCAGAGTGGCTGTACCAGCTTGCATTCCCACCAACAGTGTAACGAGGGTTCCCCTTTCTCCACATCCTCAGAACATCTGTCATTTCCTGACTTGTTCATTTTAGCCATTCTGACCGGTGTGAGGTGGTATCTCATTGTGGTTTTGATTTGAATTTCCCTGATGGCTAGTGATGTTAAACGTTAGTCATTTTTATGTCTTTTTTGGAGAAATGTCTGTTAATGTCTTCTGCCCATTTCTTGATTGGGTTATTATTATTAGTATTATTATTTTTTGGGTGTTGAGTTTGAGAAGTTCTTTCTAGATCTTGGGTACCAGCCCTTCATCTGTAATGTCATTTGCAAATATCTTCTCCCATTCCATGGGTTGCCTCTTGGTTTTGTTGACTGTTTCGTTTGCTGTGCAGAAGCTTTTTATCTTGATGAAGTCCCAAAAGTTCATTTTTGCCTTTGTTTCCCTTGCCTTTACAGACATGTCTTGAAAGAAGTTGCTGTGGCCGATGTCAAAGAGGTGACTGCCTCTGTTCTCCTCTAGGATTTTGATGGACTCCTGTCTCACAATGAGGTCTTTTATCCATTTTGAGTTTATCTTTGTCCATGATGTTAGAGAATGGTCGAGTTTCAATCTTCTGCATGTGGCTGTCCAATTTTCCCAGCACCATTTATTGGAGAGACTGTCTTTTTTCCATTGGACATTCATTCCTGATCTGTCAAAGATTGGTGGACCATAGAGTTGAGGGTCCATTTCTGGGGTCTATATTCTGTTCCATTGATCTATGTGTTTTTGTGCCAATACCATCCCATCACAGATTTGTAATATAGATTGACGTCAGGCATTGTGATGCCCCCAGGTTTGGTTTTCTTTTGCAACATTTCCCTGGTTATGTATCCTTGGCTGCATGTTCTCATTTAGTACTGTGAATATGTCTTTCCAGCTCTTTTTCGCCTGCAAAGTCCCTATGGACAGGTCTGACGTTATTCTGATGTTCCTCCCTCCGTACATAAGAAATCTGTTCCCCCTGGCTGCTTTCTGGATTGCTTCCTTGGTTCTAAGATTTGCAAGTTTTCCATTTTTAATTCTAATAGTGTATTTATAGAATACTTTGGATTTTCTATGTACACCATCATATTATCTGTAAATAGTCACAATGATCTCCTCGCTTCTTATTCTTTTTGTTTCTCTTGGCTTATAACACTTGGGAGATTCTCCAATGGAATGTTGACCAGAGTAGCATTGCTTGAAGATTTTAATATACCTTTCTCAATATCTGATAGAAAAAGCAGACAAAACATTGGTAAGACATGTGACCTAATTGACATATATGGAACATTACAGAGTAAGTGCAGAATACATTATTTTGAAGTGGTGCTAGAATATTCATCCAAATAGACGATATGTTGGGCCATGAATCAAGTCTACACATTTTAAAAGCCTGAAATTAACTAGGTTATATTCTTAGACTACAGGGAATCGAGCCATAGTCATAATGAAAAGAAAAGCAGGAAGTCCCTCAATGCTTAAAACTTAAATGTAAATTTGCTACATATCCTAAGGGTCAGAGAGGGAATCACAATGGAAAGTCTCGATCTTTCCTACATCAGAGCTCACAGACAATGGCATTCTATCCGTGAAGAGCACTATAAATAAGGTAGACAGGAGTTGAGCCTTAAGTCCGAGTTCTGCCTGCCTCAGCCACACCTGGCAGCCTTGGCATGTGGTCGCCCCCAGCTGCCCTTTCTGGTAGCCCTGAGCTAAGGGGGACAACATAGCCATATGGAAATGGGAAGCTCCCCACTCCTAGTGATGATGGTGCTATTGTATTGTCCTCACCAGTCCAACAAGATGATTTCTGAATGAAACATGACACAATAGCAGCTTCTTGACCTTCCTTAAGGTTTGAAAATCATCTTGTGAGTCATCTATCAGAAATATGGTTTCAACATGTGTCCTTTTTTCTGGAAAAGAAATAGATCCAAATAGTAATTATGGTTTCTGAGCACCTGCCCTTGAGCTCCATCACACTGCTCTTTGTGGAATTCTCCCTCTTAAACTTCTAAACTATGATGTAGGTATTTTTAGTCACATTTTCTAGATGGTTAGACGGGGGCTCAGAGACGATACGAGTCACGGAGGATTTTAGTGTCAGAGACCTAAGTGGGATCTCCAAACTGACTCCAAATCCCTTGTTATTCCATACACGGAACTCTTTCCCTGTTATCTCTGGTCTTCTCCATCTGGAAACATATCAAGTACCAGGATTTTCTTGTTGTGTGGCCAACTGGAATGAATTCAGCCGGCCTTTTAAACTATGCCCATCATGATCAGTGGAGGACCTTTGAGTAAGATACTCCAAGATCTCTATGAATAGAGACATTATAATCTGCTTGAGATCTTCAAGTTACTGAAAGAACTATCTTTTTTTTAATTGATTCAGGCTCTAGTATGTTCAGAGTGTGCTGTAAGACAGGTCTGAAATAGTATTTAAAAACACTCAGCTCAGCCTCTTCTACAAAGTGAGACAGTGCTTATAAACATTGCTAAAATAGTCCCTTAGCTATGATTACTTACTTCCCAACCATCGTAGTGTTTATATGGTATGACTATGACTTAACATTAGTCAAAATCTGCAAGGAAAGAACTGAGACAGTGTATGCAAGCTTTAGGGGCACTTCATGTTTCCATTAGTGTTGTGAAAATGAGCTACTCTTTTTTATTCTATAGTCCAAGGGAATGGTGCCAGACATCTCTGAGATGTCTAGGAGTTCTAAAATTCTGACTTTAAATTATCTGTGTGCTTCAGAGATTTGGGCAGGAGAAGGGGAGGAGCCCAGCATCTGTGAACACCTCTGTTACCTGTGTTGACCGTGGGACAGGTGAACTTCTCTAGGCATCATTTTGATTTTTTGGCACTATTGTTAAAGGTACTTTTGTCTCAAGTTCCTCCCTTTAGTAGCAATTCTAATGATAATGGAAATTTTTATCTTTTACCATCCGTGGGCCTGGATCCTGGGCTCCCAGAGAAGCTATCCTTTAACATTTTACCAAGGTCAAAATGACTGGGCCAAGCCTCAGAGTATGGGTCCTATTTCTGTCCCAAGCACATATTGTACATCTGGTTTGAGAAGAAAAAGATAACCCCAAAATGCCATTGCAAACATAAAGATAAGAAAAACAAAAGAACCTCTCTGGCTTCCATAAGATTAGAGTCATACCAACTTGTACAAACTGAAAACATAAGAGAAAGTCTGTCACTTTCTTGAATGTTCTTCCTCATGATGATATGTAACTCTGTATGTAAATCAACACAGAACAAATATATAAACCTGCCTCAAATGTTCCTTCCCCGGAGCACTCCCTTTTTTGTGAAGACTGTGTCTCCCAGGCAGCTGTCCTGACTTGGGTTTGAATAAAACTCTCTTCCTTTTTCTCTAAAGTGTTTAAAAGGGTTTGTTCATTCAGTGTCGAGAATAACAATATGTTTTCTTTTTAAGTGAAAAATAAATGTTTCTCGTTCACAACTCCAACAGCAGAGAAGGGCGGCTGTTCTTCATCCTGGAGCTTCCCTGCAGAACCAAGCATATGTATATATATTCCAGCATAAACGGGCTCATCCTACAAGGATGCTTTGAAGGTCCAAGAAGCACTATCCAGTCCATGGGTGAGACCAGAAGGCGAAGCTCTTCACGTTTAGAGCACTAGTTTTTGGGTTTAAAACTGCCTTGGAAATGCGTGAAACCATTGCATTTCCTAAAGCCCAAAGCCTCAGAAGGTCCGAGCGCAGCTGATCTTGCCGGGAGCCGGGAACAGCTCTGCAGGCAGGGGTTGGTGCAGGAAGGGAAGGGGCAGGGCTCTGGGGGTGGTCTGCAGCCAGAGGCGGCCGCGGAATGGGCCGGGTGTGTGTGGGGGGGCGGACCCCGCCCATAGCCCCCGCCCACGCCTGCGCCGCCAAGCAGGTGTTGGCGTGAGGACGGGCCTCCTGGACCACCTGCCGACATAGGGAGCCGCGGGCCTGAGGGCGGGTTGGCCGGTAGAGGCAGGCGCGGCATCCAATGGGCTCGGGGCACCACCCTCCCCGACCAATCACCGCGTGGGGGTGGAGTTACCTCTCTGAGGGAGGACCCGGAGCGGCCCCGGATGCAGAGGTGGGGCAGAAGACCAGCTCCCGGAGAGTTCACCTGTAGAGTTCCCGGCTGGGTGAGACCACGCTGTGGGCCGGGGTGGGGTCCTGGGGGTAGGGTGCACCTCGGGTGGGAGTTGGGTCCTCGAAGGAGGCGGGGAGCGAGCTAATCCCGCGAACTCAGATGAGTTTCCTAATCGTTGAAAGTCCTTCAACGGGCCGTATCCCCCAGCCCCGTGAACTCCAGGGCTCCGCTCACCCGAGCTTTTTTGGGATGGGTTGCGGACATTTCAGGGTTTCCCGTGCTCCCCTGGAAGAGTGCACGTAAGGACCGCACACAGTCCCCAAGTTCAGTGGGGTGCCCCCTGTCCCCTGGCAGAGTGCAGGTAATGGACCTTGAGTAGCACCCCGAGTTCAGCAGGGTGTCCCCTGTTCCCCCAGGCACAGGTGTGGCGGTAACAAGCCCCAGAGCCGTCCTCCAACTTAGCATTGTGCCCCATGTTCCCCGGGTATGGTGGTAATGGGCTGTCAGGATTGTGCGGGAGGGTCCTCCAGGTGGGGGCCTGGAGGCTGGAGTAAACTAGACCCTACTCAAGTTGCATGAGGAACAGATGAGTTGAGGTGTTGATTTGGAAGAGTCATTTCGCGTTTCCAAAAATGTCAAAGTCATTGGTCTACTTTAGAATGAAGATAATTAGTACTTAAAAAACAAGTATGTGTTTCCCCTTCTCCCAGAAACCGAAGCAGGTGTGCTTGCCATAGGTCGGAGGTCCTACTTATCCCCACCTGACAGCACTTCTCCCCTCTGGCTCCATGAGACCCGAAGTTTTGAACATCAGCATGTGAGTCAGTGATGCTGCTTGTCACAGGACGTCAGCATTCAGAGAGAGCAGCAGGTCCATTTGGCACAATGTCATCTTCAAGTCAGGACTGGAGGTAAAACTTCTGATTAACCCCAAACCTCCTGGGCTTTCCTCTTTTTTCTAGTTGAGCTACGAAGTAAAACTTAAGTAGCTCTCAGCATTCTCCATTTGGTTCAAGAGTTACTTTCCCTGCGGGTCGAACATTGCAGGGGATCCGATTTTCTCTGTTCATTTATTGCTTACAAAATATATTCTGATCATCTGTTTCCTAGAAGTAACTTTTATTAGAAAGGGAAGGTGAAATTTACTCTTTGTGTGTTTTTAAGATATCTTTTGTTCCTCAATCTAATAGCGTTTATTCAATTGGGCCTAGGATATGGTTGAGCGGCCAGCATCTAGAGTTAGGTGGCTTTTTGTTGTCAGATACAGATTCGGATGATGTCTTGTCATTTGTCAAAGGTGATGTTTCATAATTGATTAGTGTTTTCATCAGAAGAGTTACAGTTAGGGTCAAGGGAAAAATCAAAATTATTCAAAGCAGGCTTTTACTGTTTAAAAGTTGAGCCTGAGTTTCTAGTTTTTCTAAATGCATCATCTAGATATTTTGACATGCTGTATTTTCTCTGTAGTTTCTTTGGTGGTGGAGTCAGAAGGAGAGTGTTTGGGAATTCTGGATGGAGGCATGCTGGTGGCATCAAGGGGCTTGTTGTCAGGAGCACTGGGCTGAGTTCTGGAACTGCTTGCCTGAGCCTAGGTGCGTCAGGTTATCCCACAGAGCTTCCGTTGACTCCTTATGAAATTTGTGGAAGGTAATGTCTATGGAACGTCTTTTTTTTTAAACATTTTATTTATTTATTTGACAGAGAGAGAGATAGCGAGTGGGAACACAAGCGGGGGGGCGGTGGTAGAGGGAGAAGCAGGCTCCCCGCTGAACAGGGAGCCTGATGCGGGGCTCGATCCCAGGACCCCAAGATTACCACCTGAGCCGAAGGCAGACGCCTAACGACTGAGCCACCCAGGCGCCCCTCTATGGAAAGTCTTTTTCCACAGAAACTGTTCTGCCTAATGAAGAGCCATTAAAATTGAGGTGATTTGGGCTTAATTATTCTGTAAATAATAGTTTTAATCTCCCCGTCATAGGATATGGTATTTTATTATACAAGGAGTCCTCAGAAGGTTGCAGTGAAAGAATCCGATCTCAGAGCATGTTCATATTCCATTGATATGTTACTTACAGTTTGCACAGGTAGGAAGGTAAATGGAGAGAAATACGACAGAAGGGGAAAGTAGGTGTGAACCATTCATTAAGTAGCCTTCTACCTTTGGGCCAGTGTCATTTTGGAAGAAGAGGGGGAATCCTGGAGCTCTGCAGCAGATGGGGGAGTTCCAGGTCTGGGTAAAGCTGACAGGGGCCTCAGAGGAGAGCTGAGTGCATTATGCAGGAGGGTGTGGGCAGAGTGGGCTCCAGGGCTGGCTGTGGGTCTCCCGTGTGAGAGTTGTGACAGGTGAGGGCCGTGAGCAGGTTCCTGGCTGAGGACAGGTGAGGCCCAGGTGGAGAGCTGGCCGAGCACCTTCTTCTTTGCCACCAGGCTCACCCAACACACACAACCTCATCATCTGTCCCTGTTAGTCCAGTTCAGACGTCTCAGAGTTGCCAGGCCGAGACGTTTGTTTGAGCTTCTTTCTTTGTGTGTGAAGTTTCAAAACTTTGATTATGGAAATGACGGGTCGTCAGAACATCTGTTACTCTTTCATTTCCTGCTCTTTTTTCTTTTTTTAAAATTTTTTTAAAATTTTTTATTTAGCAACTTTTTTTTTTTAATTTTTTTTATCCTGCTTTTTTTTCAATCACCAAAGAGAATCATTCCTGCTAGTGGAAGGGGCTATCTGTGTGTTTTTATTTCCCATTTTAATTAAACAATGGGAAAACAATCTTCAAAGATATTAAAAGAATCCTTTGTGAGTGTTCATGTTTTCCTGTTCCATGTACCACATTCCGATATTAGAAATTATGTTTTAAAGTAAAACACAGCCGCAGATCTGTAACAGGGTACGGTGCCCTTTGTGAGAGGGACACATGGAGAAGGAGTGTAGGTTCTTTAGGAGCTTGGGGAGTGTCTCGTCGTGCTCCCAAAGGAAATCGAGCCCCCTGTTAGCCTTCCCAATGGGGCTGCTTACCTGGTGGCCCATCTTGGGCTCTGGAAGCTTGACCCCGTGAGTCGCTTGCGACTTGAGCTGGGGAATTTATGAAGAAAACAAGGAATCCTGGAGGGTGCCTGCATCCTTTGTGCTCGGACAACTGCATGTCGCAAAGGAACCCATCACCCGTGAGGCGTGTCGGGATCCCTGAGGGTGTGGGCCTCGCTTCCTGGGCTGAGGTTGTGTCTTCCTCCTTATCCTGACCAGAGCCAGGGTGTGTGGCTATGGAGATCCAGACCCTTATGTGACCATGTCATTATTATTATTATTATTTTAAGAGAGCAATATAGACATTGACTTCGAGATACAAATATCAAAAGGAAAAACACAAGGTCAAATATATATATAATGACTCAACTCGTGGCATGTCTCATTCGTATGGGTCATGTAGGGCTGCCCGTATGAGAAAGACGAAAGAGTTATATTTTGATAGAAGTGTGCTGTGCACACATAGTGTTTTATTCTCTCATTTGCCTTATTTCTCTGAAGGGAAACTAGAGCGGTGACTGGAGCTTGGTTTCCGACTTTAAGGAATGGGAGACAAGTGAATTGAAAGAGCAGTGTTGATGTTGACATGGTGCTCAGTGCCCAGTGAGCGAATGTTTGAAGCTCGGACTCGGAAGCGTTGGTGTTCAGCGAGGATGTTGTCCGAGTTTCTAGCACATGGAGTCACTTGGCTGGTGTGCCTCATCGGGCCAGTTCCTGCCTTTCTAAGGGCAGCTTGGAAGTGGCTTGAAACCCTAGGGCATTTGTGGAGTGGCCTGGATGGGACAGCTGTGTGGGCCAGTGTAGACACCACCCAGGGAATTCCAGAGGTAACGATGAGCACATATGTGAGGCTGGAGTTTGCTTCTCCGTGAGAAGCATTGAGCTGGAGTGGAAAGAAGTCGCTGGGTCTTATGACTCTCTGTGTGAGCAGGTCTGAGCCTGGCAGGGTAGTCGGATCAGATAGGTGGGAGGTTGTGACGCCGTGGTGGTGGACCATCGCTCACGATGGGCAGGCCAGCTTGCTCCAGGGATAGGGACTGGGCTCTCCTCCCTGGCCAGCCCTCCTGCTGCAGATGTGATAAGAGAGTTGCTTCCTGTTTGGTTCTCGAGCCCTCGGCTCAGCAGGGTGGTTGGTGGGAAGCAGCTCACTCGCAGCATTATCGATTCTTGTGCAGTGTGCCCCCTGCTTCCTCAGAGGAGGCACAGCAGATGTCCTGTGCAGCAAAGCTTGGTTTGTGATGACATCACAGGAAAGAGGGACAGGTGCACCACTCTGCTTGACCACAGGAGGATTCCGGACTTCAATCACAGGTGGTTGGTGCAGGGAGGAGAGATGTTTGTTTCCCAGGACCTTGGGCAAAGGGAGATTTGGGTCCTGGGATGGGTCTCTGCTCAGCTTTCTCAGATGAGCACCTCAGGCAAGGAGAGGAAGTGTGTGTGCTCACCTGTAATCGAGGAAAGTGTCTGGTTTCAGGTCTCATGGGCAGGTGGAGTCCTCGTATGGCTCATTTTCCTGATGGTGTTCAGGGTGCAGTAGGTGGACCCCCTTGTCCCGGGCATCCTGGCTGTGCAAGAGCTCTGGGGCACCTTTTCCCCGGGGCTTTGGACCAGGAAATCGGAGGTAGTCCGTGGTGAAACCATCCGTGTAGGCCTCCGTTTCTGCCCTGCCGAGATGGACTGGTGACTGTGATAAGTTCTATATGTGGAAATATAGAGCAGGAGACAGGGCTGGCATGCTGAAGGGGAGGTGGGGGGGGTGCTTGCCATTCACGTAGGGGCCAGGTGGGACTTCACTAGGAAGGTGATCCTTGAGTCAAGATCTAAAGAAGGTGAGTGATATCACATCAAGCGCATTCTAAACGGAAGGGAAAGCGTGTGCAAAGGCCCCGGGGCAGGAGCATACCAGGTATGTCCAGGAGCAGCAAGAAGGCCCTGTGGCCACAGGAGACAGCTTAGGACATGGCCTCAGGGAGGGGACAGAGGGAGAGAGAAAGTCACTGCAGGGCTGTGACCCCATGGGACCCTGTTTCACTGGGCCTTCCTGGCTACAGTGCTGAGAACAGGTGACAGAGGGTTGAGGATGGGCAAGGGAGGTCCATGATGAAGCTTTTCCAGGAATTCAGGCAAGAGATGGGCTCCAGTGTGGGCCAGACAGGTGGTCTCGGAAGAAGTGGTTAGTCCTATTCTGAGTACATTTTGAAGATGGAGCTCACAGGATTTGCCAATGGATTAGATATTGGGAGTGGCAGAAAGGAGGAATTGGGGTAACTCCCAGCTGTGGTTTGTTGTCCTGAGGAAGGGGAAGGAGGAGGTTTCTGGGGGTAGGAGGTAGTCCGTGTTCCCCATGCTGAGGAAGGTGCCTCTCACGGTGGATCTGCTGATGCGTGTGTCCGGGAGAACATTTAACATCTCCTCCCTCAGCAACTTTCAAGTACAAGTATCCCCCACTTTTTAAAAGTTCATGGTAAGACATTTGGGTTTTTTGAAAGATCTACGTCATTACTCGGCTTCAGTAACAGGAAGAAACCTGAAGAGGATTTCCCTCTTATGAAAGAAGTCGAAAAGTGAGCCTCGCGTTCAGCATCTGTTTTGCGGGGAGCCACTGCAGAGGCAGCCTGCACCCCAACCAGCTCCTTCCTGGGAACCACTCTCTGCGTCCAGCCCTCAGCACTTTGAATTGTGTCTGTGAGCATCTGCTGTGTTTCATCTCCATTTATTTTGGGCATCCCTTAGGAAGTTGTGCCCTGAGGCCTAGGAAAAGCCAAAGAGAAGTCATTTTTGGAGTGTGAGCACGCTCACTATTTTTTCTGTATAAATGAATGGTAATTCCTCCTTTGGTTTACACCATTTCTGCTGTGAAAGGTTTCCTAGGAACACCGTACTTTCAAATAGCGGGGGGACCTGTACCCCATCCTGCAGGGTTAGCTTTAGTCTCCATGCTGCAGAAAACGTTCCATGACTTACGCATTTTATCACTCAAACATGTGCCTTTGACCACCTTCCCACGTGCCCCCCCATCCCCGAACCTGGCAACCACCCATCTGTTCTCAGTATCTATGCGTTCAGTATTTTTGTTTCCGTGTGGAATGTCCATGACAGCACCTGGTATTTGTCTTTCTGTGTCTGAGTTACTTAGCATAATGCTCCCAAGGTCTCTGTTTCGATGTCTGGTTACTGTGAATAATGCTGCAGTGAACATGCATCTGTCTTTTCGAGGTAGTGTTTTTGTGTTCTCCAAAGAAATCCACTCAGTAGAGCCATTCCTGGGTCATGTGATAGTTGTATTTATTTTTTCAGGAAACTCCATACTGTTTGTCACAGTGGCTGCACCAGTTTACATTTACACCACCAACAGTGCACAGGGTCCCCTTGTCTACACACCCTTGACCACACCTGGTGTCTGTCTCTGGGATGATTGCCGTCCCTACAGTTGTGAGATGATAGCTGATTGCGGTTTTGACATAGGTTTTCTTGACGACGATTAGTGATGTTGAACAACTTTTTCTGTGTCTGTTGGCCATGTGGGTGCCATCTTTGGAAAGTATGTATTCACATATTCTCCCCATTCTTTGTACAGGTCTTTTTTGTTTGTGTCTTTTGATTTGTAGGAGTGTTTTGTGTATTTTGGATATTAGTTTCTTCTCCCACATATGATGTGCAGATTGTTTTTTCTCATTGGGTAGGTCGCCTTTTAAGTTTTGATGGTTTCTTTTGCCACATAGAAATTTTTGTTTGATGT
Organism: Mirounga leonina; assembly: GCF_011800145.1. Taxonomy (NCBI): domain Eukaryota; kingdom Metazoa; phylum Chordata; class Mammalia; order Carnivora; family Phocidae; genus Mirounga; species Mirounga leonina. The sequence goes on along the minus strand of NW_023270507.1, from coordinate 4,687 downwards.
CATTCCACTTGTTTATTTTTGCATTTGTTGCCTTTGCTTTTGGTGTGCAATCTAAAAGACTCTTTGCCAAAACCAATGTGGAGACACTTACTACCTGTGTTTTCTTCTCGGAGGTTTATGGGTTCAGGTTTTATATTCAAGTCATTCATCCATTTAAAATTTTTATGTGTGCTGTAAGAAAGTGATCTAGTTCCATTCTTCTGCATTTAGTGTCCAGTTTTCCAGTACCGTTCACTGAAGAGACAGTCCTTTCTCCATTGTATATTTTCCGCTCTTGTGTCGTAAGTTAAGACCATATATGTGTGGCTTAGTTTCTCAGGTTTCTTTTTGTTCTTCTTCTCCTCCTCCTCTTCTCTTCCCCTTCCTCCTTCCCCTTCCTCTTCCCCTTTTCCTCCTTCTCGTCCTCCTTTATTTTTTTGTTTTACAGTTTATTTTTTGGGAAAGTATTTTTCTTGTTGGAATATCTGCAGTGTGGACTTTATTGATTACATGTTCATACTATTTGTTAGGACATTTCTCTGACATGTGTGTTTTTGTCAATGAGTTGCTGGATCTATAGCTTTCAACAGGTTTAACATTTGGGTAGAACTACTCAATAAATGTTATATTCTTCCATCAGATAAGGGATTGTGTCTGGTCGTCTTTTGTGATGCAATCAGTTGTGTTGATTGATATCTCTGTTTCCTTTTCCATGATAGGTTTATTAAAGCGATTTTAATATTTCTTAAAAACATGGATTCTAAATCATCCTTATTTAATAATATATATTTATATAAGACAAGTTTAAAGAAATGCATTTATTGGCATCAGCTGTTGAAAGAGGACATAAATATTAATTCCCATTCAGAGTTAATAATAATTGTATCAGAACTAAGTTTAAATATACCTTTAATGTACCGACTCTATGAATAAACTTTGCCAAAAGTGCTATGATTATCATTTTCTGAGCTTTCTCTTCTGTTCCACTGAGCTGTGTTTCTAGACCAGTACCATACAGTTTCGATGACTACAGCTTTGTCATCTTGCTTGAAATGAGGGAGTGTGGTGACTCCTGCTCTCTTCTTCTTTCTCCCGATTGCTCTGGGTATTTGGTGTCTTTTGTGATTCCATACGAATTTTAGGACTGTGTTCTATTTCTTTGAATAATGCCACTGGAATTCAGATAGGGATTTCATCACATCTGTAGATCGCTTTGGTTGCGATGGACATGCTAACATGATTACTCTTCGGTTAACGAGCATGGCGTATGCTTCCATTTATTTGTGTCGTCCTCCGTTTCTTTGACTCATCCATTCCCCGTCAACACACCCGTGTTTTTCCTTCCTTTTCCACCATGTGTTCAGTGTACCAGCTCTTTCTCATTCTTGGTTACTTTTAATCCTAGATTTTTTTTTTCTTGATGCAATTGTAAATGGCATCGCCTTCTTATTTTCTGTTTGTGAAGGTTTGTCATCGGTACACAGAAATGCAACAAGTTGGGGCGCCTGGGTGGCTCAGTCAGTTAAGCGTCTGCCTTTGGCTCAGGTCATGATCCCAGGGTCCTGGGATCGAGACCCACACTGGGCTCCCTGCTCAGTGGGGAGTGTGCTTCTCCCTCTCCCTCTCCCATGTACCCTGCTTGTGCTGACTCTCTCTCTGTGTCAAATAAATAAATAAAATCTTGAAAAAAAAGAAATGCAACAGGTCTCTGTATATTGACTTTGTATTCTGCAGCTTTACTGAATTTGTTTATTCTAACAGTTTTTTGGTGGAATCTTTAGGGACTTCTATATATAGTATTATGTCATTTGCAAATACAGTTTTCCTATTTGGATTTCATCTTTTCTTTTTCTTTCTTTCTTTCTTTCTTTCTTTCTTTCTTTCTTTCTTTCTTTCTTTCTTTTTGTCTAATTGCTTTGGCTAGGGCTTTCAATACTGTGTTGAATGAAAGTGATGAGAGTGGGCATCTTTGCCTTGTTTTTGATCTTAGTGGAAATGTTTTCAGCTTTTCAGCCTTGAGTATGATGTCAGTTGTGAACTTTTCATATATGGACTTTGTTGTCTTGAGGTGTTCCCTCTGTACCCAGATGGTTTAGAGTTTTTATCACAAATGCATATTGAACCTGTCAAGTATTTTTGTTGAGGTACAGCTGAATGTGGGGGCTCGCTGGGATAGGCATGCAGTTGTCTCCAGGTCATAGACCTTTCCGTAGTTCCACATGGCACGGGATCCTTCTGGGTGGCGGCCTGAGTCCTCTCCTATTCCTCAGGTGTCCCCAGTGCCTGGGGCTTTGTATCCAGGACTCTGGGGACAAAGCCATCAGAACCCAAGCCAGGGTTAGGGTTCGGGACTAGGGGCATAACAGGTCCGATCTGCAAGCACCGTGGCAGGCTTTCCAGGGGACTGAGTTGAGGGCGTCGATCAGGATGAATGTCATGCTAGGGATTTTGGCCAGAGTGCCGCTGAAAGCGGGGGTTCGCTAGGATGGGCATACGGAGTTCCCAATGGCGAGGTTTCCTTCTGTGTGGCAGTCTGAGTCCTCCGGTATTGCTCAGTTGTCACCAGTCCTTGGAGTTTAGAGGAAGATCTCTGGGGACAGGCCCTTCAGAAGCCAAAATAGGGTTAAGGTTAGGGCTTAAGTGCATGGTAGGCCCGATCTACCAGGACTGTGGCGAGCTTCCCGGGGGGCTGTGTTGTGGGCGTGGGTCAGGGTGAGTGCCAGGCTGAGGATTTTAGGCCCGACCACTGAATGTGGGAGATTGATGGGGTGGGCATGCAGGTTTCTCTTGCCCTGAATGCTTTCTGGAGTCCAAATGGCAAGGTTTCCTTCTGGGTGTCAGGCTGAGTCTTCTGGTACTTCTCAGGTGGTCTCAATTCCTGGGGCTTTGGAAACAGGCCTCTGAGGATCGACTCCTGAGACTCAAAGCTAGGTTGCAGTTAGGGCCTAGGGCCTTGGCAGGTTGAATCTACGGGCGCTATGGCTAGCTTCCTGGGGGTCTGAGTTGAGGGCATGGGTCAGGGTGAGTGCGAAGCTCATGGTTTGTGGCCAGGGGGCCAATGAAAGTGCATGTACGCTTTAATGTGCATGCAGCGTAGTCCTGCTATGAAGCCTTTCCAGAGTTCCACATGGCGCGTTTTCCGTTTCAGTGGCAGGCTGAGTCCTCTAGTACTGGTCAGGTGTCCTAAATACTGGGGATTGGAGTCAGGCCTCTGGGGACAGACCCCTCAGCAGCCTCCACAGGATGACGGTTAGGGCCTGGGGGCATGGCAGGCCCCAAGTGCCGGCGCTGTGGTGAGATACGGGTGGTTTGAGTTAAGGGCGTTCATCAGGATGAGCGTCAAGCTCATGGATTTCGGGCAAGGGGCCGATGATACTGGGGGTTCGCTGGGCTGGGCATGCAGGATCCTTGTGCTCTGAATGCGTCCCGGAGTTCCCAAAGGTGTGTTTTCCTTCTGGGTGACAGGCTGAGTCTTCTGGTCTTGCTCAGGGGTCCCCATCTCAGTGGCTTTGGAGCCAGACTTCTGCGCACAGACCCCTGAGAACTCAAATTAGGGCTAGGGTTAGGGCCTCCAGTCATTTTGGCCCAGATCTGCCCATGCTGTGCGAGCTTCCCGGGGCTCTGAGTTGAGGGCGTGGGTCAGGAGGAGTGTTAGGCTCAGGGTTGGCCTCCAGGGGGCCCCTAAAAGTGCAGTTTCGCTTGGATGGGCATGCAGATTTCTCCTGCTATGAATGCTTTCCGGGGTTCCAAATGGCGGGGTGTCCTTCTGGGTGGCGGCCTGAGTCCCTTGATACTGCTCGGGTGTCCTGAATACTTGGGGATTTGTCGCCAGGCTCTGGGGACAGACTGCTCAGAAGCCAACCTAGGGTTAGGCTTAGGGCTTAGGGGCATGACAGGCCTGATGTGCCGGCGCTGTGATGAGCTTCCCGGGGTCTGAGTTGAGGCCGTGGGTCACGGGGGAGTGTCAGGCTCAGGGACTGCGGACTGCGCACGTTGAACTTGGGGTTCGTTGGGATGGACCGGCACAGTTTGCTGCTCTGAATGTATTCTGGAGTTCCAAATGGCACGTTTTCCTTTTTAGTGGCAGGCTGAGTCCTCTGGTGCTGGTCAGGTGTCCGAAATCCCTGGGGCTTTGGAGCTAGGCTCTGGGGACAGACACCTCAGAAGCCCTCACAGGGTGACGGTTAGGTCCTGGGGGCACGACAGGGCCAACCTGCCAGCACTGTGGCCTGCTTACCGGGGGTCCATCTTGAGGGCGGGTCAGGTTGAGTGTCAGGCTCAGGGTTGGCCGCCAGAGGGCGCCAAATTCGTGCGTGTGCTGGGATGGGCATTCAGAGTTCTCTTCTGAACAGTTTCTGGAGTTCCAAGTAGTGTGTTTGAATTCTTTTTGGCAAGCTGAGTCTTCTGGTGTCGCTTGGTTATTGCCATCCCCGGGGCTTTGGAGCCAGGCCTCTGGGGACAGAAACTCAGAAGCCAAGCGAGCGATCGGTTTAGGGCCTAGGGGCATGGCAGGCCCGACGTGCGAGCACTGTGGCCTGCTTACCAGGGGTTTGTTTTGAGGGCGGGGGACAGGTTGAGTGTCAGGCTCAGGGTCTGTCATCAGAGGGCACAAAATTTGTGAGTTCCCTGGGATGGGCATTCAGAATTCTCCTGCTCTGAAAGCTTTCCGGAGTTCCAAGTAGTGTGTTTGAATTCTTTTTGGCAAGCT
>NW_023270506.1:0-29749 GCF_011800145.1 Mirounga leonina | reverse complement strand
CTTTATCCATTCTTCTGTTGATGGACATTTAGACTCCTTCCATAGTTCGGCTATTGTGGACATTGCTGCTATAAACATTGGGGTGCACGTGCTCCTTCGGATCCCTACATTTGTATCTTTGGGGTAAATACCCAGTGGTGCAATTGCTCGGTCATAAGGTAGCTCTTTTTTCAACTTTTTGAGGAACCTCCCTAGTGTTTTCCAGAGTGGCGTCTGCCTTCATTTTAAATGGCTATTTATGCTGGTGTTTGTGAAATGTGGGCACTCACTCAGTCTGGATGCATGTGCCGTTAGGATTCCTCAGTGCCCACAGATGGTTTGTGCACTCTCTCTGGACCATCTGCCTGCACTGTGTCTTAGCAAGCATTTACTGATGCCACTGTGAGCTCAGACACCCAAGAAGGCGCAGAGCATGAGAGTGAGAACTAAGATACAGGATCCCTGCTCTTGGGCCTTCCTGGGACTTTTGATGGACCCGTCCTCCTGACTCACTACTCTCCTATTGTGTAATAGACATACAACTGATACCATTAAGCACGTTTCAGGGTACAATTCAGTGGCAATAAGTATATTCACTCTTTTGCACCTGCCACCTCCATCCACTGCCACAACTTTGTCATCCTCCCAAACTGAACCTCTGCCCAGGAGACACTAACCCCCCATTTCCCCTCCCCAGCCCCGGCACCCAGCAGCTCCTTCCACCTCTATGAATCGGAGTGCTCTCTGTCCCTCACAAGTGGGGTCCTCCCGTATTGGTCCTTTAGGGACTGGCTTATTTCACATAGCCCAATGGCCTCAAGGTCTGTCCCTGTGAGTCTGGACCTGACCCACTTTCCCCCCAAAGGAGTGTCTCAGCCCTCTCCTATCTAAGCCAAGCCTCCTCAGTCCCTTTCTGCTCCCCTCACCTTCCTCCTCCGCCTGAAGATGATCCCAGCCAATCTGCAGCTTTGAAGACCTATTCAGTCCAGATGCCAGGCACATACCCCGGGGACCTCACCTACCCCATCTGTCCACGTCAGGTCCCTGCCCACCCCCCACCAGCTGGCCACCTGCTCATCCCACAGGTGTCCCCATCTCAGGAGAGGGAAACACCAAGTCCAGACCCTTGGAGTCCTCTGTGACTTTTTGCTTTCTACCAACTCTCCCAGTAGTGAAGTGGCTATGTACTGAAGTGGACATTCATTGTCCAAAACATTAAAGGCATATGTGAGTCTCTGCTGCCTAGGCAATGGATAACAGTTGGGGCAGATAGAAACCGAACAGAATCACTGGAAGAAAGGCTGAGGAATGAGGAGCTTTAGGGAAGAAGGGCCTGGAAGCTCTGACTGCCCGTACCTGACCTTCAGATGCCCCTCAGTGACTCCTGTGCCTCTGGTGTCTTCCTGGAACCCTGACCTGGCTGTTTTCAGACAGCTCATCCAGCGGTACCCCCAGTTTCTGGGAGGGGGATTTGCTGGAATCTGCAGTGTGTCCTACTGCCCCACCGGGATCACTTTTTGAAGACACATTGTCTGGGACCCAAGACTGTGGGTCTGTGGCCTGGAGGGATTCTGAGCAGAGCTGGTGGGATGGGAAGGCTGCAAGGCACAGAGGCAGGTTTCCAGAAAGCCAGCTGGGGTCCCCGGCATCCTACTGTTTTTGATTCAAAGCCCTGAGATCTTTAAAATGCCAGCAACGTTACAGCATGGGCCAGAAAAGCAAATTTCCCTGTGCACCCAACACCACCTAAACTATTGGCCATTTCTTGTCACTTGAGCTGAGTACAAAGGATTGGGAGTCAGGACTTGGTGGGGGGGCCCTGGACCAGACTTTGTATTTGGGGGACAAAGGCCATCCAGACAAGCTTGTGCTGAGCCTAAGGAGGGGGTCTGTGTGGAGACCCCAGCTGCAGGCACTGCTGTCCAATGATGCCCCCTCAGCCCGACCCAGTGCACCTGCTGCTGGGGGAGCACCTACCCCCTCCTCTCTGCCTGAGGGCTCTCTCCTGCACCAGGTGCCTCCTCTCCTGCCAGTCACTGCCAGCCTGCAGCCTGGGAGGGTGGCTACCCTGAGTTCCTCCAGCTGTTGGGGGAGCGCCTGCCCCCTCCTCTTTGCCTGAGGGCTCTCTCTCACACCAGGTGCCTCCTCTCCTGCCAGTCACTGCCAGCCTGCAGCCTGCGAGGGTGGCTACCCCGAGTTCCTCCAGCTGCTGGGGGAGCACCTGCCCCCTCCTCTCTGCCTGAGGGCTCTCTCTCGCATCAGGTGCCTCCTCTCCTGCCAGTCACTGCCAGCCTGCAGCCTGGGAGGGTGGCTACCCTAAGTTTCTCCAGCTGCTGGGGGAGCATCTGTCCCCTCCTCTCTGCCTGAGGGCTCTCTCCTGCATCAGCTGCCTCCTCTCCTGCCAGCCACTGCCAGCCTGCAGCCTGGGAGGGTGGCTACCCTGAGTTTCTTCAGCTGCTGGGGGAGCACCTGCCCCCTCCTCTCTGCCTGAGGGCTCTCTCTCACACCAGGTGCCTCCTCTCCTGCCAGTCACTGCCAGCCTGCAGCCTGGGAGAGTGGCTACCCCGAGTTCCTCCAGCTGCTGGGGGAGCACCTGCCCCCTCCTCTCTGCCTGAGGGCTGTCTCCTGCACCAGGTGCCTCCTCCCCTGCCAGTCACTGCCAGCCTGCAGCATGGGAGGGTGGATACCCTGAAAACCTCCAGCCCTGTGGACAGAGTCAGTGCGATGTGGTCTCCCAGCAGGTCTGAGCACCAGGCCCCCACATTGCTCACTCTCGTCCTATGGGCTCAATGTGCCACATCCTCCCTCAGGCTCCCTGGGTCCGAGTCCTCTGCTCGTGGACCATCCTTGGCCCAGGCTCCACACGCTGGGACTGGGAGCGGGTCGTCTGGACGTTCTGGACTCTCGCTTCCGTTCCCGTGACACGGGCACAGGCCGGCCTCACAGACTGCTCAGAGGAGACTCAGCACAGGACGATGCAGGTAGCTGTAAGGGGAGATGCCAAGTGACCCCAGAGGGAGCGCACAGGCCTTGCAGAAGGCACTGGGCTCATGGGGCTCAGTGTGTGATGCGGGCGCCCAGCCAAGGGGCATGGGGAATCCTGGTGAGGGCGGCCCTGGCAAGTGGGGGAGGGGGAAGCCATGGAAGGGTCTCAGAAGAGGCAGGAGACAAGGAAGAGGACAGGACAGAGCTTCCCAAGGAGGTCGATGGAAGGATCAAAGGATCACAGAGACCCTTGGGAAAACTCGGAGGCCCTGGAGATGTTGGCTGAAATGCTGTCATTTGGTCAGAAAAGTTGTGTCACAACTCCCCAGTTGACACTGGATGATTTACTCTTTGTTGGTTCTAGGAATCAGTGCGTACCTGCCATTAGAACTCACATGGCATGAAGTCTAGGACATACTTACTTTTCATCACTTTTCAGGACGAGATTTTTCTAGAGGAGGTGCTAAACATGGGTCTCTCCATTCTTTTCTTTGTGCGACTGGCCTGTTTCCAGGAGCAGATTCCTAGTGCTCATCGCCAGAGCTAGCCGTGAGGACTGCCCCCCATCACCTCCCACAGTGGACGTGACCATGTGGGTTGGGGGGTGCTCACTGATGAAGCCCCAGTGCTCAGTACCCAGCAGGGACCCCAGATCCTGTGCTGAATGAGGGAGGATGGGAGTGAGGGAAAGAGAGAGGGAGGGACGATGGGAGAGAAGGAGGGGAGAGAGGGAGAAGGGAAGGGAGGATGGGAGGGAGGCAGGATGGGGAGAGGGAGGGGAGAGAGGCAGGAGGAAAGGGAGGATGGGAGGGGTAGAGGGGAAGGAGGGAGGCAGGGAGGATGGGAGGGAGGCAGAGAGGCAGGGAGGGAGGGAGTGGGGGAGGGAAGGGAGGAGTGGAGGGGAAGGAGAGAGAGGGGGGAATGAATGAGTGAATAAATGACGTAGGGAGAGAGGGAGTGAAACCACAGAAGCTGGATCTGTACCTCAGGAGCCATTATTTGGGGTGAGGTCCGAGGGCATCACAGCCTGGGTCCTGGATGGTGGCTCAGGGCACTTCCAACTGTCCTCCTAGTGCGGACCTTCCTTCTCCTTGGACCCGGTGTCATCCTGGATCCTCTCCACCTCCTCCTCAAACAATTCTCAATGTTCCCAGGAACAAGGTGGCAGGAGGGGTCTCAGGAGGGGCTTCCCAGATCCCGTGACCCTGAACAACAATGTGACAGTAGCTACAGGGCATTCTATCATGAGGACTGGGACCATGGATCCCATCCATCTCCTTGGGCATTAGTGTTGTTCCATTCCCTGCTCTCTCCACCACCGCTGTGATGAACACTCCTGAAAGTAGATCTGTGAAAAACCGAGCCAGAGTTTCCGGGGGGTGAGTCCGAGGCCGAGCATGCCAGGTGATGGGTGCACCTGCAGCCTGGGATGGGTGATGCTCACTGTTCTCCCAGACAAGGGTGACCGTCACCCTTTCCTCCAGGGGACCTGCATTGGACCTCCACTTCCTCACGTTCTCCCCAGACCAGACACCTGCCAGTCTGAGGGTGATGAGCGCTGCCTCCATAGAGTTTCCTTTGCCGGAATCCTTCCCCGGGAGCTCCACATCTCTGACACATATTCCCTGCGTGCCTATCCTCCCCCTTGGACTGGCATGTGTTTGGTCTCCATCCCTGTGGAACCCAGTGACTTGGATCATGGTTTGGACCAGAGTCAGGTGAAACCTTTCTCTGGCCTTGCTTTGTGGTGTGTCTTCCAGCTTTCTGCGTTTCCCTGGTTTCTGTGTGGGCCATAGGAGTAACCAGCCGTTTCCTGTCTGGGGTCAGGCTGTGTGTCCCAGCAGGTACAGGGGTCTCCGCCCCGAGATTGTGCCCATAATTCCTTTTTTTAAAAAAAGATTTTATTTATTTATGTGACAGAGAGAGACACAGTGAGAGAGGGAACACAAGCAGGGGGAGTGGGAGAGGGAGAAGCAGGCTTCCCATGGAGCAGGGAGCCCAATGCGGGGCTCGATCCCAGGACCCTGAGATCATGACCTGAGCCGAAGGCAGATGCTTAACGACTGAGCCACCCAGGCGCCCCTGTGCCCATAATTCCTAAAGTGGCCTCTATGATTACATCTGATCTGTAATCAATCGGGGATTTCAATATCGAATAAGGGAAATTTTATGACCAATAAACAGAAGAAAACGAGTCCCCTTTGAAAATAGGTGGGCAGACACAAAGGCTCCTATTGCATGATTCCACAGACAGAAACATCCAGAACAAGTAAAAGAATAGGGAGAGAAAGCAGCTTAGGGGTTTCCAGGGTCTGGGCTGGGGGAGAAATGGGCAGGGGGGCTTCTGGTTCGGGGACTCCTTTGGGACATGAGATATTCCGCAGCAATGTTCTGTGGTGTGGTGGCACAGCGTTGGGAATGTACTTATGCTCATCACATGTTCAGTTGAAACCAAGTAATTTTATTTAAAACAAATAATAAACACTATACAGAACATGAAAAGATAAAATAACAATATGAACCAGAGAGAAAGAACATAGGGGGAGGGGATGAAACAATCTGGCGGGGCATCGGGGTCCGGCGATGGACCTAAGGGTCATTGTACAAGGAGCTCTCCCCGCAGGGCTGTGGGCTCTGGATGTGGCTCTGGGAGCCCTGCAGGAGCAGGAGTAGGGGCAGGGATTAGGATAGGGGCAGGGCCAGGGGCAGGGCCAGGTGTAAGAGCAGGGCCAGGGGCAGGGGCAGGGGCAAGGGGAGGGATAGGATCAGCAGTTGTGGCAGGTGCAGGATCTAGGGCAGGACCTGGGTAAGGAGCAGGAACAGGAGCTCCGGCAGGCGCAGGGGCAGGGGCAGCGGCAGAAGGAGCAGGAACAGGAGCTCAGGCAGGGGCAGGGGCAGCAGGTCTGGCAGGGGAAGGGGCAGGAGCAGGAGCAGGAGCAGGAAAAGGAACAGGAACAGGAGCTCAGGCAGGGGCAGGGGCAGCAGGTCTTGCAGGGGAAGGGGCAGAAGCAGGAGCAGGAAAAGGGGCAGGAACAGGAGCTCAGGCAGGGGCAGGGGAAAGCGCAGAAGCAGGAGCAGGAACAGGAGCTCAGGCAGGGGAAGGGGCAGCGGGTCTGGCAGGGGAAGGGGCAGAAGCGGGAACAGGAAAAGGAGCAGGAACAGGAGCTCAGGCAGGGGCAGGGGCAGGGGCAGCAGGTCTTGCAGGGGAAGGGGCAGAAGCAGGAGCAGGAAAAGGAGCAGGAACAGGAGCTCAGGCAGGGGCAGGGGCAGCAGGTCTTGCAGGGGAAGGGGCAGAAGCAAGAGCAGGAAAAGGAGCAGGAACAGGAGCTCAGGCAGGGGCAGGGGAAGGGGCAGCAGGTCTGGCAGGGGTAGGGTTATGGGCAGGAGCAGGGTCAGGGACAAGAACAGGAGCCCAGGAAGGGGCAGGGGAAGGGGCAGCGAGTCTGGCAGGGGCAGGGACAGGAGCAGGAGAAGGAGCAGGAACAGGAGCTCAGGCAGGGGCAGGGGAAGGGGCAGTGGCTCTGGCAGGGGCAGGGGAAGGGGTAGGAGGAGGGGCAGGAGCTGGGTTGGAGCAGTGGCAGGTGCAGGATCCAGGGCAGGAGCTGGGTCAGGTGCAGGATCCAGGGCAGGAGCTGGGTCAGGGGCAGGATCCAGGGCAGGAGCTGGGTCAGGGGCAGGATCCAGGGCAGGAGCTGGGTCAGGGGCAGGAACAGTAGCAGGAGCTGGGTCAGGGGCAGGTGCCAGTTCTTCCTGGTCCGGGTCAGGCTGTCCGTGGGTGGGTGCCGGGTCACCTGCCGGCTCCTGGTCTCCTCCTGAAGTCGCTGCAGGCACCACCCCTCCCTTCAGAGCTGTCGATGGAGTTGGAGCCGGCTCTAGCTCCTCAGGTGGTGGAGCAGCTGTGAGAGGAGAAAAGCTCACCCCGAGCCTGCTCTCCGTGGGCCTTTGCAGAGACAGAACCCAGCCCAGGGCCTCCCAGAGAAGCCGCAGCCAGGAAGGAGCCCTCCGTGGGCCTTTGCGGAGACAGAACCCAGCCCAGGGCCTCCCAGAGAAGCCGCAGCCAGGAAGGAGCCCTCCCTGGGGTGTCTCCCCGACTGCAGTCCACCCGCTGGATGCTCTGCGCCCAGTCTTTGCTCCAGGCCCCACACCAGCCTCTGGGGGCTCGTCCCTGTGGGGCCAGCACCGACCCATCCCCACACACCACAAACACCCAGCCCCAGCCTTCTCACCCTCGGGCTCAGTCTCCGTGGGCTCCGGCTCCTGGACCACTGTCCGGTGACCAACCACCTGGGACAGTGGTCTGGGTGGTGTTGGAGGTCTTGCCCGGCAATCCCCAGCACTTGTTTTTGGGGATGCCTGTGGGGTCAACCCCTCCGTCAGGGAGGAGGGCATGTCCGCCAGCCGCCTCGGGAGGTCATCCGTGGCCTTCTGCAAAAACAGGGACGGGTAGCCGGCTGGAGGCATCACAGCCCTGCCCGGCCATCCTCACTGTCCTCCTGCCCAGTCCCCCTGCTGCTCCCAGATCAGACACAGACCTGTGAGTGCACAGCCCTGCACCCGGGATGCAGTGACCCATCCCTGCAGGGCTATCGGGATAAACCCTGGGTAGAAGGGGCAGCGCCCGCGCACCCCATCCCACACAGCCAGCCTTGACCTTGAACATGACCTGCCCACTGGGAATCTGACCCCTCATCAGCCTGCTCCTGCTCAGGGTGGCCCCACCCCGCATGACCCCTCTTTACACACACACACGCACGCACACCCACAGACACACGCACGCACACGCACACTCACACACAGACACGCACAGACACACACACACGGAGGGGGGCCTGGGGCTGCACAGGTCAGATCAGAGCGTGTGGGGCTGGGTGGCAGGCTCTGGGCCTCCTGGTGTCACCTTTCTGTCCTTCCGGCCAAATGGCCAGAGGCGGTGGGGAGCCCTGATTCGACATTCCCAGCGGGGGACAGCGTTTGCAGGGCGCTCTTTCTTCAGCCTGCAGCGTCCAGATTTGGGGAAGCAACACCCAAACATGCTTTTTGTTGGAGGGTCTCCAAAGAAATGAGCTGGGCAGGGGGCTGTCTCTGGAATATGGGTGCCTGGTTACCGAGGTTCCAAATTCTGTTGGGCTCTGTTGTCAGGGAAGTGAGGTCACCACTGCCTGGGGTCCCCTTACCCAACTTCCTCCTCACACAAGAGCCCCCGAGGGCCCCCCTTCCCCAGCTGCTCAACGTTCACCCTCCCCCCATGCCCCATCTATACAGTGACACCCACACAGTCCATCCACAGCCCCTGGGAGGCCTGGGTGCAGCCGATGTCCCCGCTGTGAGGACGCAGAGCTGGGTTCAGACCGGGCTCTTGTGCGTGCCCAGGGCTGTGACCCAGGACAGACCCCGTGCCTCTCAGGGCCTCCCCAGGCTCCCCATCTGCACATTGGGGTATTCTGGCTTCTACTTCTAGGGACGCCATCAGGGGTAGGACCTCTACACATGTTCCGTACCTGCTATGACAGGAGGCTGGTGCACACTTGGGATTGCAAGGATGAGCCAGGGGCTGGACGGGACATGGAGCACAGCTCAGAGGGGCCTGGGTCTGCTCTGGGGTCCGGGCAAAGCCATCCCCCTCCTGCCTGTGTCCCAGCCCCCGTGGGAAGGTTATAATGAACTGATTCTGACCTTGTCCTCTCACAACACAGACTTCCAGGGGCTATTAGGGTTAGGCTCAGGTCCCAGGGACTCATCTGTGCCCATGTGCTGAGCAGTCCTCACAGTGGCTCCCAGCATCCCCGAATCCTGGTCACGGATCCCTATGGAATCCCCTCCCCTCCAGGGTGGATGGCCTCTCAGGAAGATAATGGGGCAAAATGCTGGGATGTCATTTCCAAGCTGATGGAGGAAAGTCTGTGACTTCTTCTGGTTCCCTCTGTCCTGTGTGCATTCTTTGTCTCCTTCTCTGTCTCTGTCTCTGTGTTTCTCACAGGAGCAGGATCTGCGGACTCCAGGGGTGATGTGAGAAACCTCAGAAGCCTCCCTTGTCCCTGTTTCCCTCTCCTGTCCTGGTGCTCCGTTCCTTCCTAAGGCCTCCTCAGCCCGACCAGAGCAGTGATTCTGGAACCTCTTCCAAGTGGGGACCCGGAGGCTGCAACAAGGAGGGTCTTGGCCTTGGTCCCCAGACCAGAGGTTCAGTGCTCTGCCACGTTCTGCGTACCCAGGTCCTCAGCCCCCCAAGCCCCTAGGCTGTGCTCTGCTCAGAAGGACCTCGAGGAAGTACAAAGCATTTTCCCAGGATTGGGAGCACAGTGGGTCAGGGTTGGAGATCCAAGGCCAACAGGCTCTTCCACAAGCCTGTGGGACCCTAGGGACCCTGCATCTCTACAGCCCAAGTGACAGAAGAGTAAGCTGAGGCCTTTGTGCTGTAGCCCCTCTGGACTTGGGGGTGGGTATCTCTTCCTGCTTCCAAGTGCCCAGGCTGGTGATGGACACCGGAACCCAGACCCTGTCCTCTCCCAGTGCCCTGGAAACCCCATGGGCCCCTTGGGGACCCCTGAGCACCAGCCTGGCCTGTCTCCCCTCCCCATGCTATGGATTTGGGTCCTTGCCAGGAGTCCAGATGCCCTGCCCCATGGCCCAGCTGTCTGCAACCTGTTTCTTCTTTACCTCTTGTCACCCACCTTGCTACCAGGGTGTCTTCCCCTTCTGACCCCCAGCTGGGCAGCCAGAGTGGGGTGTGTGTGTGTGTGTGCGTGTGTGCGTGCAGGTGTGCATGCCTCTATGTGTCTGGGGATGCCCAAGGTCATGTCCCCACATGGGATGGGGTGGGTAGCTATTCCCGAGGATCTGAGGGGCTCTCACTTCCGAAGTGAACCTCATGGGAAGGTTGGGGCTGGCCTAGGACTGGATAGCGGCCCTGCTCCTTGGACTCTGCACCCATTATTTGTCCTGGGCCAGTCCCTGCCTCTCTTGACCCAGGTTCCCAACTGTCCCTGAGGGTTGGACATGGAAAGGCTTGAATGCGGCCACTCCTCCAGGGGTAGGTGGAGGACAGGTGCACCAGGCACACAGGTCTCCCCACCGAGAGGGGCAGCCAGGTGTGTCATGGCCAGGTGTGCACAGATGAGCTGCCCACAGCTCCTGTAGCATGACCCAGCCCTGCGGCGGATGTGCACGAGACCCATGGCTCCGCACCTGACCAGTCCCCCACGTTCTCTCACCACCGCCAACTGCTCTGTGGCCCCAAAGTCCACTGAGCCCCGCAACCACACCCATCCTGGGCAGCAGGCCTTAGGGTGCAAGGCCAGGTGGGGTGGATATCTGGGGATGCAAAAGTCACTGAATACCCCCCACCCAGCTGGCCTGGAATGCAAATACCCTCTCCGGGTCCAGCTAAGTGCAGGGCTGGGCCAGAGGACCTGGAGGCATCAGTGGAGGCCAACTCAGGGCAGGGAGAAGATCAGTCCGCCCCTTCCCCTTCTCCTCTCCTCCTTCTGCCTTGTCTTCCTGGCAGGACCCAGGACAGAGGTCCAGCCTGTCCCTGGCTGCAGCCCTGGCTGGAGTCAGAGGGGCGGGAAGGAGGCCGGGGAGGAGGGGCCCCCCAGCAGGATGCGCGAGTGTGAAGGTGGTCGTTACTGTAATCAGGGACCCCATGGGCATTCAGGGATTTCAGCCCCAGGACCCGGCCCCTGCCCCATCCTTCACCCTCTACAAGGCCCGCATCCTCCCCAGCCCAGTCCCTGTCTGCAGCCAGTCCTCCCTCCAGTCCCAGGAAATCCAGCTGTTCCGGGGGCTGCAAAATCATTATAAGCTAGAGCAGAGCCAGCCCTATGGGGCTTGATTCTGGGTCCTGCAGCCCCACAGTGAGGAGAGGTGAGGCCAGGCAGGAGCGGGGAGAGGGCAGAGTGGACTCTCCCTGGGGGCCATGGCTCCCTGGTCAGCGCAGACCCTGCTGTGTGCTGGCCCCTAGGGCACCCAGATTTCAGCTCCCGGGCAGGCTCTGGGAGGGAGACCAGAGTGTGGTTCCTATTAGCTCAGACGTGTCACTCTGTCCTGTATCTACAGCCTGTCTCCCGAGCTGGACTCCCCCTCCTAGTCGGCCAGCAACACCTTCAGGACCAAGAACAGGCCATCATGAAGCTCAGGGGCCAGTGCGTGGCTGGGCAGGCAGGGGAGGGCTTGCTTTCAGCTCAGGGAGTCTCTGGCTGGGCTAGCAGGGGCTTAGGAGGGCTGGCCTTCCAGCTTCTCTGCTGACCAGCCTTGGGATTGGAGCCATGTACCTCCCCTCTCTGGGCCTCACTCTCCTCCTCTGTGCAATGGGGTAATGGTGAATGATTGCTCCCATGGCAGGAACATGTGGGGTGCTGGGCACAGAACCTGGATTGCAGAGTGCAGTGAGGGGGGTGGTGAGCCGTGTCGGCAGTGAGCACCCCTCCCCCCAAAAGCAATCCAGCCCTTCCATGCAGCCCCCAGGCCCCTGGCTGGGAGCCCAGAAGCAGTGGCCGACCACACTCCAGACACCAGGCCCCTGTGTGTGGCTCTTCCTCAGGAATGGGGATGTGGTGGGGACCCCGTGACACGGGGCCAGCTCTTGTCTCTGACGGAAGGAGAACAAAGACTTTCCCTGGGGTCCCCTAAGGCCACGTAAGAAGGGAGGAGGCTGCCCCTAAATGGTACATTGAAATTCTGCTTCTGTTAGAACCTGAGCATTGGGGTTTGGTTCTTTCACTTGCTGGGCTGACGAGACACACACGCTCTCCATGACTCCTCCTCAAATGAAGAGCTCTTGCAGGTCCCGGGCGTCCTGGACCTGGGGAGGGGAGAGGGGCCAGTCCCCTCCCTGGCTCCTGAAGGAGACCTGTCCTCCCAAAGACAGGATGGTTTCGGGTCGTGATCCTGGGCCAGGGCTGGAGACAGTCCCTCACTGCTCCTGACTCTGGGGCTCAGTGGGCCTTTCTCAGGCACAGCAATGCCCACTGAAAGTGGGGGCTTCAGAAAGAACACACCGTCCTGCTCCAGGACGGTGGCTGCCTTCCCCAGCTCCGGAGGAAGAGGGACATCCTCTGTTTCTTTGGGCGGTGGTCCTCTGACCCACGAGCAAGCACTGAAAAGTTTCTAGTCTGCCTCTGGAAGTGCACCAGCCAGTCACTGTCCACACACGAAGACGGACAACTTGCTAAGGAAGCGCGGGAGGTGATCCTGTGCAAATGGTCTGCGGGTCGGTGGGGCTGGCTGCTTCAGGGCACCCTTTCTCTGGATAGGAATCCTCCTGGAGTCTCGTCTCTGCTCTCGGAGCTCCCTTCCTGCTGGTTTCAGGACCAAGGGAGAGACTGTGGTGTGGCTTGGAAGGCTCCACCCCAGCCTCCTTCCTTCCGCACACATCACTGCTCCCCAGGAAGCAGGGGCTGTTGCTCCCACATGCCCTGCGCAAGGCTGGTTTAAGGCACTCATTCCCTCCAAGGCCCAGCCGCTCTGGCTCCATCACATACATCGTGGCCACAGCTGCCTGGCTGGGTGAGGAGTCCAGGAGAGCTCTCCTTTCCCAGGATCAGGGTTCATATTCCTGGCCAGAGAAAGAAGTCCCATCTGTCCTCTGCTAGAGAAGGTGAATTCCTGGGCCGGGTGGCCCTCAGGTGCCTGAGGACATGGGGGTCCCCCGCAGGTCCCCTGGAGAGAAGAGTGACGGGCACCCCTGTCTGGGAGAACAGTGAGCAGCACCCATCCCAGGCCGCAGGTGCACCCATCACCTGGCAGTGCTTGGCCTCAGGCTCACCCCCGGAAACTCTGGCCCGGTTTTTCACAGATGTGTTTTCAGGAGTGTTCAGCACAGCAGTGGTGGAGAGAGCAGGGAATAGAACAACAGTAATGCCCAAGGAGATGGATGGTGGCTCAGTCCGTTAAGCCGCTGACTCTTGATTTTGGCTCAGGATGTGATCTCATGGTGTGGGATGGAGCCCCATGTAGGGTCTGTGTTCAGGGCAGCATGGGCTCACGATTCTCTTTTCCACCTCCTGCCTCTCCTACCACTCCCGTGCCACACACTCTCTCTCTAAAATAAATTAATAAAATCTTTATAAAAATGGAATCCTACAGAATGTACTTTTAAAAAGTTGTAAAAAATCTGTCATATGATCTCACTGATGTAATTCTTAATCTCAGGAAACCAACTGAGGGTTGCTGGAGTGGTGGGGGGTGGGAGGGATGGGGCGGCTGCGTGATAGACATTGGGGAGGGTATGTGCTATGGCGAGCACTGTGAATTGTGTAAGACTGTTGAATCACAGACCTGTACCTCTGAAGCAAATAATACATTATATGTTAAGAAAAAAGAAGATAGTAGGCAGGGAAAAATGATGTAATGTATGGTGATTAACATAATAAAAAAAGGGAAAAAAGTTGTAAAAAATCATAACATTGATTTTGCCATTTTAACATTTTCAGTATAAAGTCCGGTAGTGTTAAGTATATTTATACTGCTGTGATACATATCTTGAGAACATTTCATTTGCAAATCTGAAATTCTGTACCCATTATTTGTTTTTCATGTAGAAAGCATATTTATTTATTTACTTATTTAATTATGCTCAATTAGCCAACATATAGTACATCTTTATTTTTTGATGTATTGTTAAATGACTCATTATTTGCATATAACACCCAGTGCTCGTCACAATATATGACCTTCTTAATACCTATCACCCAGATACCCCATTCCCCCACCCCCTCCCTTCTGTAACCCTCAGTTAGGTTCCCGGAGTCCAGAGTCTCTCATGGTTTGTCTCCCTCTCTGATTTCTTCCCATTCAGTTTTCCTTCTCTTCCGCTATGGTCCTCCATGCTATTCCTTATGTTCCACATATGAGTGAAACCATATGGTAACTGTCTTTCCCTGCTTGACTTATTTCACTTAGCCTAATCCCCTCCAGTTTCATCCACGTCAGTGCAAATTGTAGGTATTTATCCTTTCTGATGGCTGAGTAATCCCTTGTATATATGGACCACATCTTTATCCATTCATCTGTTGAAGGGCATCTGAGCTCCTTCCCCAGTTTGGCTATTGCAGACATTGTTGCTATGAACATTGGGGTTCAGGTGCCCCTTCTTTTCACTACGTCTGTGTCTTTGGGGTAAATACCCGGTAGTGCAATTGTCAGGTAGTAGGGTAGTTCTATTTTTAACATCTTGAGGAACCTCCATACTGTTTTCCAGAGTGGCTGTACCAGCTTGCATTCCCACCAACAGTGTAACGAGGGTTCCCCTTTCTCCACATCCTCAGAACATCTGTCATTTCCTGACTTGTTCATTTTAGCCATTCTGACCGGTGTGAGGTGGTATCTCATTGTGGTTTTGATTTGAATTTCCCTGATGGCTAGTGATGTTAAACGTTAGTCATTTTTATGTCTTTTTTGGAGAAATGTCTGTTAATGTCTTCTGCCCATTTCTTGATTGGGTTATTATTATTAGTATTATTATTTTTTGGGTGTTGAGTTTGAGAAGTTCTTTCTAGATCTTGGGTACCAGCCCTTCATCTGTAATGTCATTTGCAAATATCTTCTCCCATTCCATGGGTTGCCTCTTGGTTTTGTTGACTGTTTCGTTTGCTGTGCAGAAGCTTTTTATCTTGATGAAGTCCCAAAAGTTCATTTTTGCCTTTGTTTCCCTTGCCTTTACAGACATGTCTTGAAAGAAGTTGCTGTGGCCGATGTCAAAGAGGTGACTGCCTCTGTTCTCCTCTAGGATTTTGATGGACTCCTGTCTCACAATGAGGTCTTTTATCCATTTTGAGTTTATCTTTGTCCATGATGTTAGAGAATGGTCGAGTTTCAATCTTCTGCATGTGGCTGTCCAATTTTCCCAGCACCATTTATTGGAGAGACTGTCTTTTTTCCATTGGACATTCATTCCTGATCTGTCAAAGATTGGTGGACCATAGAGTTGAGGGTCCATTTCTGGGGTCTATATTCTGTTCCATTGATCTATGTGTTTTTGTGCCAATACCATCCCATCACAGATTTGTAATATAGATTGACGTCAGGCATTGTGATGCCCCCAGGTTTGGTTTTCTTTTGCAACATTTCCCTGGTTATGTATCCTTGGCTGCATGTTCTCATTTAGTACTGTGAATATGTCTTTCCAGCTCTTTTTCGCCTGCAAAGTCCCTATGGACAGGTCTGACGTTATTCTGATGTTCCTCCCTCCGTACATAAGAAATCTGTTCCCCCTGGCTGCTTTCTGGATTGCTTCCTTGGTTCTAAGATTTGCAAGTTTTCCATTTTTAATTCTAATAGTGTATTTATAGAATACTTTGGATTTTCTATGTACACCATCATATTATCTGTAAATAGTCACAATGATCTCCTCGCTTCTTATTCTTTTTGTTTCTCTTGGCTTATAACACTTGGGAGATTCTCCAATGGAATGTTGACCAGAGTAGCATTGCTTGAAGATTTTAATATACCTTTCTCAATATCTGATAGAAAAAGCAGACAAAACATTGGTAAGACATGTGACCTAATTGACATATATGGAACATTACAGAGTAAGTGCAGAATACATTATTTTGAAGTGGTGCTAGAATATTCATCCAAATAGACGATATGTTGGGCCATGAATCAAGTCTACACATTTTAAAAGCCTGAAATTAACTAGGTTATATTCTTAGACTACAGGGAATCGAGCCATAGTCATAATGAAAAGAAAAGCAGGAAGTCCCTCAATGCTTAAAACTTAAATGTAAATTTGCTACATATCCTAAGGGTCAGAGAGGGAATCACAATGGAAAGTCTCGATCTTTCCTACATCAGAGCTCACAGACAATGGCATTCTATCCGTGAAGAGCACTATAAATAAGGTAGACAGGAGTTGAGCCTTAAGTCCGAGTTCTGCCTGCCTCAGCCACACCTGGCAGCCTTGGCATGTGGTCGCCCCCAGCTGCCCTTTCTGGTAGCCCTGAGCTAAGGGGGACAACATAGCCATATGGAAATGGGAAGCTCCCCACTCCTAGTGATGATGGTGCTATTGTATTGTCCTCACCAGTCCAACAAGATGATTTCTGAATGAAACATGACACAATAGCAGCTTCTTGACCTTCCTTAAGGTTTGAAAATCATCTTGTGAGTCATCTATCAGAAATATGGTTTCAACATGTGTCCTTTTTTCTGGAAAAGAAATAGATCCAAATAGTAATTATGGTTTCTGAGCACCTGCCCTTGAGCTCCATCACACTGCTCTTTGTGGAATTCTCCCTCTTAAACTTCTAAACTATGATGTAGGTATTTTTAGTCACATTTTCTAGATGGTTAGACGGGGGCTCAGAGACGATACGAGTCACGGAGGATTTTAGTGTCAGAGACCTAAGTGGGATCTCCAAACTGACTCCAAATCCCTTGTTATTCCATACACGGAACTCTTTCCCTGTTATCTCTGGTCTTCTCCATCTGGAAACATATCAAGTACCAGGATTTTCTTGTTGTGTGGCCAACTGGAATGAATTCAGCCGGCCTTTTAAACTATGCCCATCATGATCAGTGGAGGACCTTTGAGTAAGATACTCCAAGATCTCTATGAATAGAGACATTATAATCTGCTTGAGATCTTCAAGTTACTGAAAGAACTATCTTTTTTTTAATTGATTCAGGCTCTAGTATGTTCAGAGTGTGCTGTAAGACAGGTCTGAAATAGTATTTAAAAACACTCAGCTCAGCCTCTTCTACAAAGTGAGACAGTGCTTATAAACATTGCTAAAATAGTCCCTTAGCTATGATTACTTACTTCCCAACCATCGTAGTGTTTATATGGTATGACTATGACTTAACATTAGTCAAAATCTGCAAGGAAAGAACTGAGACAGTGTATGCAAGCTTTAGGGGCACTTCATGTTTCCATTAGTGTTGTGAAAATGAGCTACTCTTTTTTATTCTATAGTCCAAGGGAATGGTGCCAGACATCTCTGAGATGTCTAGGAGTTCTAAAATTCTGACTTTAAATTATCTGTGTGCTTCAGAGATTTGGGCAGGAGAAGGGGAGGAGCCCAGCATCTGTGAACACCTCTGTTACCTGTGTTGACCGTGGGACAGGTGAACTTCTCTAGGCATCATTTTGATTTTTTGGCACTATTGTTAAAGGTACTTTTGTCTCAAGTTCCTCCCTTTAGTAGCAATTCTAATGATAATGGAAATTTTTATCTTTTACCATCCGTGGGCCTGGATCCTGGGCTCCCAGAGAAGCTATCCTTTAACATTTTACCAAGGTCAAAATGACTGGGCCAAGCCTCAGAGTATGGGTCCTATTTCTGTCCCAAGCAGATATTGTACATCTGGTTTGAGAAGAAAAAGATAACCCCAAAATGCCATTGCAAACATAAAGATAAGAAAAACAAAAGAACCTCTCTGGCTTCCATAAGATTAGAGTCATACCAACTTGTACAAACTGAAAACATAAGAGAAAGTCTGTCACTTTCTTGAATGTTCTTCCTCATGATGATATGTAACTCTGTATGTAAATCAACACAGAACAAATATATAAACCTGCCTCAAATGTTCCTTCCCCGGAGCACTCCCTTTTTTGTGAAGACTGTGTCTCCCAGGCAGCTGTCCTGACTTGGGTTTGAATAAAACTCTCTTCCTTTTTCTCTAAAGTGTTTAAAAGGGTTTGTTCATTCAGTGTCGAGAATAACAATATGTTTTCTTTTTAAGTGAAAAATAAATGTTCCTCGTTCACAACTCCAACAGCAGAGAAGGGCGGCTGTTCTTCATCCTGGAGCTTCCCTGCAGAACCAAGCATATGTATATATATTCCAGCATAAACGGGCTCATCCTACAAGGATGCTTTGAAGGTCCAAGAAGCACTATCCAGTCCATGGGTGAGACCAGAAGGCGAAGCTCTTCACGTTTAGAGCACTAGTTTTTGGGTTTAAAACTGCCTTGGAAATGCGTGAAACCATTGCATTTCCTAAAGCCCAAAGCCTCAGAAGGTCCGAGCGCAGCTGATCTTGCCGGGAGCCGGGAACAGCTCTGCAGGCAGGGGTTGGTGCAGGAAGGGAAGGGGCAGGGCTCTGGGGGTGGTCTGCAGCCAGAGGCGGCCGCGGAATGGGCCGGGTGTGTGTGGGGGGGCGGACCCCGCCCATAGCCCCCGCCCACGCCTGCGCCGCCAAGCAGGTGTTGGCGTGAGGACGGGCCTCCTGGACCACCTGCCGACATAGGGAGCCGCGGGCCTGAGGGCGGGTTGGCCGGTAGAGGCAGGCGCGGCATCCAATGGGCTCGGGGCACCACCCTCCCCGACCAATCACCGCGTGGGGGTGGAGTTACCTCTCTGAGGGAGGACCCGGAGCGGCCCCGGATGCAGAGGTGGGGCAGAAGACCAGCTCCCGGAGAGTTCACCTGTAGAGTTCCCGGCTGGGTGAGACCACGCTGTGGGCCGGGGTGGGGTCCTGGGGGTAGGGTGCACCTCGGGTGGGAGTTGGGTCCTCGAAGGAGGCGGGGAGCGAGCTAATCCCGCGAACTCAGATGAGTTTCCTAATCGTTGAAAGTCCTTCAACGGGCCGTATCCCCCAGCCCCGTGAACTCCAGGGCTCCGCTCACCCGAGCTTTTTTGGGATGGGTTGCGGACATTTCAGGGTTTCCCGTGTTCCCCTGGAAGAGTGCACGTAAGGACCGCACACAGTCCCCAAGTTCAGTGGGGTGCCCCCTGTCCCCTGGCAGAGTGCAGGTAATGGACCTTGAGTAGCACCCCGAGTTCAGCAGGGTGTCCCCTGTTCCCCCAGGCACAGGTGTGGCGGTAACAAGCCCCAGAGCCGTCCTCCAACTTAGCATTGTGCCCCATGTTCCCCGGGTATGGTGGTAATGGGCTGTCAGGATTGTGCGGGAGGGTCCTCCAGGTGGGGGCCTGGAGGCTGGAGTAAACTAGACCCTACTCAAGTTGCATGAGGAACAGATGAGTTGAGGTGTTGATTTGGAAGAGTCATTTCGCGTTTCCAAAAATGTCAAAGTCATTGGTCTACTTTAGAATGAAGATAATTAGTACTTAAAAAACAAGTATGTGTTTCCCCTTCTCCCAGAAACCGAAGCAGGTGTGCTTGCCATAGGTCGGAGGTCCTACTTATCCCCACCTGACAGCACTTCTCCCCTCTGGCTCCATGAGACCCGAAGTTTTGAACATCAGCATGTGAGTCAGTGATGCTGCTTGTCACAGGACGTCAGCATTCAGAGAGAGCAGCAGGTCCATTTGGCACAATGTCATCTTCAAGTCAGGACTGGAGGTAAAACTTCTGATTAACCCCAAACCTCCTGGGCTTTCCTCTTTTTTCTAGTTGAGCTACGAAGTAAAACTTAAGTAGCTCTCAGCATTCTCCATTTGGTTCAAGAGTTACTTTCCCTGCGGGTCGAACATTGCAGGGGATCCGATTTTCTCTGTTCATTTATTGCTTACAAAATATATTCTGATCATCTGTTTCCTAGAAGTAACTTTTATTAGAAAGGGAAGGTGAAATTTACTCTTTGTGTGTTTTTAAGATATCTTTTGTTCCTCAATCTAATAGCGTTTATTCAATTGGGCCTAGGATATGGTTGAGCGGCCAGCATCTAGAGTTAGGTGGCTTTTTGTTGTCAGATACAGATTCGGATGATGTCTTGTCATTTGTCAAAGGTGATGTTTCATAATTGATTAGTGTTTTCATCAGAAGAGTTACAGTTAGGGTCAAGGGAAAAATCAAAATTATTCAAAGCAGGCTTTTACTGTTTAAAAGTTGAGCCTGAGTTTCTAGTTTTTCTAAATGCATCATCTAGATATTTTGACATGCTGTATTTTCTCTGTAGTTTCTTTGGTGGTGGAGTCAGAAGGAGAGTGTTTGGGAATTCTGGATGGAGGCATGCTGGTGGCATCAAGGGGCTTGTTGTCAGGAGCACTGGGCTGAGTTCTGGAACTGCTTGCCTGAGCCTAGGTGCGTCAGGTTATCCCACAGAGCTTCCGTTGACTCCTTATGAAATTTGTGGAAGGTAATGTCTATGGAACGTCTTTTTTTTTAAACATTTTATTTATTTATTTGACAGAGAGAGAGATAGCGAGTGGGAACACAAGCGGGGGGGCGGTGGTAGAGGGAGAAGCAGGCTCCCCGCTGAACAGGGAGCCTGATGCGGGGCTCGATCCCAGGACCCCAAGATTACCACCTGAGCCGAAGGCAGACGCCTAACGACTGAGCCACCCAGGCGCCCCTCTATGGAAAGTCTTTTTCCACAGAAACTGTTCTGCCTAATGAAGAGCCATTAAAATTGAGGTGATTTGGGCTTAATTATTCTGTAAATAATAGTTTTAATCTCCCCGTCATAGGATATGGTATTTTATTATACAAGGAGTCCTCAGAAGGTTGCAGTGAAAGAATCCGATCTCAGAGCATGTTCATATTCCATTGATATGTTACTTACAGTTTGCACAGGTAGGAAGGTAAATGGAGAGAAATACGACAGAAGGGGAAAGTAGGTGTGAACCATTCATTAAGTAGCCTTCTACCTTTGGGCCAGTGTCATTTTGGAAGAAGAGGGGGAATCCTGGAGCTCTGCAGCAGATGGGGGAGTTCCAGGTCTGGGTAAAGCTGACAGGGGCCTCAGAGGAGAGCTGAGTGCATTATGCAGGAGGGTGTGGGCAGAGTGGGCTCCAGGGCTGGCTGTGGGTCTCCCGTGTGAGAGTTGTGACAGGTGAGGGCCGTGAGCAGGTTCCTGGCTGAGGACAGGTGAGGCCCAGGTGGAGAGCTGGCCGAGCACCTTCTTCTTTGCCACCAGGCTCACCCAACACACACAACCTCATCATCTGTCCCTGTTAGTCCAGTTCAGACGTCTCAGAGTTGCCAGGCCGAGACGTTTGTTTGAGCTTCTTTCTTTGTGTGTGAAGTTTCAAAACTTTGATTATGGAAATGACGGGTCGTCAGAACATCTGTTACTCTTTCATTTCCTGCTCTTTTTTCTTTTTTTAAAATTTTTTTAAAATTTTTTATTTAGCAACTTTTTTTTTTTAATTTTTTTTATCCTGCTTTTTTTTCAATCACCAAAGAGAATCATTCCTGCTAGTGGAAGGGGCTATCTGTGTGTTTTTATTTCCCATTTTAATTAAACAATGGGAAAACAATCTTCAAAGATATTAAAAGAATCCTTTGTGAGTGTTCATGTTTTCCTGTTCCATGTACCACATTCCGATATTAGAAATTATGTTTTAAAGTAAAACACAGCCGCAGATCTGTAACAGGGTACGGTGCCCTTTGTGAGAGGGACACATGGAGAAGGAGTGTAGGTTCTTTAGGAGCTTGGGGAGTGTCTCGTCGTGCTCCCAAAGGAAATCGAGCCCCCTGTTAGCCTTCCCAATGGGGCTGCTTACCTGGTGGCCCATCTTGGGCTCTGGAAGCTTGACCCCGTGAATCGCTTGCGACTTGAGCTGGGGAATTTATGAAGAAAACAAGGAATCCTGGAGGGTGCCTGCATCCTTTGTGCTCGGACAACTGCATGTCGCAAAGGAACCCATCACCCGTGAGGCGTGTCGGGATCCCTGAGGGTGTGGGCCTCGCTTCCTGGGCTGAGGTTGTGTCTTCCTCCTTATCCTGACCAGAGCCAGGGTGTGTGGCTATGGAGATCCAGACCCTTATGTGACCATGTCATTATTATTATTATTATTTTAAGAGAGCAATATAGACATTGACTTCGAGATACAAATATCAAAAGGAAAAACACAAGGTCAAATATATATATAATGACTCAACTCGTGGCATGTCTCATTCGTATGGGTCATGTAGGGCTGCCCGTATGAGAAAGACGAAAGAGTTATATTTTGATAGAAGTGTGCTGTGCACACATAGTGTTTTATTCTCTCATTTGCCTTATTTCTCTGAAGGGAAACTAGAGCGGTGACTGGAGCTTGGTTTCCGACTTTAAGGAATGGGAGACAAGTGAATTGAAAGAGCAGTGTTGATGTTGACATGGTGCTCAGTGCCCAGTGAGCGAATGTTTGAAGCTCGGACTCGGAAGCGTTGGTGTTCAGCGAGGATGTTGTCCGAGTTTCTAGCACATGGAGTCACTTGGCTGGTGTGCCTCATCGGGCCAGTTCCTGCCTTTCTAAGGGCAGCTTGGAAGTGGCTTGAAACCCTAGGGCATTTGTGGAGTGGCCTGGATGGGACAGCTGTGTGGGCCAGTGTAGACACCACCCAGGGAATTCCAGAGGTAACGATGAGCACATATGTGAGGCTGGAGTTTGCTTCTCCGTGAGAAGCATTGAGCTGGAGTGGAAAGAAGTCGCTGGGTCTTATGACTCTCTGTGTGAGCAGGTCTGAGCCTGGCAGGGTAGTCGGATCAGATAGGTGGGAGGTTGTGACGCCGTGGTGGTGGACCATCGCTCACGATGGGCAGGCCAGCTTGCTCCAGGGATAGGGACTGGGCTCTCCTCCCTGGCCAGCCCTCCTGCTGCAGATGTGATAAGAGAGTTGCTTCCTGTTTGGTTCTCGAGCCCTCGGCTCAGCAGGGTGGTTGGTGGGAAGCAGCTCACTCGCAGCATTATCGATTCTTGTGCAGTGTGCCCCCTGCTTCCTCAGAGGAGGCACAGCAGATGTCCTGTGCAGCAAAGCTTGGTTTGTGATGACATCACAGGAAAGAGGGACAGGTGCACCACTCTGCTTGACCACAGGAGGATTCCGGACTTCAATCACAGGTGGTTGGTGCAGGGAGGAGAGATGTTTGTTTCCCAGGACCTTGGGCAAAGGGAGATTTGGGTCCTGGGATGGGTCTCTGCTCAGCTTTCTCAGATGAGCACCTCAGGCAAGGAGAGGAAGTGTGTGTGCTCACCTGTAATCGAGGAAAGTGTCTGGTTTCAGGTCTCATGGGCAGGTGGAGTCCTCGTATGGCTCATTTTCCTGATGGTGTTCAGGGTGCAGTAGGTGGACCCCCTTGTCCCGGGCATCCTGGCTGTGCAAGAGCTCTGGGGCACCTTTTCCCCGGGGCTTTGGACCAGGAAATCGGAGGTAGTCCGTGGTGAAACCATCCGTGTAGGCCTCCGTTTCTGCCCTGCCGAGATGGACTGGTGACTGTGATAAGTTCTATATGTGGAAATATAGAGCAGGAGACAGGGCTGGCATGCTGAAGGGGAGGTGGGGGGGGTGCTTGCCATTCACGTAGGGGCCAGGTGGGACTTCACTAGGAAGGTGATCCTTGAGTCAAGATCTAAAGAAGGTGAGTGATATCACATCAAGCGCATTCTAAACGGAAGGGAAAGCGTGTGCAAAGGCCCCGGGGCAGGAGCATACCAGGTATGTCCAGGAGCAGCAAGAAGGCCCTGTGGCCACAGGAGACAGCTTAGGACATGGCCTCAGGGAGGGGACAGAGGGAGAGAGAAAGTCACTGCAGGGCTGTGACCCCATGGGACCCTGTTTCACTGGGCCTTCCTGGCTACAGTGCTGAGAACAGGTGACAGAGGGTTGAGGATGGGCAAGGGAGGTCCATGATGAAGCTTTTCCAGGAATTCAGGCAAGAGATGGGCTCCAGTGTGGGCCAGACAGGTGGTCTCGGAAGAAGTGGTTAGTCCTATTCTGAGTACATTTTGAAGATGGAGCTCACAGGATTTGCCAATGGATTAGATATTGGGAGTGGCAGAAAGGAGGAATTGGGGTAACTCCCAGCTGTGGTTTGTTGTCCTGAGGAAGGGGAAGGAGGAGGTTTCTGGGGGTAGGAGGTAGTCCGTGTTCCCCATGCTGAGGAAGGTGCCTCTCACGGTGGATCTGCTGATGCGTGTGTCCGGGAGAACATTTAACATCTCCTCCCTCAGCAACTTTCAAGTACAAGTATCCCCCACTTTTTAAAAGTTCATGGTAAGACATTTGGGTTTTTTGAAAGATCTACGTCATTACTCGGCTTCAGTAACAGGAAGAAACCTGAAGAGGATTTCCCTCTTATGAAAGAAGTCGAAAAGTGAGCCTCGCGTTCAGCATCTGTTTTGCGGGGAGCCACTGCAGAGGCAGCCTGCACCCCAACCAGCTCCTTCCTGGGAACCACTCTCTGCGTCCAGCCCTCAGCACTTTGAATTGTGTCTGTGAGCATCTGCTGTGTTTCATCTCCATTTATTTTGGGCATCCCTTAGGAAGTTGTGCCCTGAGGCCTAGGAAAAGCCAAAGAGAAGTCATTTTTGGAGTGTGAGCACGCTCACTATTTTTTCTGTATAAATGAATGGTAATTCCTCCTTTGGTTTACACCATTTCTGCTGTGAAAGGTTTCCTAGGAACACCGTACTTTCAAATAGCGGGGGGACCTGTACCCCATCCTGCAGGGTTAGCTTTAGTCTCCATGCTGCAGAAAACGTTCCATGACTTACGCATTTTATCACTCAAACATGTGCCTTTGACCACCTTCCCACGTGCCCCCCCATCCCCGAACCTGGCAACCACCCATCTGTTCTCAGTATCTATGCGTTCAGTATTTTTGTTTCCGTGTGGAATGTCCATGACAGCACCTGGTATTTGTCTTTCTGTGTCTGAGTTACTTAGCATAATGCTCCCAAGGTCTCTGTTTCGATGTCTGGTTACTGTGAATAATGCTGCAGTGAACATGCATCTGTCTTTTCGAGGTAGTGTTTTTGTGTTCTCCAAAGAAATCCACTCAGTAGAGCCATTCCTGGGTCATGTGATAGTTGTATTTATTTTTTCAGGAAACTCCATACTGTTTGTCACAGTGGCTGCACCAGTTTACATTTACACCACCAACAGTGCACAGGGTCCCCTTGTCTACACACCCTTGACCACACCTGGTGTCTGTCTCTGGGATGATTGCCGTCCCTACAGTTGTGAGATGATAGCTGATTGCGGTTTTGACATAGGTTTTCTTGACGACGATTAGTGATGTTGAACAACTTTTTCTGTGTCTGTTGGCCATGTGGGTGCCATCTTTGGAAAGTATGTATTCACATATTCTCCCCATTCTTTGTACAGGTCTTTTTTGTTTGTGTCTTTTGATTTGTAGGAGTGTTTTGTGTATTTTGGATATTAGTTTCTTCTCCCACATATGATGTGCAGATTGTTTTTTCTCATTGGGTAGGTCGCCTTTTAAGTTTTGATGGTTTCTTTTGCCACATAGAAATTTTTGTTTGATGTCATTCCACTTGTTTATTTTTGCATTTGTTGCCTTTGCTTTTGGTGTGCAATCTAAAAGACTCTTTGCCAAAACCAATGTGGAGACACTTACTACCTGTGTTTTCTTCTCGGAGGTTTATGGGTTCAGGTTTTATATTCAAGTCATTCATCCATTTAAAATTTTTATGTGTGCTGTAAGAAAGTGATCTAGTTCCATTCTTCTGCATTTAGTGTCCAGTTTTCCAGTACCGTTCACTGAAGAGACAGTCCTTTCTCCATTGTATATTTTCCGCTCTTGTGTCGTAAGTTAAGACCATATATGTGTGGCTTAGTTTCTCAGGTTTCTTTTTGTTCTTCTTCTCCTCCTCCTCTTCTCTTCCCCTTCCTCCTTCCCCTTCCTCTTCCCCTTTTCCTCCTTCTCGTCCTCCTTTATTTTTTTGTTTTACAGTTTATTTTTTGGGAAAGTATTTTTCTTGTTGGAATATATGCAGTGTGGACTTTATTGATTACATGTTCATACTATTTGTTAGGACATTTCTCTGACATGTGTGTTTTTGTCAATGAGTTGCTGGATCTATAGCTTTCAACAGGTTTAACATTTGGGTAGAACTACTCAATAAATGTTATATTCTTCCATCAGATAAGGGATTGTGTCTGGTCGTCTTTTGTGATGCAATCAGTTGTGTTGATTGATATCTCTGTTTCCTTTTCCATGATAGGTTTATTAAAGCGATTTTAATATTTCTTAAAAACATGGATTCTAAATCATCCTTATTTAATAATATATATTTATATAAGACAAGTTTAAAGAAATGCATTTATTGGCATCAGCTGTTGAAAGAGGACATAAATATTAATTCCCATTCAGAGTTAATAATAATTGTATCAGAACTAAGTTTAAATATACCTTTAATGTACCGACTCTATGAATAAACTTTGCCAAAAGTGCTATGATTATCATTTTCTGAGCTTTCTCTTCTGTTCCACTGAGCTGTGTTTCTAGACCAGTACCATACAGTTTCGATGACTACAGCTTTGTCATCTTGCTTGAAATGAGGGAGTGTGGTGACTCCTGCTCTCTTCTTCTTTCTCCCGATTGCTCTGGGTATTTGGTGTCTTTTGTGATTCCATACGAATTTTAGGACTGTGTTCTATTTCTTTGAATAATGCCACTGGAATTCAGATAGGGATTTCATCACATCTGTAGATCGCTTTGGTTGCGATGGACATGCTAACATGATTACTCTTCGGTTAACGAGCATGGCGTATGCTTCCATTTATTTGTGTCGTCCTCCGTTTCTTTGACTCATCCATTCCCCGTCAACACACCCGTGTTTTTCCTTCCTTTTCCACCATGTGTTCAGTGTACCAGCTCTTTCTCATTCTTGGTTACTTTTAATCCTAGATTTTTTTTTTCTTGATGCAATTGTAAATGGCATCGCCTTCTTATTTTCTGTTTGTGAAGGTTTGTCATCGGTACACAGAAATGCAACAAGTTGGGGCGCCTGGGTGGCTCAGTCAGTTAAGCGTCTGCCTTTGGCTCAGGTCATGATCCCAGGGTCCTGGGATCGAGACCCACACTGGGCTCCCTGCTCAGTGGGGAGTGTGCTTCTCCCTCTCCCTCTCCCATGTACCCTGCTTGTGCTGACTCTCTCTCTGTGTCAAATAAATAAATAAAATCTTGAAAAAAAAGAAATGCAACAGGTCTCTGTATATTGACTTTGTATTCTGCAGCTTTACTGAATTTGTTTATTCTAACAGTTTTTTGGTGGAATCTTTAGGGACTTCTATATATAGTATTATGTCATTTGCAAATACTGACAGTTTTCCTATTTGGATTTCATCTTTTCTTTTTCTTTCTTTCTTTCTTTCTTTCTTTCTTTCTTTCTTTCTTTCTTTCTTTCTTTTTGTCTAATTGCTTTGGCTAGGGCTTTCAATACTGTGTTGAATGAAAGTGATGAGAGTGGGCATCTTTGCCTTGTTTTTGATCTTAGTGGAAATGTTTTCAGCTTTTCAGCCTTGAGTATGATGTCAGTTGTGAACTTTTCATATATGGACTTTGTTGTCTTGAGGTGTTCCCTCTGTACCCAGATGGTTTAGAGTTTTTATCACAAATGCATATTGAACCTGTCAAGTATTTTTGTTGAGGTACAGCTGAATGTGGGGGCTCGCTGGGATAGGCATGCAGTTGTCTCCAGGTCATAGACCTTTCCGTAGTTCCACATGGCACGGGATCCTTCTGGGTGGCGGCCTGAGTCCTCTCCTATTCCTCAGGTGTCCCCAGTGCCTGGGGCTTTGTATCCAGGACTCTGGGGACAAAGCCATCAGAACCCAAGCCAGGGTTAGGGTTCGGGACTAGGGGCATAACAGGTCCGATCTGCAAGCACCGTGGCAGGCTTTCCAGGGGACTGAGTTGAGGGCGTCGATCAGGATGAATGTCATGCTAGGGATTTTGGCCAGAGTGCCGCTGAAAGCGGGGGTTCGCTAGGATGGGCATACGGAGTTCCCAATGGCGAGGTTTCCTTCTGTGTGGCAGTCTGAGTCCTCCGGTATTGCTCAGTTGTCACCAGTCCTTGGAGTTTAGAGGAAGATCTCTGGGGACAGGCCCTTCAGAAGCCAAAATAGGGTTAAGGTTAGGGCTTAAGTGCATGGTAGGCCCGATCTACCAGGACTGTGGCGAGCTTCCCGGGGGGCTGTGTTGTGGGCGTGGGTCAGGGTGAGTGCCAGGCTGAGGATTTTAGGCCCGACCACTGAATGTGGGAGATTGATGGGGTGGGCATGCAGGTTTCTCTTGCCCTGAATGCTTTCTGGAGTCCAAATGGCAAGGTTTCCTTCTGGGTGTCAGGCTGAGTCTTCTGGTACTTCTCAGGTGGTCTCAATTCCTGGGGCTTTGGAAACAGGCCTCTGAGGATCGACTCCTGAGACTCAAAGCTAGGTTGCAGTTAGGGCCTAGGGCCTTGGCAGGTTGAATCTACGGGCGCTATGGCTAGCTTCCTGGGGGTCTGAGTTGAGGGCATGGGTCAGGGTGAGTGCGAAGCTCATGGTTTGTGGCCAGGGGGCCAATGAAAGTGCATGTACGCTTTAATGTGCATGCAGCGTAGTCCTGCTATGAAGCCTTTCCAGAGTTCCACATGGCGCGTTTTCCGTTTCAGTGGCAGGCTGAGTCCTCTAGTACTGGTCAGGTGTCCTAAATACTGGGGATTGGAGTCAGGCCTCTGGGGACAGACCCCTCAGCAGCCTCCACAGGATGACGGTTAGGGCCTGGGGGCATGGCAGGCCCCAAGTGCCGGCGCTGTGGTGAGATACGGGTGGTTTGAGTTAAGGGCGTTCATCAGGATGAGCGTCAAGCTCATGGATTTCGGGCAAGGGGCCGATGATACTGGGGGTTCGCTGGGCTGGGCATGCAGGATCCTTGTGCTCTGAATGCGTCCCGGAGTTCCCAAAGGTGTGTTTTCCTTCTGGGTGACAGGCTGAGTCTTCTGGTCTTGCTCAGGGGTCCCCATCTCAGTGGCTTTGGAGCCAGACTTCTGCGCACAGACCCCTGAGAACTCAAATTAGGGCTAGGGTTAGGGCCTCCAGTCATTTTGGCCCAGATCTGCCCATGCTGTGCGAGCTTCCCGGGGCTCTGAGTTGAGGGCGTGGGTCAGGAGGAGTGTTAGGCTCAGGGTTGGCCTCCAGGGGGCCCCTAAAAGTGCAGTTTCGCTTGGATGGGCATGCAGATTTCTCCTGCTATGCATGCTTTCCGGGGTTCCAAATGGCGGGGTGTCCTTCTGGGTGGCGGCCTGAGTCCCTTGATACTGCTCGGGTGTCCTGAATACTTGGGGATTTGTCGCCAGGCTCTGGGGACAGACTGCTCAGAAGCCAACCTAGGGTTAGGCTTAGGGCTTAGGGGCATGACAGGCCTGATGTGCCGGCGCTGTGATGAGCTTCCCGGGGTCTGAGTTGAGGCCGTGGGTCACGGGGGAGTGTCAGGCTCAGGGACTGCGGACTGCGCACGTTGAACTTGGGGTTCGTTGGGATGGACCGGCACAGTTTGCTGCTCTGAATGTATTCTGGAGTTCCAAATGGCACGTTTTCCTTTTTAGTGGCAGGCTGAGTCCTCTGGTGCTGGTCAGGTGTCCGAAATCCCTGGGGCTTTGGAGCTAGGCTCTGGGGACAGACACCTCAGAAGCCCTCACAGGGTGACGGTTAGGTCCTGGGGGCACGACAGGGCCAACCTGCCAGCACTGTGGCCTGCTTACCGGGGGTCCATCTTGAGGGCGGGTCAGGTTGAGTGTCAGGCTCAGGGTTGGCCGCCAGAGGGCGCCAAATTCGTGCGTGTGCTGGGATGGGCATTCAGAGTTCTCTTCTGAACAGTTTCTGGAGTTCCAAGTAGTGTGTTTGAATTCTTTTTGGCAAGCTGAGTCTTCTGGTGTCGCTTGGTTATTGCCATCCCCGGGGCTTTGGAGCCAGGCCTCTGGGGACAGAAACTCAGAAGCCAAGCGAGCGATCGGTTTAGGGCCTAGGGGCATGGCAGGCCCGACGTGCGAGCACTGTGGCCTGCTTACCAGGGGTTTGTTTTGAGGGCGGGGGACAGGTTGAGTGTCAGGCTCAGGGTCTGTCATCAGAGGGCACAAAATTTGTGAGTTCCCTGGGATGGGCATTCAGAATTCTCCTGCTCTGAAAGCTTTCCGGAGTTCCAAGTAGTGTGTTTGAATTCTTTTTGGCAAGCT
>NW_023270505.1:0-13631 GCF_011800145.1 Mirounga leonina | reverse complement strand
GGGGGGGTGGGTGTGCAGGTGCACGTGCCTCTACGTGCCTGGGGATGCCAAGGTCATGTCCCCACATGGGACAGGGTGGGTAGCTCTTCCCGAGGAACTGAGGGGCTCTAACCCCCAAAGCAACCCTCATGGTAGGGTTGGGACTGGCCTAGGATTGGAGAGCAGCTCCTTGGACTCTGCACCCCTCAGTTGTCCTGGGCCAGTCCCTTCCTCTCTTGACCCAGGTTCCCAAATGTCCCTGAGGGTCGCACATGGAAAGGCTTGAACGTGGCTGCTCCTCCTGTGGTAGGTGGGGGACAGGTGCACCAGGCACGCAGGCCTCCCCACCGAGAGGGCCAGCCAGGTGTGTCATGGCCAGGTGTGCACAGACGACCTGCCCACAGCTCCAGGACCATGATCCAGCCCTGCGGCAGATGCACAAGAGACCCATGGCTCCGCACCTGACCGTTCCCCCGCGTTCCCTCACCACCTCGGAGACAAGGGCTCTTCTTCGTCCTAGGGCCCGTCATCCTTCGGACAATGAGAGCCGAGGGATCCGTATGTAGGGGAGGCCGGCAGGGCGTCCCACGGCACGTCGTGTGCCCATCTCTGCTTTGTCGTCTAGGCTTAGCGGCGGACCCCCACCTAGAAAGAGGCCCGCGGGGCAGGGACACTTGTCTGCCCTGTTCCCTGAATTATGGATAATGTCTAGAAGGGGCTTCCTGTCCATGTGTGGAGTTGATGAAGCCCAGCCAGCACCTTTCAGTTGTCTGAGTGGCTCTGGGACCCCTCTGCCAGCCCCCAGGGATCCCTGCTCTGGCTCCACCCAGGATGGGAGACCCAGATGGAATCTGAAACCTCCTCACAGCCAGGAATGCGGCTATGCCCGGGTCACAGGACACCGAGGCTTGGGGCAGAGAGCTCCTTCACGGTGAAGAGGAAAAGTCTCAGCCCCAGGTGACCCTCCCTGTGGGCCAGCCCCAGGGTTGGGGAGCGGTCCCAACAGGCCCGACAGCACCCCGTGTGTGGGGCCTGGCCTCGTGGCACGCAGGGTCCCCAGGAGACACCTGAGGTTCGGAGAGGGGAAGTGCCAGGCGCGAGACACACAGCCCGCAGGTGAGGGGGAGTCTCCGGCTGGGATGGGGGGCCCTGCTCACCTTGGTGAGCAGCAGGTGTGGTAAGCGCTGGGGAGGCGTTCCTCTGGGAGGTGCTCCGGGAGTGGGGCCACAGGAGAGGGCCTGGCCGGCTCCACCAGCTTCCTCAGGCTGTCAGCACGGACCTCCCACAGCCTCTGGCTCGCCCCCAGCGGCAGGGCCCACTCAGGTTCACGGTGGGGCTGATCTGTGGTAAAGGAGGGACAATTCACAACACAGAAATCGCAAGACTATTTCTGTCCGTGTCCTGACGTGCAACAGAATATTCAAATTGGTTCGGATCATCTTCCATGTATGTGAAAGGTGATTTTGTACCTGGCCAAGGCTGGGGCTGGACCTGGTGTGTGTGTCTATGTGTGAAGGACCAGGTGTGTGTGTGTGTCTCTGTGTGTGTGTGTGTTTGAAGGACTGTGTGTGTGTGTGTGTGTTTGGCGTGTGTGTCTGTTTGTGTGTGTCTGTGAAGGGAGCAGCCCAGACCCCTTGGGTTGAGATCATGGCCACGTAAGGGGCACAGACGTTGTGGCACCCCGGGTCGTCAGTGTCCCGTATGGCGACAGGGCAGGAGACCCCCGCGGCCCTCCCCGAGCCGGGTCCTGGAGCGCCCTCGCCCCCACACTCCCCCTGAGCCTGCACCAGCCCTTACCGACTGGCTGGGGCACGTGCCCAACACCAGGGAGCCGTCGAGGGAGGCTCCTGTTGACCAGCTTGTCCCCAATTACTTCCATTGGGGCTCTGCAAAGACAGTGAGCGGCGCCTGGCCCGGACGCATCACAGCCCTGCCCGGCCATCCTCACCGTCCTCCTGCCCAGCCCCACTGCTGCCCCCAGATCAGACACAGCCCCGTGCGGGCGCAGCCCTGCGCCCGGGGTGCAGTGACATGTATCGACAGGGCTCCGGATCAAACCTGGGGAGAAGGAGGCCGCCCCAGCACACCCCGGCCCAACGAGCCAGCCTTGACCCCGGGTGTCAACATGATCCGCCCACCAGGCATCTGGCCCCTCATCACCCTGCTCCTGCTCAGGGTGGGCTACCCTGCCCGAGACCTCTGCACACACACACACACACACACAGAGGGGCGCTGGGCTGCACGGTCGGATCACAGCGGTGTCTCGCTGGCCTGGCTGGCTCTGGGCCTCGCTGTGTTCCCTTTGGGCCCCTCCAGGCAAATGGCCAGAGGTGTCAGGGGTGGGACCAGACCCCAGGTCTGCAGTGTAGTCAACGGCTCTCACTGTCGGCTTTGCTGAGACCACATCCTGGGGACATCGGGATACAGCAGGATTGCAGCATCTCCAGCCAAGTGAACTGAGTAGGAAGGGGGCTGTCTCGAGAATGTGGGTGCCTGTGACAGCCCATGGGCATCTTGGGGACGCCCTGGCCATCAGCCTGGCATGTCTCCCGCGAGCCCCATGCTTCGGCCCCGGGCATGTTCCCAGGAGACAATGCCCACAGCCCACGGCTCAGCTGCCTCCAACCTCCTCCTTCTTTCCCCCTTGTCCCCTCCAGGGTCCACGCCCCCTTGGACGCCCCTGCAGAGTTTGTGTGTGTGTGTGTGTGTGTGAGTGTGTGTGTGCTGAGAGAGCCTTGTGCGTACGTGTGCCCGCGCGAGGATGACCAGAGGAAACGGCCCCACATGGGAGTGTGGGCAGCTGACCCCAGACTTAGGGGCCTTCGTTCCCAAAGGAAACCCCCTGCGAAGTGAAGTTTGGCCTTGGAAGATGGAACCCTCCCTGTTCCTCTAGCCTCTGCTCAGCTGGTGGGTACCAGGCCAGTCCCTGCCTTTCCTGCCCTCAGTTTGCCGACTGTCCCATGAGGGCTTGGAGGAGGACATTCATTAGCGTGGCTCGGCGTGGCCGGTCGGCTCCCACCTTTTGGGTGGACGTGGCGCAGGTGCACTCTGGGTGGGCGGGGCTCTCCCACCAACGGTGGGTCAGAGGCAGTTGGATCCTGGGCAGGCGCACACAGCCCAGCAGACGGCGCCTGCGTGGGACCCCACCTGCCAGCAGGTCTGCACAACCCCGAGGGGCTGGCTCTGGCCTTGGTCCTCCGTGTCCCGATCTCCACTGCCTGATCAGTGACCCTCACGTCCTCTTAGACCGGGGGCCAGACCCAGTCCCGCCAGGCAGGGCCGCTGGACTGAGTGGACATGGAGACCTGGGGACTAGAGAGAAATGAAATATACCCCTGCTGCCATCCTGGCCCCCACTTCCCACTTCACTGTTCGTCTCAGTGCATGGCGGGGAGGTCAGATGAGGGTAATGGGGACACGTGTGGCAGGGAGGAGGTCAGGCCGCCTTTTCCTCCTCTACATCCCCTCCCTCTGTCTTCCTGGCAGCAGCCCCTCTCCCCAAACTCCGGCACTCAAACATCTTCATCTCCCTGCTTTCAACCCCAACCCATCCTCGTGAGGTGGGAGTCACTGACACCATCTCCAAAGTAGAAAACTGAGGTCCCAGGAGTTGCCACAGGAGCTTGCCAGTCACAGGGCTGTGACATGGCCCTGCTGTGGGTTTGAACCCAGCTCAACCTGACCCAAAGCCTGATCTTACAGAGGAGCCGGAGGAAGGAGACTTTGAGCCCAGCCTTGGAGGTGAGGCCATCCTGGATGGGGGTCATAGGGAGGGATGGCAGGGGTTCTGAGGGGCAAATTCCTGCCGGGGTCCCTGGGGGAAGAAGGCCCTACAGAGGCTGGAGTGGGCTGAGGGCTGCACACTGGGGAGCATGTCTAGACCAGATCACGCAGGGCTCTCTGGATATTGGGCAAGGAGTCAGGGGACACTGCGGGTTGGGGGGTTCAAGGGACACCATCCGGGCAGTCTTAGCAGAGCCACAGCATCGGAGATTTAGAAGGAGCTTGGTGGGCATGTTATTGTCCCCACCCAAGCATGGATCTCCAAGCAAGCACCAGCTGGAGGTGAGGAGGATGCCGCAGTTTCCACCTGTGTAGAGTGGGGGCCGTGGTGGTCGTCTGCGTCCTTCCAGGCCTGGGCATGCTGCCTGGAAGGTCCAGAGGTGGCTTCTTGTCAGAGTAGCTAGATGTTCCAGTGAGGTCAGTACTCAGAGACGTCTGAGTCAGTAGACCAAAGGGTCGCCCCACGTGCCCAGTTCAGCAGGATGCTCTTGGACATGGTGCCGATCTTCATGTCCAGGCTGATGGGGTTGAGGCAGCAGCGCCCACTGCTGCATGGAGAGCGGCAGCGAGGAGCCGTGGTTGCAGACCCCGAGACACGGCGCTCGTGTGAGTCCGAGGCTGCCACAGATGTGATGGAGGCTGAGGAGGCGGAGGTGCTGACAGAGGCTGAGATGATGCCTGAGGTCTCCAGCGACGACTGGGAGGTCATCTCCGGAACTTGAGGAATGGCAAGGCCAGCAGAAACCCCAGACTGTGTATGGCACCCGCGGTCAGCCTCTAGCCCAGAAGCTGCTAGAGACTGAGTCTTCTAGGCCCCTTGTGGCTGTGGAGGTGGGACCTAGGATCCAGGAAGGGGTGTCTGTCAGGGAGAAAGGGTGGGACAGTCACCTCCTTTTCCTGTCCATCAGGGATCCTGGGACAAAACCCACACTAATGTCGTGCACGTCTCCATCGGGCTGGAGGAGCATGCAGAGCGGGTAGGCGATGTCCCTGCTGCGCAGGTACGGGCTGCATCTGAGCTGGTCCCAGGACTTGGAGTAAGCGCTCCTTTTGGTCTTGGGTGTTGTGCTGGGGGTGTGGTTGCAGAATTGAAGGGCTGAATTTGCATTGATCCGACACCCTGGGTGAATGGGTGCTCTAGGGTTGCCATGGGCACCGGTGGTTGTGACCCACACATGGGAAGGTGTGAAGGAAGCACACAGAAGACAGTACCCTGCGCTATGCAGGTTTACTGGTCATGGGCAGTGCTCCTTGGCAAAACTCAGCTAGTCTGCTTGTTCCTAGAGCACAGAAGGCCCCTAAGGTCGTGAGTGGTTCATGGGAAATCAGGTCAGTATGTTGCTGGGCATCATGCCTGGCAGCAGGTGAGCTTCAGCCTGAAA
Organism: Mirounga leonina; assembly: GCF_011800145.1. Lineage (NCBI taxonomy): Eukaryota > Metazoa > Chordata > Mammalia > Carnivora > Phocidae > Mirounga > Mirounga leonina. The sequence goes on along the minus strand of NW_023270505.1, from coordinate 8,487 downwards.
TGACGGTCTGCGGGTGACCTGGAATGCCAGGTGAGGTAGAAATTGCCCAGGTAGCCTGATCCACTCCAGTCTGTATCGCTTCTCTACCCAACAACCCAGACCAAGACAAAGGCCCTCTGGCTGGCTGGCATCTGGAACAGTTAGAATGTTCCTCTGGTTCAGTCGAAGGAGGAGATCAAAGTTAGAGGGGCAAAGGAAACTATGAAGAATAGGGCAGAGATACATGGAAGAGAAGAGCACGTGAGAAAAATCAGTGAAAACAACAGTTCTTTCTTTTGCAGATTTACCAAAATGGACAAAGAGACAAAAATGGAACCACTTTCTACCAACCAATTGGCTCCCTGAGATGAAGCAAATCATTCTGAGAAGCATACAATCTACCAAAGTGACTCGAGAAGAAATGGAAACCCTGAGCAGACCTATAATAAGTAAATAGACTGAAGCAGTCATAAGAACTTCCCAAGAATGAAAAGTCCAGAACCTGATGCTTTCCCTGGTGATTTCTCCCACACGTTTAAAGAAGACAGAATACCAATCCATCTGAAAGTGTGAAAAAAGTACAAGTGGAGGGAACACTTCCCACGTCACCCTAGAATGCCAGCATTGTCCCGATTCCAAAGACGGACAAAGACCTTGAGAAAAGACAGTTGCAGGCCAAAATCCATGATGAAGAGCGAGGCAAAAATCCTCAACAGAACTCTAGCAGACAGAATCTAGCAGCACATTGACAGGACTCTACATCATGATCAAGTGTGATTTACACCGGGAATGCAAAGGCTGTTCAACGTAACTAATCAGTGTCCTAGACCACATCCAGAAGAAACATGATCATGTCAATTGTTGAAGGATAAGCTTTGAGAAAATGCAAAACTTTTCATAACAAGTGTTCTCAATAAAATAGAAATAGAAGGTTAAATTGTGATAAAGGAGAGGTGCCTGGGTGGCCTCAGTGGGTTGAGTGTCCGACTCTTGGTTTGGGCTCAGTTCATGATCTCAAGAGTTTTCAGATTGAGCTCCAGGGAGGGTTCTGCACTCAGTCGGGAGTCTGCTTGGAGATTCTCTCCCTCTGCCCCTCCCCAATCCTGGGTTTGTATGCTCTCAAATAAATAAATAAATAAATAAATAAATAAATAAATAAATAAATAATTCTTTAAAAATTATGATAAAGGATATTTATGAAAAATAACTCATATGTATATCATTCTCTGTGGTGAAAGACTGAGAGTTTTCTCCTTAAAATCCCCAACAAGTCAAGGATGCCCATGTCCACCACTTCATTTCCATATTGTCATGGAAGTTTGTTCAGAGAAATTATACAAGATTAGTTACTAAAAGCTCACAAATGGAAGGAAGAAGAAAAAGTTTATTTATGTAGGACATGATCTTCTATGCAAATAAACAGAAGAATTTGAAAAACTCTGTACGAGATTATAATATTTCCCGAAAGGTATGAGCAGAGAAGACCAACACATATGGATCAATGGGATAGTGCTGAGAATCAAGGAATACATACATGTACAGTCAGTTGTTTTCGAACACGGAGACCAAGATCATTCAATGAGGCAAAAACAGTGTCTCCAACAAACGGTGTTGAGAAACCGGATATCCACATAGGAAGGAGTGAAGTCAGAGCATTCCCTTCCACCCTATAAAGAATGAACTCCACATGGATCCAAGAATGAACTTTAAGAGCGAAAATTCTTCACACTCAGAAGGAAACTAAGAGCACCTAGGGGCAGATGTTCCTTCCCTTGGATTTGGCAATATGGTGTCTCTTGTATGGCACCCGAAGCCCAAGCAACAACAGAGAAAACAGAGACACTGGACTTCAACGTTGCTAAAAACTTTTGTGAATGAAAGGGAAATCTCAAGAGGATGTAAAGAAACCCAAAGAATGGTAGGAATTATTTGCAAATCTCATACGAGTCTTGCATCTGGAATGTGTACAAAACGCCTCCAACTTAAGAACCTAAAAACCCCACTGAAAATAATAGACATTTCTCCAAAGGAGATAGTCAGATGACCCAGTGAGCACATGGGGCGATTTTCTTCATGAGGTCATAGGAAATGCAAGCCAACACCCCAGTCACATGACTTCCTCCACCCAGGAAGAGGGGCTCTAGTGAATAAGCAGAAATAACAAGTGTCGGAGAGGATCTGGGGAAACAGAACCCTCCTCCATTGCTGGGGGAGATGGAATACACTGAGGAAAAGGGTGTGGCACGTCGTCCACACGTTGAGCATACTGTTCTCATTTGGCCGAACTCCACTCATTCTCTAAACAGAAGAATGGAATGCGGGCCCTCTAACAACAACCTGCAAGTAAATCTTCGTAGCAGCACTCTGGACAATAACCGAAAGATGAAAACAACCCTCAGGTGCACCCACACTTGAATGGACAAACACAACGTGGTCTGTTCATACAATTGGATTCATTCAGCCACGCCACGAATGAAGTAGTGATACACGCTATCACGTGGGTGAACTTCGAAAACATCCTACTCAGTGGATTATACTAGACCCCAAATACCACATACGGTATGATCCCACGTGTATGAAAAATTCGTCCCAGGTAAATGACAGGTGCCAGATCAGTGGTTGCCAGGGAGCAGGGGGATGGGGAATGGCCAGTGACTGCCTGCTCAGAGGGTGCGGGGTTTCTGTCCAGGGCATTAAATGTTCTGGGACTAGATAGGGTGATGGTGCCAGCACGGGAAATGGAGTTGATAACAGTGGTTTGCACACTTTGAAAGGTTTAAAAAGATAAAGTTTATTTTATCTTAAGCTACAAATATACCTGGGGAGAGGAAAAGAAACCAAAGTCAAAAGAGAAGAAAAGGAATGTGTTGGCTGGTGAGGACACGCCAAATCTGTGCTGGAACTGGCCCTGCTTGGAGATCATCAGCTGCTCCGGGAGGTGGGGTCGGAGCTGGCTGTAGCTGGTGCTGGATGGGGTCTTGCTCCCACTGGCCCTAGCTCTGCAGGGGGAGCCAGCGCTGGCTCCAGGTCGGAGGTGCCGCCGGAGCTGACTGTGGAGCCGGTCCAGCTCGGGGTCTTGCCTTGGCTCTAGCTCTGCAGTCGGCGATGGAGCCGTAGGTCCAGGGGCTTCCTCCCACTGGGGCGCACGTGGCTCCATCTCCCGAGCGCTGGCGAAGGCCCCGCAGGAGGACACGGAAATGCCTCGAGCTCTGCAGCGGGCTTTGGGTCTGTAGCTGCTTGTGCAGCCGCCTCGACTCTGCAGCGGTGACCGGCCCCGGGGCAGAGGCCAGTTCTCTGTCTCGAGATGGTGCTGAAGCAGCAGGAGGAGAGAAGATCACCACCCTACCAGGGGGATCACCCTGTGCTGATCCCCACAGCCCTTCCCTTTGCCTTGTCCGAGGAAACCGGCCACCCCCAGCAGCGCTGAGCTGTCTCGAGACCTGGCTCTCATTCTCGGGCTGCCTCGCACTCTCCCAGGGGTGCCGGATCGGGTGGAAGAACTGGTGTGGAGGTGGCTCTGCTCTGGAATTCACCGCGGAGCCGCTTTTGCCTCCGGAGAGGGACCGCAGGTCGGAGCTGGAGGCGCTCTAGTGTGCTGGGCCCTGGCTCAGGCTCTCGAGCTGCTTCCACTGCTGGCTCGAGTCAGCGCCGGGGCACGTTGTAGTGCGTCAGATGTTTCGAGATCTTAGCTGCCCCACGGCTCGTGCAAGGTCTCGTGCTCGACGTGCTCTAGCTCTTTATCGCCCACTTGCTGACCGTGGGTGAGATGCTGACCCACCGGTTAGGCTGGGAGCTCCGAGGGCAGGGAGGATGTGTCGGGGTCCCCTCTGCATTCCAGCGAACAGACACAGGTGTGCGTGATGCCCTCGTGGAAGAAAGCATGAACACAAGAGTCTGTGGCCCAGAACTCTCATCTGTAACAACATCCGCTGCATCACAGTGCTGCTCTGACTCACTAATCTTTCAGTGCTACCACCTCCCAGGCACTGTTCTGGGGGTTGGGGCCCAGCGGTGAGGAAGCACGGTCCCTGCTCGCGTGGGGCTGGCCGGAGCAGAGGTCAAACGAGGACTTCAGGTCCCCGGCAAGGGTCTCTGCTCAGCTGAGGCAGCTGCCGGGAGCAGCGGGCCAGGCCCTTGTCCCCATCTGGCAGCTCAGGACCGACCCGCGTGGGGCGCGTGGTGAAGGGGATGCAGGATCCTTGGTCAGAATCCCCCCGTAGCCATTAGCCCCATGTAGCCGGTCCCGTCACCGTCCCGAGTTTTGTCATCCATGAAGTGTGCAGGGGAGGAAAGCCGTTCGTGGGTTGAACAGCCCTATCCAAGTGCGGAACCGGGTCTGGATCATCTCTGGAGGGGGATTCAGCTCCAGCACCTGCCCCAGAGCTCGAGCCAGGTCCTCCACCGATGCGTGCCGCAGCTCCCGAGACTGGGGCAGCTGCAGCTTCGGCTCTCGCGCCAGCTCTGGGATCAGAGCCCGGTTTGGAGCTTGAGCAGCTCCAGCACCAGCTAGGGACCTCGCCAGCCAAGGGCCAGCACCTTCACCGTAACACCCTCGCCATCGTGCACGAGGTCAGGAGAGGAGCTGGGGGCGGGAGGGTCCCTGCTGGGCAGGTCACCCCGGGTACCTCGGTCATTCCACTCAGAGCTCCCCCTCCCCTCCCCTCCCACAGGTCACAGCCCCAGGGATACCCACCCCTGCTTCCCAAACAAGGCTCAAGGTGGAAAAGCAGACCTGGGATGTTGGAAATGGAGGATTGTACATTCAACACTGTATACGTGTTGACCCAGAAACTCCACTTTATGGATTCTGTTGCAAAGAGAGTTTGATGGACACGGTGTTTCCTTCGACACGGTGGGAGTGAGCTGCCCACGCTAGGTGATGGGTGCACCTGTGGCCTGGGATGGGTGTTGCTCACTGTTCTCCCAGACAGGGGTGCCCGTCACCCTTCTCTCCCGGGGACCTCCGTTTGCTCACGTCCTCGCCAGGGCGGCTGGTGCCGAGACCAGACACCTGCCAGTCTGAAGGTGACCAGTGCTGCCTCCATAGGGTTTCCTTTGCCAGAGTGCTTCCCCGGGAGCTCCTGCATCTCTGACTGCCCCCATGCCTGCCCCTCTCCCCTTGGACTTGCATGCATTTCGTCTCTGTCCCTGTGGAACCCAGGGACTTGGAGCATGGTTTGGACAAGTGGCATGGGGAACCTTTCTGTGGCCTTGGGTTTTGAGCAATGCTTTGGCCCTTTAGGGTGTGTCTTCCAGCTTTCTGCTTTTCCCTGGTTTCTCTGTGGGTCACAGGAGGAGGCAGCCCTTTCCTGTCTGGAGTCAGGCTGAGGTGTCCCAGCAGGAACAGGGGTCTCTGCCCCGAGATTGTGTCCATATTTCCCAAAGGGGGCTCTATGGTTACATCTCATCTGTAATCCATCGGAGATTTCAACATCCAATAAGGGAAATTCTATGTCAAGTCAACCCAGAAAAGAAGGAGTCCCCTTTGAAAATAGGGGGGCAGACACAAAGGCCCATACTGTGTGCCTCCACGTACAGGAAACCTCCAGAACACGTAAAGGAACAGAGAGAGGAAGCAGCTTAGGGGTTTCCAGGGAGGCCTTCTGGTTCGGGGACTCCTTTGGGGAAGCAGATATTCCACAGCCATGTTCTGTGGTGTGGTGGCCCAGCGTTGCGAATGTACTTGATGCTCAGGACTTGTTCAACTGAAAACAATGAATTTTATTTAAAATAAATAATAAACAGCATATAGGACATGGAAAGAGAATAGAACAGTTACTATGAACCAGAGAGAAAGAACATAGGGGGAGGGGATGAAACAATCTGGCGGGGCATCGGGGTCGGGTGATGGAGATAAAGGTAATGGTACAAGGAGCTATCCCCGTGAGGATGTGGGCTCTGGATGTGGTTCTGGGAGCCCTGCAGGAACAGGAGGAGGGGCAGGGCCAGATGCAAGAGCAGGGCCAGACACAAGAGCAGGGCCAGGGTCAGGATCCACGGTAAGAGCTGGGTCAGGGGCAAGTAGAAGAGCACAGGCAGGGCCAGGGGAAGGGGCAGCGGCCCTGGAAAGCAGGGGAAGGGGCATCGGCTCTGGCAGGGTCAAGGACAGGAACAGAGTCACCGGCACGGGAAGGGGCATTGGCTCTGGCAGGGGCAGGAACAGGGATGCAGGCAGGGGAAGGGGCATCGGGTCTGGCAGGGGCAGGGGCAGGAACAGGCACACTGGCAGGGGAAGGGGCATCGGCTCTGGCAGGGGCAGGGACAGGAACTGGGACGCAGGCAGGGGAAGGGGCATCAGGTCTGGCAGGGGCAGGGGCAGGAACAGGGACAATGGCAGGGGAAGGGGCATCGGTTCTGGCAGGGGCAGGCGCAGGAACAGGGACGCAGGCAGGGGAAGGGGCATGGGCGCTGGCAGGGTCCGGAATAGGGACACAGGCAGAGGAAGGGACAGGTGCAGGGGCAGGGGGTGGACCAGGGGCAGGGATGGGCGCACACGCATGGGCAGGGAAACGGGTAGGGAAAGGGGAAGGAGCTGGATCAGAGGCAAGGATAGGAGCACACGGAGGGGCTGGGGAAGGGACAGTTGCAGGGGCAGAAGCCGAGTCAAGGGCAAGAACAGGAATAGAGGCATGGGCAGGAGAAGGGGCAGGATCCAGGGCAGGAGCTGTGTCTGGGGCAAGAAGAGGAACACAGGTAGGGGAAGGGGCAGAGGCAGGGGCAGGAGGTGGGTCACGGACAGGAACAGGACCACAGGCATGGGCAGGGGCAGAACCCGGGTCATGGGTAAGAATAGGAGCACAGGCAGGGGCAAGGGAAGGGGCAGGATTCAGGGCAGGAGCTGGGTCAGGGTCAGGATCCGGATCAGGGGCAAGAAGAGGTGCACAGGTAAGGGAAGGGGCTGGTTCAGGGTCAGGAGCTGGGTCAGGGGCACGAATAGGTGCACAGGCAGGGGCTGGGGAAGGGGCAGGTGCAGGGGCAGGAGGTGGGTCAGGAGAAGGGTCATTGGCTCTAGCAGGGACAGGGGCAGGGGCAGGGGCAGGAGCAGGAGTTGGGGGAGGGGCCGGAACAGGAGCAGAAGCCGGAGGAGAGGAGGGGGCAGGTGCAAGGGGAGGGACAGGGTCTGCCGCATTGGCACGTACACGAACCGGGGCAGTATCTGGGTCAGGGGCAAGAACCGGGGCACTGGCAGGGGTAGGGACGGGTCAGGATCCAGGGCAGGAGCTGGTTCGGGGGCAGGAGCAGGGCCACAGTTCGGGGCAGGCGCAGGGGCGATGGCTCTGGTAGGCACAGGGGCAGGCAGAGGGGCAGGCTCTCCGGAGGCAGGTTCTCCAGCATGCCCTTGCTGGCCCCCGTCAGGCTCTCCGTGGGCGGGTGTTGGGTCACCTGCCGGCTCCTGGTCTCCTGCTGAAGTCGCAGCCACCACCCCTCCGTCCAGAGCTGCCGATGGAGTTGGAAACGGCTCTAGCTCCTCAGGTGGTGGAGCAGCTGTGAGAGGAGAAAAGCTCAGCCGGAGCCTGCTCTCCGTGGAGACAGAACCCAGCCCCGGGCCTCCCAGAGAAGCCGCAGGCAGGAATGAGCCCTCCCCGGGGCGTCTCCCCAACCGCAGTCCACCCGCTGGGCGCTCTGAGCCCAGTCGTTGCTCCAGGCCCCACACCAGGCTCTGGGGGCTCCTCCCTGTGGGGCCACCCCCCACCCTACCGCACACACCCACGGGAACCTAGCCCCGGGCTTCTCAGCCTCAGGCTCGGCCTCCGTGGGCTCCGGCTCCTGGAGCACAATGCAGTCAATGACCACCAGGGACAGTGGTCTGGGTGGTGTCGGAGGCCTCTCCCCGCAATCCCCAGCACCTGCTCCAGGGGAGTCCTGTGGGGTCACGCTCTGGATCCCGGACATGGAATGGGTGTCCGCCAGCCTCGTGCCGATCTCATCGGAGGTCTGCAAAGACAGGGACGCGTAGTCGGCCCGGAGGCATCCCAGTCCTGCCCGGCCAACCTCCCTGTCTCCTGCCCAGTCGCCCTGCTGCTCCCAGATCAGACACACACCTGTGGGTGCACAGCCCTGCACGCGGAACAATGACCCATCCCTGCAGGGCAATCAAGAGTAACCCTGGGCAGAAGCTCAGAGCACCCCACACCCCTTCCCACCCAGCCAGCCTTGACCTGGAACATGACCTGCCCACGGGTTATCTGACCCCTCATCAGCCTGCTCTTGAATGGCGTTGGCCCACCCCACATGAACCCTCTTCACACACACACACACACACACACACACACACACACACACACACGGAGGGGAGGGGACCTGGGGCTGCACAGGTGGATTAGACCCTGTGGGGCTGCGTGGCCGGCTCTGGGGCTCCTGGTGTCACCTTTCGGGCCTTCCGGCCAAACGGCCAGAGGCGGTGGGGAGCCCTGATCGGACATCCCCAGCGGGGGCCAGCGTTTGCAGGGCGGGCTTTCTTCAGCCTGCAGCATCCAGACTTAGGGAGGCAACAAGCCCACATGTTCA